>NC_072010.1:3230878-3550045 GCF_027791375.1 Indicator indicator | reverse complement strand
ACTACAAAACAAAATAAGATCTATCACAGGTGGTGCAGATTAAAGAAAGAGTCCTCACAAAAGAGAAATCTTTGGATTACCAAGAGGACTGGAAGCCTCCCCTCCTTTCTTGCACATGCTACAGCATGGACAGACAGGACACACTCTTCTTGGATTGACAGGAGTGGATCTCAGTATCTTGAATCAGATGTCACATGAAGTAAAAGCCAAAACTGATGTCAATTTGGATCCAGCACAGGAAAGAGTCTGCCAGAGGTTTTCTTCCTCAGAAAAAAAAAAAAAATGGGGCAATTCTGTTTTTCTTGCTCTTTGTAAAGTTAGTAGCACAAGTGCTCTGCCAAACAGGAAGCCAGGCAAGCAGCTATGGGACAGCCAAATTTGCTTGGATCCATGGATTCCAGGTCATCTCATTACACATCCACAATGCAATGGATTTAAAAGAAGGTTCTAGCACTAGTTTTTTCCCAAATTCTGCTTGAAGAGAGATAATAGCAGAAGAAATAAGCAGAAGTAGTCCCAACAGAATGAAAGCACTCATCAACCAAAGAGTAAAGGATGAATAAACAACCCAGAAGCTGGCTCTGAAGAACAAAAATAATTTGTGCCTGTGCTAGTTTTGAGATAAAATGGTAGAATCAGACCTGGATCTTAAGACAGAGGGGAATGAACAAAAAAATTATTTGGAATATCTCATTTCCCAAATCAAATAGGATTACAAGGCTGGAAATCAAACTGGCACAAACTGCAAATGGAAGAGCAAGGTTTCCATAGTATCTCTTTCAAACAGCCCCAAAATAAGTAAATAGCAGGGGAAAAAATAGAAACAAAAACCAAAAAAGGCATGAATAAAAATTTGTAATCTAAACCTATTTCCCATAATAATGTCAGAGAGCATCAGCAAGGCCAGGTCATTTTAATTAATAAAAATATCCTAAATTGGAGTAAGAATGAACTTTTTAATAGAAACACTGAACATTCTTGATACAGGGCATGGTCCAATCATCACCAGCAAGGAGTAAGGTGGGAGGTTGGAAGGAACCTCTGGAAGTCACCTAATCCAAACCCCTTGCTAAAGCACGGTTACCCAGAGCAGGTTGTCCAGGTTCACAATGTCCAGGCAGGTTTGGAATCTCTCCAAGGATACCCCACAACCTCTCTGGGCAGCCTGGTCCAGGGCTAAGCACCCTCAAAGGAAAGAAGTTTTTCCTTATGTTCAGATGGAACTGTTTGTTTCCCAGTTTGTTCCCACTGCCCCTTGTCCTGTCACTGGGCACCACTGAAAAGAGACTGGGCTCCATCCTTTTTTGACTCCCAGCCTTTAGATACTGAGAAGCATTGATAAGATCCCCTCTCAGTTTTCTCCAGGATAAACAGCCTGGAGTCTCTCAGCCTTTCATGCAATCATAGAATAGTCTGGGTCGGAAGGGACCTCCAAAGGTCATCTAGTCCAATCCCCTCTGCAGTTAGAGAGATGCTCCAGTGCCCCGCCTCGTTTCCTGAACAAATGAGTTAGTGTTTTAATTATTCACTGTAACTAATGTACAGTACCAAAATATACAATACCACTTAAGATCAAAAGAGACCATGAACGATATGACTCACAAGTATGACCTAAAATAGTAATTTCTGCAAATCACAATAGCCCAAACACTGAGAGACAAGCAGGAATAATGGTTCAGGAATCTACAAGCAAAGTTACGACAATGTAAAAACACAGGAAATAAGGGAAGCCAAAGAGCTTAAAAGGAGGCAAAATACAAGTTTATGCAAGGAGACTGTACTGAAAGGAAGAAAGAAAAGCAGTAGCTAAGTATGACAGAAGGAAAAAAGCTGAGAATACAACAGATTAAACTTGAGATTGAAGTGCATTTAGGCAAGTAGGTGGATTTTAAAACTGTCTGCACACCTGTCTTTTGTGAGGGTAAAGCCTGTTTCAAATAGCAACAGATAGAACAAAAAAGGTGAACAAAAGCAGAGTACCAGAGAACATGTTATTGGGAGACCACAGAAGGAAGGAATGTTTCATAAAACTCAAGGCACAACTTGAGATGAAAGAGGACAAAGGGTAAAAGAGTAAATCAAGGTATGGGCAGAGCAAGTCCTGTAAGGTATCAGAAGACAATGTAATTCTCCAGTGCTGCCTGGAAACAGGGTCAACAGGTGAAGGTGGGTGCAGCCGATGTAGTTTCAGAAGTGATATAGCAGCTAGGGAAGAAGGTCAGGATTCAAACAGAGTCAGCAGAAAGGCAAGTAGAAAGGACAGGATAAGTTTAAATGAGCTGGGTAGGGAGGGGGCAGAGATCAAGTTTAAGAACTAGGCAAATACTTTTTGGGAGCTCAGTCTAATTTTGCTGGGGCATGTAATGAAGGCAAGTTACTCGGGGAACTCATGGAGCAACTTGGTCTAGTGACAGGTGTCCCTCACCAAGACAGGGGGCTTGGAACTAAATGATCTTTAAGGTCCCTTCCAAACCAAATCATTCTGTGATTTTGACTGGAAGAGGTCACAGAGGGCGAGTGCTGGAAAAAGAACGGGGCCGGCGGAGGGGGTGAGGGGGGGGACACAAAACTTTGAAGGCAGGGGTGGGGGGAAAAAGGAGGAAAAGTCAGAGAACAGAAAGAAACATCAGGGCACGAATCACAGAATCATTTTGGCTGGGAAAGACCTGTAAGATCGAGTCTAACCGTTATGTAAAAGTCTGGTGCTAAATCACGTCCCTCAATACCACATCTCTGCATCTTTTAAACACCTCCAAGGACGGTGATTCACCACCTCCTTGGGCAGGCTGTTCCAGTGTTTGAGAACCCTTTCGGTGAAGAAGTTTCTTCTGATATTCAACCTAAACCTCCATGGCAGAACCTAAAGCCGCTTCCTTTCATCCTATCACTTGTTACATGGGAGAAGAAACCACCTCCACCTTGCTACAACTTCCTTTCAGGTAGAGAACGAGAAGGAAGGGAGAATACAACCGCGAACACGCTGGGGAGGTGGCGGGGGGGAGGCAGGAACCTGTAGGCAGGGGTCGGCAGGCATAGCTCTTGAACCGCCCATCTCAAAACAGGCCCTGCCTAGCGCTGGTCAAGGCTCCAAGGCCCCACCGCCTCACGCCTGTGTCTCTCCCCCACAGGGCGGGAAGCGGCCCGCTCCACGGAGCCCCTTCGCGGCTGCCGAGCCGAGCCGAGCCGAGCCGCCCTTCCCTCACGCAGAACAGACCCATTACGACCGGCACGCGCCCGCACTCACCGCCCGCGCGCACGACCCCTGCCCCGCTGGTCGCAAGCTCCACCTAACCCGCCCGTCGGTGGGGAGCGGAGGGAAGGATCCTCTACCTTCTCATTGGCCATCACTGCCTGCCGGACCCGCCCTCCTCCCGTTGCGATTGGTCACACCGCCTCTCTATCCTCACCCCGCCCAAGCGTCGCTCCAGCCTTGTTTTCATTCCCCAGGCCGCACGAGGCGGGGGGTGTTGCTCAGCGCCGCTCTAGCCACCGCCTCCTCCCTCCCCGTCCTGCTGTTGCATTGTGGGATAGTGGCGGCGCGGCTCGGCAGCGCCCCCTCCCTTCTCTTTTACTGCCCCCCCTCCCGCCCCCTCCCCAGCTCCTTCTCCATCCTCAGGTCCAAGATGGCGGCGGCGGCAGCTCCTTCGGCTGCATCTCCGCCTCCTCCTTCTCCGGCAGGCCCGTGCTGCCCGGGCTCGTGGCCTAACTTCGCCGTCGTCTGCTCCTTTCTCGAGCGTTACGGGGCCTTGCTGGACCTGCCCGAGCTGCCCTTCCCCGAGCTGGAGCGCGTCCTGCAGCCGCCCCAAGAGCCTGGAGACCAGGGTGAGCGGCCCGCATACCTCCCCCCCTTCCCGTACACACATTCCCTTTTTCCCCAAATGGCCGGCTGAGGGGGGCTGCGGTGCGGGGGGGTGGAAGGGGGGGCCGGGGCTATTCCCCCCCCGCCTCCTCCCGGCCCCGGGGGTGGAGCGCTTTGAGGGAGGGGAGGGGCCTGGGATTCCCGGAGCGGCTCTCCAGGGGGAGGGGAGTCCTTTGCCCCCTCAGCACGGCCCTTCTTTTTTTAGGGGGGAGCAGCTGTTTGTGTATGTGTGTGTGCGCTGCCTCCCCCAGTGGAGAACGAGAAGGAGGTTAGGGGGCCTACCCGTTCCTCCCCCGTCTTGCTGCCGGCTGATACACCCCCACCCCCGCTACACACTTGCCCCCGCCTCTCCTTTACCCTGGGTTTGTCCCTGAGCTCTGTCCTCCTGGAGAATGGAGCATAAGCCGAAATAACTATTTTTGTTTAGCTTGGCACTGGCAGCGGGTCTTTTCTATGCACTCCCCTCCCTCCAGCTTGGGGGGTCGCTTCTCCCTCCCCTCCCTCCTCCCGCCTTGTGTCCATTTTTACTTCTCACCTGAAACAGGAATGACACACGCACGCATATGGCAGTGTTCTGATCCTGTTTCACTCTCTCCTTTCCTCTCTATGTATATGAGGTGAGGAATGGCGGGGGGGGGGGGGGCGGCTAGGCACAGAGAAGCTCATAGCCACGGCTGCTCTTGTAGGCCATCTCCTCCCCACAAACACAGCCAGCCATTGTGTGCTATCTCCATCCCTCCCTTCTCCTCCCCCTCGTCGCCTCTTGTAGTTGAGGGGAGGGGGGGATAAGCTTACTGCTTGGTCCTTCCCCCCCCGCCCGCCACCTGAGCTGTTGGAGGTGGAGGGATGGGTTATGGACTCCACTGTTTTCTTTCAAGGCGCTCCTCCTCTCCTCTGCTCTCAATCCAGTAGCAGATTTGGTTGCCAGACTCTAATTCCTGCTCCGTGCAATGGATGTGGGAGGGCCCAGGCCAAGAGAGCAGGCCGGGGAGGGCTGTGTGGAGGCGGCGATAGGAATAGAGAGGGGAAGGTGCTTGTTGCTCTCGGTCTCTTGTCCGTGTTATTGGTTTGGTTGTTGCCTCTGCACTCTTGCCACATAGGGAGACCGTGGAGCTCACGGCGCATGCTCGGCAAGGCCCCATAGAAACTTCCTGCTGCTGGAGCAGCCCAGCTCAGGGCTGCATTTGGTCTTAACAACCCCTGCTTTTATCCCCAGAACGCACTCACTCTCACCTCATTCCCCACCAAATCTGCTTTGTCTGGGGCTGGGTTTTTTGTTGATGTTGTTGGGTTTTTTTTGTTTGGTTGTTTTTTTTAATTGAATCGGTGTGTAGGTGTTTCCTTATATAAAGGAAGTTGCTTTTTGCAAAGTGCAGATGTCCTGTCAGTGAGTTCACAGCAGCCGCTGCTGGATTATAATGAAATAAGATTAATGTTCTGTCTTCTAGTGTTGTCTGCCATTTAATAAATAGGAAAGGCAGGTGAGATCTGCTGACTTCGAAAAACAGGGTTAACTTCCTGGAAAAGAGGTATTTATATGCAGTTCCCCAGCACTCCTGTGCTCCTTATGTCATATAAAGGACTAATTAGAAATACCATTGTTTTGTTAAACTGTCACAAAACTTTTCCCTAAAAACCACCAACACACTTAAAATTTTGAATTTTTAAGGAAAATATTCCTTTTAAAATGCTGTCTGTAAAGAAAACTAGTAGTGTTGCAGTGTGACACAATAGAAGTGGGTGCTGCAGGGTAAATTAAAAGGTTGACATAGTGACCTGTAAATGCATTTGAGTGAAAAAAGAAATAATCCTGATGACTTTAATTGCATCATGGGGACTGGTTTATCAATAGGACAACAATTAATGCATGACCCTTTTCTTACAAGCTTTCAAATGTCTTGGATTTTTGCATTATGGGTTAACTTGATTCTTTCCAAATTTTTAAACTTGTCCCTGTTTTGCCCTCTGTGTATGGCAAGGTATAGATTATTCATCCTGATTTAGAACAGTCTCCCCAAATGGAAGGAGTTTTAATCTCTGAATGTTTTGCTTGTGTCTGGTGTATTTAATATATTTGCATTTTCTCATCTCTAAGAAGCTGTGGAGATGTGAAGAAGAAACTTGGGTGATTTTTGATGCTTTGTGTGATAACTTGCATGACAAGGGTTTTCTTTTTCTTTGATACAACCAACTCATTGGGCTTGGTTTGTGGTGCCAGTAGCTGTTCCCTGGTATGTTTTATGCTTTTGGATAAAGCTTGCAGTAACTAGATTTCTCTATGTGATTTTTACTTCAGTTAGTCTCTAAAGTGGTGCTTTAAAGGATACAAGTTATAGAGTTGCTAAACATTGATTGAAAACTGAATTGGTCCTTCTATTTTTTTTTTCTCCTCAACTTCTGTTATTTACCAACTGTGTGTAACTTTCCTTGGATAGCAAAAGGGATTTTGATTTCAGTGATTTATAGTTAGTTTCACTTTTGATAGCAGCGTTGCTTGATGGTGGATGTGCACTGACAGTAATATATAACAAAATCTAAGCAAATACCTACAAAACATCGGTGTGTTTTATTCTGAATTACTTAAGAGTCTGCTCTAAGTTTTCAATTTCAGCTGCCAAGTAACAGCTATTTGGAACTGCCCTATGTATTCGTTTTACAGTCAAGGAGGAGAATCAATAGTTTGGGGGTTTTGTTGATTACCTTGAAGACTGTTTTGAGACTGCTCAGTAGTTTCAAAAGTGGTTTTGATGTGGGCTTTTTTTTGTTTGTTTTTGTTTGGGTTTTGTTTTGTTTTTCAAATGTGGTCAATATTGCCTTATCTGAAGAGTTACTCTTGGAAGGTGCCACTAGAAGTGATTTATATTAGGAGCCTCAAGGAGAAGTAGGAGCTCCAGTTTGAATGTTGTTCAGTAGTTGTATAACAGTCATGTTTTTTTTTTCCTGTTAATAATTAGAACAAAGAGCCTGTTCATTGTTATGGAAACAAGGTATAGCCTTTCCTTACAGGAAGGGATGCTGCAGGGATGCTGAGCACATGTTGACAGCTAGGAAGCTATCACATATTTCTTGGAGGGATTTTAGATCTTTGTTAATACTCAGAGAGTTCTTGAACTTTGCCATGTTACCTGTGCTACCTCTGGATTTCAAGAGATATATTGACAGCAGTGCTCAAGTAGTAGCTTAACTAGTTTAGGTAGCAAATTAACCTCTATCAATAGCAGGTTAAATGTTTTAACTTTATGTACACAGGTATAGTCTTGTCTTAAAATGCACAATCCAATTAAAAATGTTCTTTGGAATAAAAATCATGCTTGAGTAGGAAAATAAGAATGTGTGGTATTGATTTCACCAGTAGCTGTTGAAGGGTGGGATAAACTGGTAGCTGTGGAAATAACTTGTGGCTTATGAAGGCTGCATACCATAAAATAGCTTAACCTTTCCAGCCAGTGGTTCATTTTAAAGTTGTAACTGTTTAAAGTAATGAGACCTGTGCTTATCTGGTGATTTATTTTTTTTAACAATTTTCTTCCATTTATGAATGGTTTTCCTTGCTTTCTGTACAACGATGTGACTTGAGATGCCATTATGACAGGCTTAAACTTCTTTAGAAAGAAGTTGAGTGTCTGTCAAGATGGTGCCAGTGTTGACTCGTAAAATGTACTAGTTGATAGGCCTCAACAAGTAAATTGTTTCTTGTAGGATTTATTAAAAGCATCTCAATATATAATTTTAACTGGAACTTCTGAGTGCTGGGTGGTGTCATTATCCCTGTGTTATTGTAGGTTTGGATGCAAAACTAAGGTCACAGTACAGACCATCCTACCCTGTAGTGCTGTCTCTCTTCTGCCTCTGCTTGCTTCTGAATGCAAAATTGCAACCTGGAACAAATCATCCCAGGAAACCAATGCCTCTTCTTCTTCTCCTCACAAACATACACTGTCTTTTTCCACTAAGAGTTTTACTTCCAACAGAAGAGCAGTTGCAATTTTAAATATGTAATAAAGGGGAGTAAGAACTATGTATTTAGGGCTGTGTTTAAGAAACCATGATACCAAATCAGCACCTCTCTTGTGTTGGTAAATAGCTTAAGAATTGGTATAAATGTTAGTTAAGCACTTGGTCTCTTGTGAATGAAAATATTAGTGGAATGATAGCTTGCATAATGGAAATCTAATTTTGCATGTGACTATCTAAAACACTTGCTGGTTTGCCAGGTTCTCCAGTGTATGCATAGGGGAACCTCTCCAGAGGTGAATGGCATCTTCTGAAGTGTGCTGGGCTGTCTTAGCTCCTTAGTTTTTGGCATCTTTCTTAGAACTGTGGGGTTTGATGTGTCCTTGATTGAAATGGTACAAAGTGTGCATGTTTTGAACGTTCTTTCAGCAAAAGCAAATTTGCATCAAAGTCTTGCTGCTAATGATGGTGCTAAAGGTGGCACAGAAAACATCAAGTGTGTTTTGGTGCGTAGATTTACCACAAGGTACTCTTCTGTATCCTCTCCACAGCTCACACTTTTTCACCTCCTTTAACTCTTGACAATCACCCAAGCAGATGGCCCAGCCTAAAAGTTTGTCACTTGCAACACGTTCATCATGTATTCATTTGTTTGGAGTTTGATGATAAAAGCACTCTGCAAGTGTTGACTCAGGTTTAAGCAAAAAAGGACATACTGCAATGCCAGTGCTTGGTGGTAGGTCCATTTTTATAAATGTTTTCTCCCCTTCCCCTTTTCTGTCTTTAAAATGAGAACCGAGATTAGAGGCAGGTAGCTTGTGGAGGATCTGTACAAGCCATTTGTAGTTTCTTTAATTTTTTTTTTTCAGTAGAGAATACCTGATACTACTGGGAAAAAAAAATGAACTGATAGAAGTGAAAAAAAAAATCGAGAGAGGGACTTTGGAGGTACCATGTTTCAAAGCAGTAAGTTCTATTTTGTGAGCTGCTGTAGTTTAAATCTTTCAGACACCTAACATCTTTTTCAAATGAATTTGAATGCTGCAGTAATTTGTTTCAGTGGGTTGTCAAGTTTTTTTGCTGTCATTCCAATACTTCTGGAAAGATTTGCAGCATTAAGCTTACGGGTTCTTACCAGTCTCTGAAGAAATGAACATTGACTTAAACTGCTGTTGAATATTTGTATGGGAGAAATAAACCTGAAGCTTTGTAGCTGTTAATTATTGCAAACAAAGGCCAACCATGTCTAAGGACGAAGAACTTGACAGGGTTTCAAGCTCAAGATTAGGTCTTTTCCTGCCAAAGAGGGTAGAGTATTCTGTTAATGTGATGGCAATGGAGTTGGAACTAGATGGTCTTTAAGGTCCCTTCCAACCCAAACCATTCTCTGATTTTTTTTTTTTTTTTGTACTTTAATGTTTGATATCAAGCATACTTGTGTAGTTTTGATCAGAAATTAGGGGGTTTGAAGAAAAGTCGTGATACGTTGCAGTAATGTGTAATATTCACAGGAATTTGGTTAGTATTAAAAGTGGGGCAAAAAAGTGATATGAAAGTACTGTCAAACACTGCTTTACTTCAATTTTAATAATTGATACTGTACTTGAGGTGTATTAACTGGTTTCAATGGAGAAAGATTAATTCATGTGGTGTCTTATGGAAAATGACAAGTTCTGGCATCCAGGGTTGGTTGTGTCTGCAGTACTGGAGGAGTGGAGTTTATTCACACAACAGATAGTGCTAAATCTTCTGCATTAAACATACCAGGTGTGTGGCTGAATCGATCCTGCAAGCGTGCTTCTGCCAGAGCACTGTATCAGCTACTCAGAGGTAACACTTATCATCTGCTCTGCAGCTCTGAGAGTTAATCTCTCTTCACACCCTTTCCTTTATGAGTAACAAACTTAACTGCTGTTCTGAGTCAGGTGGTTATGACCTGAATGCAGGCTGAACTTCATCTGTGTGCATGTGGAATATAAGTAGATCATTGCTGTCCTGCTGCACCTAGGGACTGAATCAAAACATTTATGTCAAAGCCATTAAGCCACCACCTGTTAGTCAAATGCAGTATTTTTCAATTAGCCACAAACTACTGGAGAGCAAAAGTGTATCTAGTAAACTTCAGAACATGATTTAATATTTCTGTGCTTGTTTCATTTCACAGTATGAGGAGAGTTCTGTACCTCTAATATTTCTGGCCATCAAATGAACTGATTTGTCGGAAGTAGACTTCAGCCACTTGGAGCTGAAATTCTCAAAGAGCGTCACAGGGTTAAATTCTGAGGAACTATCAAGGGTAATCATTCTTGTGCTGACCTCATGGCAAATAAGTCTCTAATGCAGAATAAACTCCTCTTGTCTACACTTCAGTCACTTTAGATCAATATGACTTTAAGATCAGCACGTCTTACCCACATGTGCTTTTCTGTTACTCATTTAAGAAGTGAATTAAGTTTGCTTTGAACTTAATTGTCTCATAATAGAACATGGATTTGTTTTAACAGTTTCTTTTTTGTTAGTTTATGTGCATTGAGCTACCATGTCAGCTCACCAGACTGTGATCTTGTGTTTAGGCTGGCAGTGCCAGTTTTAACTGGGCTTCACATCATCTCATGATCCTCTGTAGAGGACAGGAAAACACTGTGCTTCTGGGGAGACAAGCAGCTCAGTCCGTTTCCAGTAACTATCCATCTGAAAGAGGTGACAGAATGCCATTGGGAATGGAAAAAAAAACTTGAAATGCTGCTTTCCATGAGCTGTGACAGGATACTCAAGGCCCCTTCCCAAAGTTCAACTCTTCTAGGGATTATGTAGGTTCTGTAAGACCATGTGCCTCCATTGAGGAAGGGCAGTATGCTTTTGGGAGGCATCTTTGTCTCAATTTGGATGGTACAGAACTGAAGAAAAAACTTCTGATATTACTTCCAAGTCACATTATTAAGGCTTCTTTCAGGACAAGTGTGTAAGATCTGGAGTTGTTGTTGGAAATCCTTGTGGCCAGTGTGAAGTGACATTTGCTGAAAAGTTCTAAGGGCTGGAATGTGGTGTATTTGTATTGGAGAATTTTAGGAACATCAGAGTGAGTTGTGTGTGATACCATTACATGTAAACTGCAAGTTACATTTTGTCCAGAAATCCATGTTGCTATACCTTGTCCTTGGCCCTGGGCAAATTCTGCAGAAGCTGGTAGAGTTTTTCAGAATACTCTCCTTGTATCCATGTTTGTAGCTCAGAGACTACTGAGTCTTCTACTACTATGAATGCAACTTTTTTTGTGTTTGAGGTTACTTCATGCTAATACTTCGTAGTGTAAGACCACGTACCAGGTATGTGTGTGCAGTCGTAGAATCACAGAAGGGTGGGTGTTGGAAGTGACCTCTTGACATTTTCTAGTCCAACCACCCTTCTTTCCTAGAGCAAGTTGTCCAGGATTGCATCCAAATGGGTTTGGAATCTCTCCAGAGAAGGACACTCCTCAACCTCTCTGGGTAGGCTGCTCTAGTGCTCTGGCACCCTCACAGGAAAGAAGTTTTTCTTCATGTTTAGATGGAACTTCCCATGTCCTGGCTTGTGCTGTTGTCCCTTGTCCTGTCGCTGGGCACCACTGCAAAGAATCTGGCCCCATCTTCTTCATCCTCACCCTTTAAATATTGAGATGATCTCCTCTCAGGCTTCTTTTCTCCAGGCTAAACAGCCCCAGGTGTCTCTGCCTTTCTTTGTCAGAGAGATGCTTCAGTCCATTCTTCATCTTTGTAGCCTCAGTTGGACTCTCTCTAGTAGTTTCCTGTCTCTCTTAAACTGAGGAGCCCAGAACTGCACCCAGTACTCTAGGTGTGGCCTTACTAGGGCAAAGTAGAGGGGGAAGAGAACCTCCCTCAATCTGTTGGCCACACTCTTCTTCATGTGCTCCAGGAGACCATCGGTCATCTTGACCACAAGAACATACCTCTGGCTCAACTGTTAGTGCCTGGTGCGCACATTCCTGAGCCCGTCTGGATGATGACATTTAGATTAGCTTGCTTATGGCCTGCGCTCAACTGAGAACTTCATGGGAACTTCTGGAAAAATCATGGTGTTGTTGATACGATGATTAAATTGGAGTAACTGTGGTGTTTGTGTGCTCTTCAGTAGCTGACAGACTGCGTCCCTCGGGCAGAAACATGGTAGATTTGGGGGGAGGAAGAGAACCTGCTTTGTGACTCAGTGACACTGGCCTACTGGAGGCAGAAGACGAGGACAGAAAGACTTTTTTTTTTGTGGGAGATGGAGGGGGCAGGACCTACAGAAGGACTGCCCTGGCAGAAAGGTGCTGCTGAAGAATAAATACCCTGCTGCAGAATCTTGTGGCTTTGTGCTCACTGCTTCCTCAAAGCCAGTTGTCTCTCAGTATCCAATGTAACATCAATATGTCTCTGGATCATGCAACACTTAGCAGTCCAGCTGCAGTCCTCCAGGTTTATGGTTTTCTCCCCAAATCTATGAACTCTCTTTTGCTTTGGTTGTTCTACAAAGCTCAACAAACATTTTAGCATTAACAAGTGTTTCTTGGTAGACTCTAGCATTTGACTGTCTCAGATATGCAGTTTGCCATCAGCCTGGTATGGTTATTTCTCTTCCCAAGAGCCAAACAAAGCACTTAAAGCTGGAGCAGTGGAGAATTTCTCAGAATTGCAGTAGAAATTGTGACCCTGTTGATGTCTGCAATGGTCTGGGGGAAAACAAACAATTTCTCCAAGTGAGAGCAAGCCAATTTCTAAAGGTTCCTGTGTTTCAGCAGCTGTGCTTTAGCATTCAGTTTCTTTCCATTATGATCATTTAGATCTTGTAGTACCTTGGAGAACAGAACTGCTTACCCTTGAACTCACAGGTCTGATTGATACTTGGAGAATGGTGTACTTCACCAGTCCCAGCCTTGCAAATTCCCTTTTCTAAGCAAATGGTTGTCTAGGGCTGTACCATTTTTTTGTCCTAATGATCAGTTCTGGTTGGCAAAGTCCTCAACCAGCAGCATGCTGAATGAAGTTGGTAGTTTAAGTTTGTAATCACTTGCAAGTAATCACTTGATTTCATACTCCACTCAGTGTCCCTCCAGTACTGCCCTGTCTGCTTTGCAACTTATCCACTGCTTTCTAGTAGCACAAGAGCCTGGGCACATTCATTGCCTTTTAGTATTAATGACTACCAGGGTTATAATGGTTTCCTCCTGAGAACAAACTGCAGTGGCTCACAAAAGCCATATTAATTAGTGCATGATAGAAGTGTGGAAATTTGATTTTGATGCCAGAGCCTGCAGTGTGGTGTTCTTGTTACCAATAATACATTGCAAGGGAACATTCAAGGTGGAGAGCTGCATGACTCTTCTAGAGCACTTCTTGTGAGGAGTGGCTGTGGGAACTGGGGTTGTTTAGCCTGGGGAAAAGGAGTCTGAGGGAAGATCTCACTGATCTCTACTACCACTTGAAAGGAGATTGCAGCAAGGTGGGGGTCACTCCGTTTTCCCAAGGAACAAATGATAGGACAAGAGGAAACAGCATAATGTGACAGGGAAGGCTTATGTTGGACATGAGGAAAAGTTTCTTCACCAAAAGGATTGTCGGTATGTGGAACAGGCTTCCCAAGGAAGCAGTGGTCATCATCTCTGGAGGTAATTAAAAGATGTATAGATGTGGTGGACTTGGCAGTGTTGGATTAACAGTTAGACTTGATCTTGAAGCCTTTTCCAACTTAAATGATTCTGTGATTCCAATCATAGGTCTCTTCCAACCAAAATGATTCTATGGCAGGATGCAACAACGATGGAAACTCAGCCCAAAGAAACCCAGTATTTCCTGGAGGTGGTAGTTGAAACGGAATTAGCTTAAACTAGGCTAAAGAGGCCATGTGAATGCTCAGCTTTGCAACAGATACTTCCAGTAAGTGGCAAAACTATCCCTTGAAATGCATATTTAAGCTTAGACAAATTCTGTAGCAGCCAGTAGTAGCTGACATAAATAACACATTAGCAATCTGTTTGAAGGTTAAGAAAATTTAGCAGCAGGTAAGAAAAATCAATTCTGAAACAGAGGAACTTGAGGAATACCTAATCTTCATAGGAAGGATGACCAAAAGTTCTAAGTGAAGGAATAAAATTGCTGACTATCCTAGATGGAGCATGCTTGCAAAGCTAGTAGAGGTCTCTGAATATGTGTTTGTCTGATAGATAGGAGTAGGGTGGTGAAGATAGGTGTAAGGGCTAAATGTTGGGGGTGAGGGGGTGCCAAGTAAAAGTTGTTTAAAGGGTGGAAACCTAACCCCAATGTAGTCCCGGAGGAGAATGTACATACAGCTGGCAGTAGAAAGAAGGAAGGTAGGAAGTTCAAGGTGGATCTAGAGAGGATGTGGTGAGAGAAGTGTCTTATGTAAAAAGAAAAATAAATCTAGGAAGCATGAGTGTCTAAGATCAGCAGCTACTACACAGTGATTGAACTAAGCACATCACTGAGAACTTAAGTAACTTCTGGAGTAAGGTGTCATTATTAGAGTGACTTGTGGTATCTTTGTTCTAGGTACGCTGCCTCTCTGGCAATAAAGATTGGAGTATGATAAAACTGACATGTTAGGAAATGGTGCACTGGAACATGGCAAAGAAGTGAAAGCATGCTGGGCTGCCAGGCTTAGTTACTTTCCAGAAATGCTTAGGAAAATGCAACTAATGAAAACACAAAAACTCATGGTACAGAAGTGGAAAGCAGAGTGACTAGCACATATTAAAGAGCCTAACAAAGATTTAGGGGATCAAAAGCAAGGAGCTTTTACAGCTGGTTTTGATAAACTTTATGAAATTGTAATTTGAGAGTTCTGATAGTTGTCTTAATTATTCTCCAAAGAAAAACATCTCTGCTGTTTTCTTTTGAAAGTGTGGATCATTCTTCTGAAGCATGGATAGATGGATCATGCTTGGCATGTACTTGTATAGAGAAACCAAGGCTTTCAAAGAATCACAGAATTATTGAGGCTGGAACAGACCTCTGAGCTCGAGTCTGTCCTACGACCTAACACCACTGCATTGGCAAGACGATGTCAAAGTGCCACATCCAATCTTTCCTTAAACACCTCCAGGGATGGTGACTCTGCCACCTCCCTGGGTAGTCCATTCTAGTGTCTAATTATCCTTACAGGTTTACAGAATTATTGAGGTTGGAATAGACCCCTGAAGTCACTGGTTAAAGTGGTTGATTTGTATTCCACAACAACATTACCTGCTATGACCAAAATAGTAACTCTCATGCCCAGCCCTTTCTTTGACATTATTCTTTGTGCCAGGAGGAATCAGGTGAGTTGTGGAATATGTTTTTAGCCATTGCTCTCTAAAGCCCAGCATGTTGATGTAGATTAATGTTGTCAGTGGTCTGTGTTCATGCTGTTGATTTTAATCTGGGACTAGTTGAGGAGTGAGTTTATTTTCTCTTCATCCCTGGCAGAGGGTTTAAGGAACATCAAGGAATGCATCACTCAACCACACCAGCTGAGTCAACCACTGAGCATGAGTCAGCATCCAGAGTGGTTATCTGTGAGAGGGAAAGCATCACTGGAAATTTTAAATTGATTAACCAACAGGAAATTGGTTAGAAAGAGAGAGATGTGTTTTTTTGGTCACTGTGATGTAAATAAAGTAGAATAATTTCTGTTGTGGTGTTTCACGGGTTTTTTTTTTATGGTTGTTTTATTTAATGGCATGGACAATTAATCTTTTTTGCCAAGAAAACAGGAAGCAGGTGAGTTGTTATCAGAAAGATTGAGGTGAGAGATGGCCAATCCAGACTAAAAGGAAGCACTGTTATGGATAAAATAGTACTGTGAATAGGCCACAAAACTGCAAATGAAATGGATCTAGAAGTGTGCATCAGAAGGGAAGATGTTCATGGCAATTACATTCCAGAATACTGAAAATCAGCAGTTAGCTCAATAAAATATTGCAGGTAGTATGGTGATAGGTCAGAGGAAAGCACCCACATTAACACGGAGCTGTAGTTGACAAATTAACAAAGAATCACAGGTAAAACTTGGGGGTATTTTATCTGGGGTATGTATATCTACCTCTTGTTGATTGCTTGTTTGCCTTCATCTTGATTTTAATGCTCAGCTGTGGAAGCACTGTCTTGAAAGAAGATAGATCTGTAGACTAAGGACAGCTGTAGGAAAGTTCCAGCTAAAAAAAAAAAGAAAAAAGTTTTTAGAAAGGAGTGCTGTTAAGTTCAGAGGACCTTTTTATAAGTATATAAAGAATATTCCTAGAGATTTGAGTTCATTGATATTGTAAGCAGAGAAAAAATGGGGTAATTAATGAAATGTAAAAGCGAATCAGATTTAAATTCCTTTCACGTGTTCCATAATTACAGTTGATTGCTGTAAGATATTACTGAGGTCAGAGCTCGAAGATTTAGACACTAATGAATATTGAGTTGTGAAAATATATAAAAGGAAAACTAAGAATGTCAAGTTTCTTGCTTCCGAGTTAAGCCAGGCTCTAACTAGAAAGAGGATTTAAAGATGCCCCAGGGACAGGTAGTTTTCATGTGTGTGCTGGGGGATTTTGTTACCTGTGTTGTGAAACAGCAGATGGTGGTCACCATCAAACCAAGGGCTGGATTGCACTGGAGCCACACTGTGGCTCATCATTTTATTTTCCAGATTCATGCACAAACGCATTTTGTACTGCCAAGTTTTGTTCACTTCTCTACCTGTTCTGTGTTGTACAGGCAGGGTAGGACTTTGATGCCACAAGTTTCCTGTGTTTCAAACACTGTTGTGTTTTTGGGAAGCTAGTTCAGTGGGAAGATTCAGGTACTTGATCCTGAAGTCTTGGTTACCCCTGCCAAGATGCAACAGGCCCAGAGTTATAACAGTTTCTTGCAATTAAAAGAATTATATTAAGGGGATAGAATGCAGAATTACAGAAGTTAGGGGCTGGAAGGGACCTCAAAAGGTCATCTAGTCTAACCTCCCTGCCAGAGCAGGATCACCTGTACTAGATCACACAGGAACACATCCAGGCAGGTTTTGAATATCTCCAGAGAGGGAGGCTCCGCAACCCCCTTGGGCAGCCTGTATTTTAGTAGTGTTAGCAGGTCAAGACATGAGTTTGCTCATAGAATTTTATACTTAAGAATTGGGTGTTTCAAGAAATCCTAATCCTCAGTTCATGTCTGAATCCTTCTCTGAGTCCTCACTTTGTATGTGATTTAATTAGCAACTTGTAAGAGGACATAAGTGGTTTGCTTTTTCTTCAGGTCTAAATAAGTATTTTAGACTTAAGCTCAAGAAAATTGATCAAAATCCATGCCGTGTTTTTATGTGCTACTATCTCTTGCCAGGCAACTGTCTTGGATAGTTTTGCTTCTTAATGTATTGTTTCTTAAGAAATAACGGAGCAAAAGTTTCTGCTAGCTGTGAAACCATTTAAAAGAAGCCTCAAATTCAGTGCTAATTGGATTAAACTTGTAAAAGTTGTGGTTTGTGATCAGGAATTCATCTGTACAATGACTTTCATCCAGCTGTGTGACTGCCTCCTTTCACAGAAGTCTTTGTTGCTCTCTTGTGACTGTTCTGCCCAAGTTTCTCAGATATGCTGTGTTTCTTCCTGGGTAGCTGGTGTTTTTTTAAAAAAATACTTCACATTCTCACTTGCGTTGCTGAAAAATTAATGAACAGATACTACCTTAGGGCAGAACAAACATGCAGTTACTTATTTCCAGCTTCCGGGCAAGCGTGTTCTGCATTGCAGAGTGAGTGGCGTTGGCCTCACCTTCAAAGTTTGCTTAGGCTGATCCTTAGAGAAAACTCATGCTCATATAATGCTGCTATTTGTGACATACCAAATGCTTACTGAGCAGTGCTTGGTTTTGCTACACAAGTTGGTCAGTGCTGAATGTTTTGCTGAGTATAAAATGTACATTTGTAGCATGGTTACGTTCTTGCATTCCTTTAGGGTCCAGGAATTTTTTTTTCTCCCATGGGGAGACTTCAGTTTGCAAGCCTGGGTTTTCAAGAAGAGATGTCTGTGTTAATTGACAGTTACAGAGAGAGTGCCAAGGAACATTCACCTGTTGATATTGTTCAGCAAAGCTGTTGTGTAAATGACAGATGAAATGATGAATTGCTGAATATGTGAGACTTACTTGAAGTGCAGGTTGCATCACCAGTGACTAGAGAAAATAAATGCTATTTAAAAAAGGCAGGAGTATTTTTGTAGCAGATCTCATCTGATATAGGAAAATGGATAAATCATTCTGGTTGTGATTTTTATTTTCTATTTTATTTTATTCCCCCCTATGAAAGCTAAGGAATGATAACCTCAAAACTTAGTTTATTAAAGTGATTTATTAATTTATAGTTTTATTCAACCTGCTCTGAATTTTTTTACCATTGCCTTTTAATCAAGTTGGAGAGAGTGATTTTATAGTATAATTGACATCTTCTCTTCTGTTAATGCTAAAGAAAATTCTCAGATGGTACCCAGCAAAACTGACACCAAAGTGGTGTTTCTAGTAATTGAGCAAAGGAATTAAAAGGCATTTAAATGTGACCTTTATTTCCTGTGATGAACTAAAAAGAACTTGCATTCAACCTATCCTCTAATAGGACACAATGGAGGAAGCTGTTAAATTTGTGATGTGAATAAAGCTAAATGAAGCTGAAACCTTCTTAACTACTGATGTATGAACATAGAGTTGCATATGCTTAATGTTGGTTTTTTTCACTGCACTGAGGATATGTTAGTTTTGTAGATCAGGATATGTGCTCTTTCACTTGAAGTTAAATGCTGCCATGCTTAGAGACTGATTTTTTTTTTTTTTTTTTTTTTTTTTTTTTTTTTTTTTTTTTTTTTTTTTTTTTGGTCTCCCAGAAATGTCTGTGCATGGGTAAACCTTATGAACTGTGGTGGGATCTGCAATGGTAATTGTCTAATGGGAAGCAACATGTTTAGGTAGTGGTTTAAGAATGAGATGTACACCCCAGTAACTGCTAACACTCAGTACCCCCAAGACCTTCTCCCAGGACCTTACATATATTGTTTTTCTCTGGAAATACTTACCAGACACTGCAACAGAACTAACCTCACCAAATATGCTTAGCAGAGCTCTGATGTTTACTTCAGGATGAGCTGACTCTTCCCAAAAGTGTCTTTCTCCCCACGGGTTTTAAATGGCTTTATGTGGACCTAGCTCAGATGCAAATATCTATACTTGTTTAGATTATTCTTACTGCTCTGCTGCTGGTCTTGCCTAGTTTTTAATGGCAAAATATCTAAAAAAATGTGGAGCTGGGAGTAGGGACTAAAACTTAGGCTCCGTTTTCACAGGAATTAGACCATACTTTCCTTTCTTCTACTTTCAATCTTTGAATCTTGCATTACCTTCCTAGCTGGTTGCCTTGTGACTTGGCCACCATGCTAGGAGTGCAAGTTGCAATTTTGAACTTTTTGAAAGGGAATAAAGCTCTTGAATTCAATTTTACTGTTTCTTAAATGGCTGTGTAACTACTTAGTGTGAGATATAAAGGTAGATGTTGCCATTTCAATTTCTTCTACTTGCATCCTTCCCAGTAAGCATGAAGTTCCATTAGCGTACTGGCCAGCAAATGCCTCAGCCCAGACTGAGATCTGGTTGTAAATCTTCATATCATGGAATAGTTTGGGTTGGAAGGGACCTTTTTAAGGCTCAGCTAGTCCCACCCCCCTGTCATGGGCAGGGACATCTTCCTCTAGATGTCCAGTTCTGGGCTCTTCAATTTAAGAAGGATATTGAGACACTTGAATGTGTCCAGAGAAGGGCAATGAGGCTGGTGAGAGGTCTGGAACACAGCCCTGTGAGGAGAGGCTGAGGGAGCTGGGGGTGTTTAGCCTGGAGAAGAGGAGGCTCAGGGGGACCTTATTGCTCTCTACTACTACCTGAAAGGTGGTTGTAGACCAGTGGGGCTTGGTCTCTTCTCCCAGGCAACCAGCACCAGAACAAGAGGACACAGTCTCAAGCTGTACCAGGGGAAGTTTAGGCTGGAGGTGAGGAGAAAGTTCTTCACAGAGTGATCTGCCATTGGAATGTGCTGCTCGGGGAGGTGGTGGAGTCACTGTCCCTGGAGGTGTTCAAGAAAGGATTGGATGTTGCACTTGAAGCCATGATTTAGTTGTCATGAGGTTTAGGGTGATAGGTTGGACTTGATGATCTCTTAGGTCTTTTCCAACCTTGTTGATTCTATGAGTCTAGATCAGGTTGCTCAAAGCTCTGTCCACCTGACTTGTCAGCTTCCACCAGGACATGCTGGCAGGGAGAGCTCAGCCAGCTAGTGTCCCAGGAAAGGCACAGAGAACAATTTGGAGCAACACCAATGCTGCCTTCCTTCCCATGCTGGAAATTTCCACTTCCAAGTACAAAAGCCTCTTCAAGTCCAGGTATGCTCAATCAGTTTCAAGGGAAGATGGACACAAGGAATGCTGTGAATGGCCCAGTGGAACAGAGCCACAGCCAAAACTATACACTGATCATCTGCCCTGGTTTATGGGATTTTGAGGTGGAAGAAAGATCAATTATCTCAGTACAATAACATATCCCAGAGGAGTGAATTAGAGCCTGCAAGGAGGCTGTGCCCCACAGCTACCACCTTAGACGTGCCAGATGCAGCAGGGATCAGCTTTCCTCTGCAGTGGAGATCCTAAAGGTTGCTCATGTGGTTTAATTAAGTAGATCTCCAACCCCTGCATTACTATCACTCTGTAGCAGCAAACAAGATACCTATCACAACCCATTTTTCCCAGCACCACCATGTCAGAACCTGGGTCCCAGAGAGGGGGTGACAGGGAAAGACAAAGGTATTCCACCCCACACTCATACAGCCAGTACTCCCCACTCCACTTTCTGAAAGGTCTCAGCTGTTCTTAACTCCCATCACTGTTTTCAAACATCATTCTGTCTCTTCAAGGACTAAAAGGACTTTTGAAAATAGGATCCAGATGCTTCTGAAAATGTTCCTCACTGTTTGTCAGTTTCAGTCTATGGATAATACCAAAATCATTAACTTCCATTCTCATACATTCTTTCAGAAGTGGTACAGTTTGCACTCATAGTTGAAATTTTGGCTTTGAGCTCATAATTGAAAGTTTCCCTACTGATCTTTCTGGTGAGGGGTTATGTTTCTGAGTATCCTAGAATGGTTTAGGTTGGAAGGGACCTCAGAAATGACCTACTCCAACTTCCCCACCACGGTCAGGAATGCCTCTCAACTAGACTTGGCTGTTCAAGGCCTCATCCAACCTGGCCTTGAACACACCCAGTGAGGGGGCATCCACAGCCTCCCTGGGCAACCTGTTCCAGAGTCACGTCACCCTTGTACTGAAGAACTTCTTCCTACAACCCAGTCTAAACCTACTCACCCTCAGCTGAAAACCATCCCCTCTTGTCCTAGATGATCTTTAAGGTCCTTTCCAACCCAAACGATTCTATGAATGTATGGATCTGGGAACATCTCCCCTACTGAAGTAGGTGCCTCTTGAGCATTTGCTGTTGTAGAGATGAGGAATCCCATCTGATCAACATGCTTCTAGCTCTGGCTGTGCTTTATGGTGACTAACAGGGCACCTTGCATATTCTTACATCTCTTTGGTGTGGACAAGTGTGTTCTGTAACATGCTCCAAAGGCTGGCTCCCACTGTCCAAGCTGGGCATGCTGGTGGCATCCACTGCAGCTCTGCCCTGGTTGTCTTCCAGGAAAAAGCAACAAGTCTCTGAAGTGGACTTAACCCAGTGTATCAAGCAGCCATGGGATGCACCTGGGGAGCTGTGAAACCTTTCAGAGTCCTCTTCTGAAGTGTAATCTTCACTATTACCTTTCAACTTTGTCAAACCTACTCTTTCGTTGTCGAGTGTGAAGGAGGGAAATGAAGATCTTCTGCTCCTATTTTTCAACTCTTGGATAATTATTACAGTGATGTTTGAGGCAGAGATGCCTCAGCAAGAACGCGAACCCTGGAGTCATTTTAGGAGATCTTTTCTCCTGGTTTGGTTTTTTTTTTTTTTTCCTAGCCAAAATGAAAGATAGTTGTGCTGTTGTGTCTTTGCATTTATCTGCTGTGGTGCCAGCAGTTTCAGAGAGTCAAGTGCTTGCCTCTGCATGAATTAAGGATCAGCAAAGTCAAGTGCTCTTGATTTTTACATAGTTGAAATGCAAGTCATGGTCACTGCAAGTGATTTAGCTGTGAACAATGGCGATACCACAGTTACAAATGTTTTCAGTACCTATTTTTCAGTGCACTTTGCTTGTTTCCCAATTGCTGCCACAGTCTGGTTTTTCTCTCTTGCTGTTCATGTGTCCAGAGTTGGTGGACTGGAGCCCATTTTTCATTCAGTACATTTTTGGGGCTGTAAAATCGGCTTTTATTTGCCGTCTTTCCTTTCCTGGGCTGTTTCCACTTTCTAAAATAGATGTTGTGCTATTTTTGCCTGCATTGTTTTCCAAGTAATTTTCCTTTTTTCCTTTTCTGCCTCCATTTATTTTTGTTGCTCATGTGCAGCATGCTTTTCTTCCTAAACTCTATGCTTTATTCTAACACCAGTCTTGCTTTTCACAGCATCACAGAATGGTCTGGGTTGGAAGAGACCTCCAAAGGTCATTTAGTCCCAATCCCCTTTTGTTTAACCTTTTTGCTGTTTATTTAATATTAGCTACAAAGTCCTCAGCATTACTAGCAACATAGGGAGGACCAACTCCCTGTACCAGTACAGGTTAGAGATTGGCCTGCTGGCAAGCAGGCCTGTGGTGAAGGACCTGAGTGTCTTGGTGGACAAGAAGTTCACCATGAGCCAGCAATGTGCACTTATGGCCAAGAAGGCCAGTGGTTTCCTGAGGTGCATGAAGAACACTGTGATCAGCAGGTTGAGGGAGGTTTTCCTTCCCCTGTACTCTGCCCTAGGGAGGCCACATCTGGACTACTGGGGCCAGTTCTGGACTCCCCAGTTGAAGCAAGTCAGGAAACTACTGGACAGAGTCCAGTGTAGACTACAAAGATGCTGAGAGGCCAGGTGCATCTCTGTGAGGAGGAAAGGCTAAGAGACTTGGGGATGTTTAGCCTGCAAAAGGACAGCCTAAGGGGGGGATCTTATCAATATCAAAAGGACAGGGATCAGGAGGATGGAGCCAGACTCTTTTCAGAGGACAGGGCACAATGGGCACAAGATGGAATGCAGGAGTTTCCACTAAGATATAAGGAAAAACATTTCTGTGAGCTTGCTAGAGCACTGGAACAGGCTGCCCAGAGAGGCTGTGAAGTCTCCTCTGGAGAGATCTAGAGTCTGCGTGGATGTGATCCTGTGTAATCTGGTCTGGGTGACCCTACTTTAGCAGGGCAGTTTGACTAGATGATCTCCAGAGGGCCCTGCCAACCCCCACCATTCTGTGATGCTGTGAACTTAATAGCCAGAGAAGGAAACAGAGAGGACTTGTCATTTTGATGAAAAATTAAACCATCATGTAACTGCTAAAGGCTTGCTGGAAAACAGCTGAACTTCTGTGTAGGCGTTTTGTTTAGCTGAGCATGGTCTTTAACTCCAGCTTCAAGAGCTACACTGATCACAATACATAGGATTTTTTTTTTTTTTTTTTTTAAATCTCAGGTTCAGGTGTAGTGAGAAGGTGATTGATGATAGCATGGGCATTAGAGAGCACAATCATCTGGTTGATTTGTGGGCATGGAAGAGGGGAGAATAAAATAGGAGGGAAGGGTGCCTAGTAACAGTTCAGACCTATAAATGGTAAATTCTAAATACTTGAATAAAATATCGTAGCTAAAATTAGAGCTGATATTTATAGTCACTTCCTATTTGTAGCAAGGTCTAATGCAGTGAAGTCAGTAAGCAACTCTTATAGCAAGGTCTGTTCAGTTGGTAACCTGTGAGTGGAAAAGACTTTTTGGTCTCACTTCAAAGCACTGTCCATGCTGATCTCAATTTATCTGCAGGAGGCAGTGAAAGAGGTGCTGTGTTGGGATCCTTGGTTGTGAGGGTGTTAATGAGCAAGATTAAAAATCTTAACTTTGCTTGAATAAGCATAGAATTGTTAGGGTTGGAAGGGACCTCAAGGATCATCTAGTTCCAAACCCCCTGTCATGGGCAGGGACACCTCACACTAGAATGTTAAAGTGGAGGAATAGTGTTAGTGACCCATGCTCAGCACAGCCCAGGCAAGCAGAGTCTTCTAGCAGGTATTTGTACAGGTAAGAGATGAAAAGGTGCTTGGATACATGTTTGAAAATGATCTAGCTGCTGAGCACCCAGATTCCAAAGTGCTTTCCTGGGATAACAATGTCAGAGCATGCTTTGTTTATTTTTAATGCTTGCCAAGTTCTTTTCCAGGAACAGGATGTAAAACTGCTACTTGGTGTCTTGTTCTTTCTGTTTTGATTTTCAGTTTCATTGTTGACATGTTTAATTGCTCTTCTCATTCCCTCTGGAGGCAGAATAGATCCATTTTTTTCCCCTTCCCTGTTTGTTGTCTTTAATGGGCACATGACTTGGGAGGATGGTCATACTCATCAA
Organism: Indicator indicator; assembly: GCF_027791375.1. Lineage (NCBI taxonomy): Eukaryota > Metazoa > Chordata > Aves > Piciformes > Indicatoridae > Indicator > Indicator indicator. Next base: position 3,525,670 of record NC_072010.1, on the reverse strand, counting down.
GTGACTCAAAATAACTTTAGATTGTCCTTTGGAGTGAGAACTGGTTGGTTTTGTTTGTGGTTTTTGTTTGCTTGTTTTATTTTTAGCTTGGGAAACACTACAGAGATGAAATGCTTCAGTTTTTATTTTTTTTTTTTTATGTCAAGCTTGTTACATAATTTGGGGCTTGTTATTATGGCTCTGTATCAGAGGTTCAGTGTAACTTCTTGTCTGGTTCATACTGAAGTTCTGTGCTTAGAATCAGAGACTCATAGAATGGTCTGGGTTGCAAGGCCTCTGTAAGCAGTCTCTCTTCATTCTTTTTGTAGGTCCCATTCAGGTAGTGGAAGTACCTGAGATCTCCCCAGAGCCTTCTCTCCTCCAGGCTGAACACCCCCAGCTCCCTCAGCCTGTCCTCACAGCAGAAGTGTTCCAACCCCCTGATCATTTTTGTGGCCCTCCTCTGGACCCACTCCATCATGTCCATGTCCTTCCTGTGCGGAGGGCTCCAGAGCCAAGTTCACACCAAATCCATAATTTATTTTTGTAATGGCCTACAAACTTCATAATAACACATCCCAACTACAGGGATTTGCGTTTTCTCTTTATTAAGAGAAGAAACAAGTTAGGGAGTTCTTAGAGAAGAATATTTATGGTGGCATAAACCTGTGCTGTTGCTGCAGGATATCCTATCTCCTTTCTTTTCCCAAGTGCTTTGCTAGCTTTTTAATGAACCAGATGAGGAATTTACCTTTAGTTGAAACTAATCTGGAAGACAAAGTGTTTGCTGGCTCAGAGGACCCATGGGACCTCATACACGAAAATGGAGGAGAATTAAAGATGTCAGAAATGTGGTCACTTGTCTGTTGGGTGCTCTTGTGCCTTTCATAAGGGATGCAGCTGACTGGTTTTAAGCAAATTTATGCATAAGGGCTTGTCTGTGAAGGGAGTTAACTGCATGGTTAGTGTGTGGTGGGCTAAGAGGTGGATTTGCTATGTAGTTCACAGCTCTTCATCATCAAATGCCTGAGCGGATGCTCCTGTCTTTGCATGTGCTTCCAGTTCAGCTCCCTCCAGCACTGGCAGCGGAGGGAGCTGAACATGGTGGAACCTGTTTTGCATTTGCTTGTTGTTGAGTTCTTTGTGCAGGGTGCTGGTAGCTAATACACATTAATTTCATCCATGAGCTCACTTCTCTTAGTAGAGAAGAATGGGAAGTGGGAAATGATTAATCACAGAATCATTTAGGTTGGAGAAAACCTTTAAGATCAAGTCCAACCATTAACCCAGCACAGCCAAGTCCACCATTAAACCATGTCCCTTATCACCACATCTACATGTCTTCAAAACCTCTCCAGGGATGGTGACTGTTTGCCAGCTTCATTTCACTACTTTGGACATGTTCTTGTAGTGAGGGGCCTGAAACTGAGCACAGTATGTGAGGTGTGGCCTCACCAATGCTGAGGACAAGGAGACAATTGCTGCCCTAGTCCTGCTGTAATGATGCTGGTGACCTCAACTATCTACCTGCTTAGTGTGATTTTATTTGACAGTGAAGCTACAACGTGCAGAGGTGATAATGGTCAAGGGAGAAAGATGAAAAAGAGCAAACTGTTAACAGAAATGTGCCCTTTATGAGTCACTTCATTTTTTTCCTTCCACTTGCCAAAACAGGTTATCATGGGAAAAGGTTTTACTAGTGTAACTGGGAAGACCTGTTTTGTGTTTGTGAAGCATGAAAACTGCCAGCAGCCTTTGCATCCCAAAATGTGACTTCTTGTTCCTTCCCCATAAGTCCCCAAGCACAAGGGCTGCACTGGACTGGACTGTATTTCTGGAGAAGAGGAGGCATAGGCAGTGCAAACCACATCAGTTCCTGGGACTCTGTGTACACCGTGGTTCTGATCATCCTCTCTTTGTTTCTAGCACTTCAGATCTGATAGGAAGGTTTTTTTACCTGTAATCATTTTCTTAAGAGCAAGTTGTCTTTATCCTCCTTCCAGTCCCAGGGCTTTGTCTGTCACCTACATTTTTTTGGTTTCCTCCTTCACTTCAGTCTTGTTTAGGTGAGTCTTCAGCTCATGTAAGCACATTCATTTCGGCAGAGAAAAGAAGCAGAGCTGAAATGAGGTTATGGTTGTATGGGAAGGGTACCTACAACCAAGTCTTTAATCCACTCTTGTGCAGGTGTTTGAAAGCTACAGCTTTTATAAACGTGGTTTCCACCTGTTCATAATTTTTTCTCTTCTCTTTCAGTTTGCTGTCTTTCCCCAATTATTAGAAATGTGTGACTGATGCAGGGGATATTTCCTGAAATGCTGGAGTAGATAAAATAGAGCTCAAAAGAATCTTCGAACACTTGGATCAGTCTTAGGAGGATAGGCTGAGAGACCTGGGGCTGTTTAGCCTGGAAAAGAAGATCTTTGCTCATCAGTAGCTAAAGGGTGTCAGTCAAGAGCATGGAGCCAGTTTCTTTTCAGTGGTGTCCAGTTATAGGACAAGGGGCAGTGGGCTCAAACTGGAACACAGGAGGTTCCACCTGAACATGCAGAAACTTCTTTCCTTCGACTGTGGTGGAGCACTGGACCAGGCTGCCCAGAGAAGTTGTGGAGTCTCATTCTTTGGAGTGATTCAGAATCTGCCTGCTTGTGATCCTGTGCAACCTGCTCTGGGTGACCCTGCTTTAGCAAGGAGGTTGGACTGGATGATCTCCAGAGGTCCCTTCCAACCCCCACCATTTGATTCTGTGTAAGACTCAGACAAGAGCCTGCCCTTCAGGGAAGGGCAGGTCAAACACCACCAGAAGCCCTTTATAGAGTGACTCACTCTTCTGAGTCATGGCTTTTTTCCTATGAAAAGTCTAGATTTTTGAATATCTAGCAGATGGCACCATGGCTTAATTACACTTGATTCTTTAAACCAGTTTTGTTAGATAGCACTGTACCAGTTTCTATTAGCCCTTTGCACAGAGTCCTGGTGTGTTCTCCATCACTTGTGTAAAGGTTTTGGAGAGCTGCTTTTAATCTTCAGAGAGATCAGCATTTCAGAAGAGTTTGAGAATATGATTCAGGTCTAGATTTGTTTTGTGTATGTTTGGTTTGGGACAAAAACTTAAGCAGAATGGTTGTTAGGCAAGAAAGGAAGATGCTGTGTATCATTCCTTCCTTTATCTGAAACTTAAAGAAATGAGAAGTTGTGAGGTTATTACAGGAGCTCCTGAAATGCATGATGCAGGTCCCACTTGAATGGTGGTGATAGTTTACAAGGAGATAATGGTCTACTGTTGTAGATTGAACAACACCACAACTCAGAAGTCATTACATCTCATAGAATCATGAAGCTTGGAATTAGTCTGGATTAAGTCCAGCCATTAACCTGACACTGCCAAGTTCACCACTAAGCCGTGTCCCTAAGCTCTACTGTGTTTTGTTTTTTTTTTTTTTTAACACTTCCAGGGACAGCGAGTCTACCACTTCCCTGGGCAGCCTGTTCCAATTCTTAACCACTCTTTCAGTGAAGAATTTTTTTGCTGATACCCAATCTAAACCTCCTCTGGTGCAACTTGAGACTGTTTCCTCTTGTCCTATTGCTTGTAATTAGGGAGAAGAGACTGATCCCCCTCTAGAGAGTGAAAAGGTCTCCCCTCAGCCTCCTTTTCTCCAGGATGAAAAAACGCAGTTCCCTCAGATGCTCCTCATAAGACCTGTGCTTTAGGCCCTTCAGCAGCTTAGTTGCCCTTCTTTGGACATGCTCCAGCAGCTCCATGTCTTCCTTGTAGTGAGGGGCCCAAAACTGAACCCAGGATTTGAGGTGAGGTGCAGGGACAATCACTGCCCCAGTCCTGCTAGTCACACTATTTCTGATGCATAGCCAGCAGGTTGAGGGAGGTTATTCTCCCCCTCTACTCTGCTCTGGTGAGACTGCACCTGGAGTACTGCATCCAGTTCTGGAGCCCCTATTAGAAGAAGGATCTGGAGGTGCTGGAATTTGCCCACAAAAGGGCCACGAGGATGATCAGAGGGCTGGAGCTCCTCTGCTATGAGGACAGGCTGAAAGAGTTGGGGCTGTTCAATCTGGAGAAGAGAAGGCTCTGAGGAGACCTTCTTGTGGCCTTCCAGTATCTTAAAGGGGCCTACAAGAAAGCTGGGGAGGGACTTTTAAGGATGACAGGTAGCGATAGGACTAGGGGGAATGGAGCAAAACTAGAAGTGAGTAGATTCAGATTGGATGTTAGGAAGAGGTTTTACACCATGAGGGTGGTGAGACACTGGAACAGGTTGCCCAGGAAGGTTGTGGAAGCCTCATCCCTGGAGGTTTTTAAGGCCAGGCTGGATGTGGCTATGAGCAACCTGATGTAGCGTGAGGTGTCCCTGCCCATGGCAGGGGGGTTGGAACTGGCTGATCCTTGTGGTCCCTTCCAACCCTAACAATTCTATGATTCTGTGATGCAAGCCAGGATAAAATGTTTATCTTTGGTATTAAGCAAGTAAGATTAGAAGTGTTGCAAATATGATTCTTACTGATGACCCACTCCATGTCAAAAATTCTCTGTATTCTGAAGAAAAGTCAGTTAATTCACGCAGGTTCAGTTCTGAGATGATTGAAATGTTAGTTGCATTTACTAGTGTACTTGTACTCCTTGCCAGAGAGGTATTCTGGGAAAGGAGAGATTTTTACACCATTCTTTAGCCTTCCTACCACCCCTTCCTGAGCTGGTGTCTCTGGCCAAGTCAGGTGTACACTGCTGCATGTGATCCATAGATTATTTACAGTTCCTTAGGTTTCAACAGAGTTTGTTTCTTTTAACACTTGCACAAAGAGATTTTTGTGGGGACTGGGGACTGGGTTATTCAAAACAAATCACCTGTCTATCTTTAAACGAGGATTCCAGTCAGAGTGTAACCCTTAGAAGGAGATCTGATTAAATGGAGTCTTAAAATCATGGTTGGAAGGGATCTTGAAAGGTCATTCAGTCCATCCCTCCTGAAGCGAGCAGGGACATCCTCAACTAGATCAGGTTGCTCGGAGCCTTGTTGAGCCTCAGGTTGAGTATCTCCAGGGAAGGGGCCTCAACTTACCTCCCTGGGCAACCTGGTCCAACATTCCACCACCCCCATGGTAAAGAACTAGTTCCTAATATCCAATCTAAATCTACTCTTCTCTATTTAAAACCTTTGCTCCTCATCCTATCATTCCAGGCCTTTGTAAACAGTCTCCTTGTAAGCTCCCTTCCAGGTACTGAAAGGCTGCTCTTGGTTCTCCCCAGAGCCTTCTCTTCCCCAGGCTAAATACTCCAGCTCCTTCAGGCTGTCCTCACAGCAGAGGTGTTCCAACCCCCTGATCATTTTTGCAGCCCTCCTCTGGACCTGATCCATCAGGTCCATGTTCTTCTGTGTTGAGGGCTCTAGAGCTGGACATAGTACTCCAGGTGAGGTCTTACCAGAGCAAAGTCAAGTGGCAGAATCACCTCCTTCAATCTGCTTGTTTTGATGCAGCCTACAATATAGAACAATACAAATAAATAAACCCAAGTGAAACAAATACAAACCAAAACCCAATACTAAATTAAAAAAAAAAGGAAAGAAATAAAGATGCAGATCTAAAGCTTTGATCCAGCACAATTTTGGATATTCTATCTCACTTCCATGTCACACAAACACAAGCTGAGGTTTAGTTGTGTGAGTTGACTTTGATAAAATTGCTTGTGTGTATCAAGTGCTTTGTGCTTAATTTTGTTAGTGCCAAGTGCTTGGCACCTATCAGGGTTAAGACAGAGTCATAGAATGGTAGGTCAGAAAGGACCACAAGTATCATCTGGTCCAACCTTTCTAAGTAATAGAGTTGAAATGAGATGGCCCAGCACCCTGTCAAGCTGAGTCTTAAAACTGTCCTTTGTGGGAGAATCCACTACTTCCCTTGGGAGATGATTTCAATGTCTAACTGTTCTCATGGTGACAAATTTTGTTCTGGAGTCCGATTTGAAGACTTTTTTTCTTGTTCCTCTTAAAATATGTGGTGTTGAAAATTATGAAATGTATTAATTTTCAGGAAAACCAAGGAGGAGATGTGCTAGGGTTCTTCAGTGTGTGGTGGTAGTAGAAATAATACAAATGGAATAAAAGAGAGTGAGAGCTGTGAATTAGGGACATTGAAAGGAGGTGACTTTTGAAGGACCAGGCTGGTACTTTATGTATTTGTTCAAAGGAGCTTGTGTATTAAACTTCTGGCTGCAAACCAGCAGCAGTGATTTACTTAACAAATGACACAGGCATGTTCATCAGACTGATATTTTACCAACTCCATAGGTTCACCTGAAAACAGAAGCATCTATTTAACTGCAAGATAAGTATCAGCTAGGTGAAGTTAAATACTTAAAAAATCACACAGTTACTCAAGTCTTGTATGAAGAAATAGCTTCTCATAACATCTGCTTTAGCTCAAACACATTTGGTGTCCCAGCTGTTTATCCTGTGCCAAGTAATGCTCCTTCAACCTGCAGAAGTCATAAATGATGATCCTGAAAGTTCTGGGGATTTAAACTTCTAAAGTGTGTGTGTTTCTTGAGTAATGAAAATGCTTGTAGAAAATAAAATGGTGTAAAGAGTACAGAAACAGAAATACTTAAAGTTTATTACTTTGTGTTTCTCAACAAACAACAAATGGGAATCACAGAATGTTAGAGTTTGGAAGGGAACTCCAGTGATCAAGTCCAACCCCCCTGTCAAAGAAGGATCACCTAGAGTAGTCCACACAGGAAGGCATCCAGGCAGGTTTTGAAAGTGTCCAGAGAAGGAGACTCCACAACCTCTCTGGGCAGCCTGTTACAATGCTCTGTCACCCTCACTGTAAAGTTTCTCCTCATTCTTGGAGGTCCCTTCCAACCTCTAACATTCTGTGGTTCTCTGATGTTCAAGTTTGTATCTATTGTCTTATTGCTGCGCACCACTGAAAAGAGCCTGGCCCCCTCCACTTGACACCCATCTCTCAGATATTTATACACATTGATCAGATCCCCTCTCAGGCTTCTCCAGACTAAACAGCCCCAGGGCTCTCAGTCTCTCTTCATAGGGAGATGCTCAAGTCCCCTTATCATCCTTGTGGCTCTCTGTTGGACTCTTTCTAGCAGCTCCTTGTCTCTCTTCAGTTGGGAGCCCAAAACTGGATACAGGATTCCAAGTATTCCACACCATCCAGGTGTGGCCTCACCAGAAGAAGGCTCAGCTCACTGGGCCTGTAGACTTGCATTATGTTGTTTTTAAAAACTTATACTACTTACTACCTTGTAAAATGGATGTTCTGCAAATTTGCCACTTGGTGGTGCCAGATTGATTTACAAATTACAGATAAGAGTTAAAATGAGATGTTGAAGTTGTGGCTGAAGAGCATACACCAAAAGAGAAGTAAAACTTGGTTGGAAAACTTGGATTCTGTGGTAGCACTGGAGCAGCTGCGCTCAGCAGCAGTTCTGGCCTCCTTTCTTCAAGCCCCAGCTCTCTCTGTCCCTCCAGTACAAAAGACAGCAAGTACATAGCAGAGCTGCATCTGTGAGGACAAAGTTTCTGGAACATTTCTTCCATACCATGCACCCAGCCAAAAATAGTTTGGATGCAGTGATATTCTGGGATGACTTTGGAGTTTCTGGAGGCAGCTGCAGGTGTGCTGCTCATGGTGGTGTTTTTTGTAGGTGTTTGACTGGCATTATTCCTGTCCAGTTGTTCTTTTAATGCTGCCAAAATATTTATATATTTATCACTGAGATCTGTTTCCTTGAACTTAAGGAAGGGCACCAGAAGGGCAATGATCATTGTAAAGATAAATCTAAGCAACAAGACCCATGTGATTCAGTTAAGCTTCCTTCGTCTCTCAGCTGTGGGGCTGCTCCTCAGCAGACTTTTGTTACTTGGTTTTATTGAAATTTCTCTATTTGTCACAGCGTTATCAGTGTTTAGCATTGAAGTATATTTGCACCAATCTTCATAACATCTCTTTGTTTTGTTTTTTTTTCTCTCTCAATACTGCAGTTCCCAAAGAATTGGTGGAGCTTCACTTGAAACTGATGAGAAAGATTGGGAAGTCTGTCACAGCAGACAGATGGGAAAAATATTTGATCAAGGTACAATATGCACGTTGTGTTACCCTGCAGCGCTGGAATATGGGTATGATGAGCTGTTGTGTCAGCAATCCCTGCTATGAATTACTCTGAGCCTTGAGCTGAGTTGTGGCCAACATCAATCTGTGTGCCCAGACTTCAGTTGCATAAGATCCCAACTTAACTTTGTCTGCTCAGGCTCGAATCAAAAGAACTTCTGAACACAGATGGTATCTTCTGCATAAAAGAAAGTGTCCACTTTCATACCTGACAGTAGAATACTTCTTTGAGAATTTAATAGTCTACAAACAGGCCACACTAAGCAGACAGATTTACACAGTAGATTAATTTCTGTCAGTTCATAGATTCATAGAATGGTTGGGTTGTAAGAGGGCCTTTAAAGGTCATCTAGTGCAACCCCTCTGCAGTCAGCAGAGACATCTTCAACTAGAGCAGGTTGCTCAGATCCCCATCCAACCTGGAATGTTTCCAGAGATGGGGCATCTATCATCTCTCCAGGCAACCTGGGCCAGTGTCTCACCACTGTCAGGGTAGAATTTTTTCTTCCTTTTGTCTATTCTGAATCTCCCTTTTTTTTTTTTTTTTTTTAAGTTTTGTTTGGGTTTTTTTAGTTTAAAACCATCACCCCTTTTGCTATGAAGTCTGTCCCCATTTTTTCTTACAGGCCCCCTTTAAGTACCAAAACATCACAATAAGGTCTTACCAGAGCCTTCTCTTCTCTAAGCTGAACAACCCCAGCTCTCTCAACCTGTCCTCACAGCAAAGGGGTTCCAGCCTTCTGATATTTTTGTGACCCAGTTATCTGGATACGATTTAATTATTGTGATTTGATTGGTATTCATACAGGGACTGACCATACAGATTCTTGTAGCATGTGTTAATAATAACTGAAAGTATTGCAGTGATTTATATGTCCATGCTCAGAATGGCTCAGCTGAGATGAAAATGTAATTATGCATCAGTAAAAATACAGCATCCTGTTGTTTCACATAGTTATGTGTTGGTATTGCAATTGTGGCTATGCCATCACTGGTACCTTGCCTGCAAATAGTTTTCTGCTTAAAGAACTTGCAGTACTTCTATACAGATATTAAAAATTACTAAGTTAACATTTCTCCTCTGGATGTGTTTCATGTCTTTTAAACCACTAAAATGTAGTATTGGTATTGTCTGTACAGCCATGATCATGTTTTAGTTAGAGCACTATGGGAGTAGCAATGATGCAAATAATGGCAATTTGCAAATCCAGTTGCATTTTGCTCCCCTAAATGGTGTCTGTAAGCTGTACAGAGATAGGGATTTGACTTGAGATTTGTGTAGTCTTAAAATTATGTTTTTAGGACTGAGAACATGTCAGGAAATAACCTGCAGAAGGGTCTTAGGTGAAATCTAACCTCTTAACCAGTTGTAAAGTATTTATGATGATGTTTTCAAATAATAATGTAATGATTTATGTAACTTTTGTGTATTTCATATTTACATTTTATTTACTGAATTGTGTTAAACGCACAAAAAAAAGCCATTGCAGTGAGCTGAGAAACCTCAGCTGAGTGGTAAACTTACCTACCCCACTGAAGCCTTTTACGCTTGTATGGTAAGCAGACAGCAGACAGATAACCCAAATTTATGAGGGAGTAGTTTGGAAAATCTTCCTTCAGCAAGCATTGAAAGGATGGGAAAATGGAAAGGAAACTCCCACATGCCCCTGTTAGGACCAAGTAAGTGGTAATAAATTCTACTTCCTTTAACAGTCTCCAGAGCTAACTTGAAGCTTGTTTTAGCCAGTGGCTCAAAGGAACCTTGAAGAACAAAAGAATTTGGATATAACTGATTAAAGGCATTCTAATCTCGTACCTATTTCAGAGGGGTATAATGGATTTAGAAAAAACAAGGAAGAGTATTGGGAAATGCTACAAAAGCCAGGAAAAGCTGAAAAGATGTGGAACCATGGAGACCCTTCTTCCTGCATGCCTGCAGTATTATTCAACACGCTCTGTTGCAAAGCTGACCTGTTTTTCCTTTGTTAGAAACTACTTGTGTGTTGCTTTGATAAAAGAGGGTTTGATACAGCATAGATGTGACCATTTTCTTATTTAGGAAGGAACTGTAAGTGGTGGACATTTAATCTTACACTTATGCATGTGCATGTTATTAAAGTTTAGGCCAAAGTGTATCTCCTGTTAAAATGTTTTGGTTCTAAGCCAACCATCTATCAGATGCTTTAACTGCCATGCTTATAAAGAACATCATAAGAAATCTCTCTAAGCTGGAGCTGGTGTTTTGATTGATCAGTATATTTTGGGAGATGAGAGGAGAGCTCTTTCCTTTCCCTCTTCTGATGGTGAACCACCCTAGCTCACCAGCATACACACCAGTCTGTTATGGAAGAAAATGGCTCTAGGGCTTCAGGAATCTTGAATTTTTTTTTTTCTCCTCTGCACAAGGAATGTGTGTGGTTGTGGATGACTGAGGTAAAGCAGTGGCCTGTCCTAAGCACTTTAACAGCTTGGGGGAACTGTCCAGCTTAGCTCTTATTTGAGAAATGTGTAGTTGAGTTAATTCAGATTGCTCTGTCTCCTGGCAAAATGCTTTACCTAGCTATTGTCAAACATATTTTGCATTTTCATACAGAACATTTCTATAGACTGGCTCACATGAAACAACACTGAAATCATAGAATCGTTCAGGTTGGAAAAGCCCCTAGGGTTCAAGTCCAACCATTGACCCTTGCTACAAAGTTCACCCCTAAACCATGCTTCCAAGCACCACATCTAAACACGACCTTTAAACACATTGGTGACTCAGCCACCTCTCTGGGCAGCCTATTCTATTGCCTGACCACTCTTTCTGTGAACATTTTTTCCTAATTTCCAGTCTAAACCTACCTACCTTGTTGCAGTTTGAGGCCATTCCATCTTATTCTGTCACAAATTACCTGTGAGAGGAGACCAGCACTGCATCAACACATTCTGAGCACATTGTCTTTTCTGATTGTTAGCATTCAGATGTCTGCAGTCACATCCAGGCAGACTTCTCTGCTGTGTCTTTACCTTTCTAAACCTTCATTTTTAAAGTGAACATTTGGAGCATGCTAGTAGTGAGTGTTGGATGTCATCACAGCTGCTTTGGAAATATTTGGGTGAGAGGTGTTTGAGCATCTCCCTTGCAGGGTGGGAAGGTGCTGAGCAGTCTTTAGCACGTAGCAGCCAGCGGCTTCTGTGAGCAGAAGGTTTTTGATCAGTGTGAAATGTCCCCTCTGTGAAGGCAGAGACTGATGTTTCAGCAAAGCCTGGATCAGTGAGCTCTGTAGTTCAGGGATGTGACAGTTCTTGTCAGGAGAAAGCATGATCATCTGGGTTTTAATTGTCATGTCATCATTTCAGCTTGAGCAGATGCTTCATCAGCTCTGATGTCGCTGAGGTTTGCTTTGACAATCAAACGCTTCCACAGCACAGGAAAATTCTCATTATTGCTTTCATACTTAATGAGTAAGTAATGAAGAGCGACTGGCATGTGCCCTTAGCAAGAGTTTGATGTGCAGTTTGCCAGTGCTCTTCACGTTACACAAGTGAAAATGAGAGAGGAAGAAGAGTAACCTCATTTTGTGACTCAGCAGCACTTGTCACCCACTGTGAGCTTTGGCTTTGTGTCAGAGAAGTACCCCTGTAACGTTCCTTAACCTTAGATGAAGCAGAGAAACTGCCTTCCAGCAGGATTCATTGTGACCAGAGAGTTCTTTTCACTGTTCTCTGTCAGTCATGGGAAGTTAGGAGTGTGATTTACGCCATGGCTGAGCCAATCTAATTGCAGCCTTACTGCCCAGTATCAGTACTAGGGAGAGTAGAGGGTAGGCAGCATGGCCATGGGGACAGAGGAGAGCAGCAGCCCTTATCTTGGTTGTAGCCCCCCATGTGGAGTTTTGCAACGTGAATCAGCTCATCTGTACTTCTGGTTGGTGAAATTTAGGGTTATTTTTACTGCTGTTTCCAGAGAAAGCTGCTTTCAGATATGACTCGTGGGTGTCTAAGTAGCTTAGTATCTTGTATTTAATAATAATTCGGCGATTGGGAGATGGCAGTGTTTTGATGAGTCTATTCAGCAGGGCTTTGCTTCCATGCATCCTGAAAGTTAGCAATACCTTGTGTGCTAATGTGAACAGTAATGGTTCAACACTGGCACTTCAAAATAATCCTGACAGGAGATGTGGTTGTGATGGAGCTTCTGCCTCTTTCTAATAGGTATTTCCACTAGAATAGCCTTACGGCTTGGAGATCCCACCGTGTGTTCTTGATTGATGAGCAGCTCCTCTCTGTTCATGAGAGCTGTCTTAAGCACTTCTGAGTTGTTTAGGAGAAGAGGGAATTTCTTCTCTGCAATCATTATAGCAGCTCCTGCTGACTCAATCTATTTATCCTCTACTGCCACTTTTTTAATGTTTTTTTCCTATATCCTCATATTGATGTAATTGAATTCATTTCCTTTAAGTAAATTGAAATTGGCTATACTTACAATATCATAAAATATTTATCGAGCAGCTTGAAGCCCAAGATATTTTCTAAAGAATAACAGTGCCACAGTGTGAAGTGAGCATCAGCTCCATTTGTTGTCTGCAGTACAGTTGCAGGACTTAGGGGGCCCCAGGAGGGCTTGGCAAATTACCTGCCAAATGCAGTAAGGAAATCACCTCTGCTCAAGAGAATTTGTATTCCAGAGAGTCAGGAAAATGGGAGATTTTGCACAGCAAAGATAGGAATACTTTCACAGTTCAGAGTTGTGTCAAATTGAAGAGGTTTAGAGAAGTTGGTGGTGATCAAGGTCTCAGTGACCTACTCTTACATGGAGAATTTTCACTGCTTGCCAACCTACCCCAGTTCTATTGTTTATTTTTTGTGTGATCTTTTTGACCTGCAGTCCTGAAGAGCTTGTGTATCGTTGTTGCAGTAAGGTACTGTTAATATAAAAGTGTAAAGTTCTTTTCACCTACTAACCTGAGCAATCTTGCTGTTTCCTGACAGATATGCCAAGAATTCAACAGCACTTGGGCTTGGGAGATGGAAAAAAAAGGATACCTAGAAATGAGTGTTGAATGCAAACTGGGGATTCTGAAGGTACACATTCATCAGCTAAGTTTCTAACTTACTTTTTCCTCACTCACTTAAATATCATCACGTTTGGGTTGGAAGGGATCTTAAAGGTCATAGAATTGTTTGGTTGGAGAAGACCTTTAATACCATTCAAATCCAACCATCCTCTAACTCTAAGTCTGGTACTAAACCATGTACCTCAGCACCACATCTCTGCATCTTTTAAACACTTCCATGGATGGGGATTCAACCACCTCCCTGGGGAGCCTTTTCTAGTGCTTGAGAACCCCCTCATTGAAGAAGTTTCTTCTGATATCCAATTTAAACTTCCCCTAGTGCAACTTGAAGCTCATTTCCTCTCATCTTTTCACTCAGAAATGAGCACCTACCTCCTTTCAGGTAGTTGTAGAGAGCAAGAAAGTTTCCCCTGAGCCACCTTTCTCCAGTTTAAACAACCCCAGTTCCCTCACCCACTCCTCAAAGGACCCTTCACCAGTTTTGTTGCCATTCTCTGGACCCAATCTATAACCTCACTGTTTCTTGTACTGAGGACCTCAAAACTGAGCACAGTACTCAAGGTGCAGCCTCACTAGTGTACAGGGACACAATCACTTCCCTACTCCTACTGGTCACACTAGTCCTGCTACAGGCCAGGATGCTGCTGGCCTTCTTGGCTACCTGGAGATAAGATGGCTCATCTTCAGCCAGGTTTCTGCTAACACCCCCAGGTCCTTTTCTGCTGGGCAGCTTTCCAGACATTCTGCCCCAAGCCTGTAGAGTCACATGGGGTTGTTGTGACCCAAGTGCAGGGCCTGGCACCTGGCCTTGTGGAATCTCATACCATTGGCCTTGATCCATTGATCTAGCCTAGCCAGATCCCCTTGGAGAGCCTTCTTACCCTCAATCAGATCAACACTCCCTCCCAACACAGTGTCATCCACAAACATACTGAGGGTCCACTCAATTCCCTCATCCAGATCATTGATATAAATATTGAAGAGACATGTTTTGTTCAGTATCTTTATCAGCGACCTGGGTGAAGGGATTGAGCATGCCCTGATCAAGTTCCTGATGATACAAAACAGTGGGGGTTGGCTGACACCTGTCAGGCTGTGCAGCAATCCAACGTGACCTGGACAGGCTGAGAGCTGGCTGCAGGCAAACCTCATGAAGTTTAATAACGACAAGTGCAGGGTCCTACATCTGGGAAGAAATAAGAACAGGCACCAGGATAGGTTAGAGGCTGCCCTGCTGGAAAGCAGCTCCACAGAGAAAGACCTTGGAGTGCTGGTGGACAGCAAGTTCTGCATGGACAACAACATGCTCTTGTGGCCAAGAGAGCCAATGGGATCCTGGGATGCATCAGAAAAGGTGTGTCCAGCAGGGCTAGGGAAGTTCTTCTACCTCTCTACTCTGCCCTGGTGAGACCACACCTGGAATCCTGTGTCCAGTTTTGGGCTCCCCAGTTCAAGAGAGACAGAGACCTGATGGAGAGAGTCCAACAGAGAGCCGTGAGGATGCTTAGGGGACTTGAGCATCTCCCCTATGAAGAGAGACTGAGAGCCCTGGGGCTGAGAAGAGTCTTGAGAAGAGAAGACTGAGAGCGGATCTGATCAATGTGTATAAATATGTGAGGGGTGGGTGTCAAGTGGAGGGGGCCAGGCTCTTCTCAGTGGTTCACAGTGATAGGACAAGGAAACAATGTTTTCAAACTTGAATACAGAAGATTTCACCTCAACATGAGGAGAAACTTCTTTCCAGTGAGAGTGACAGAGCCCTGGAACAGGCTGCCCAGGGGGGTTGTGGAGTCTCCTTCTCTGGAGACTTTCCAAACCCACCTGGATGCATTCCTGTGCAGACTACCCTAAGTGATCCTGCTCTGGCAGGGGGTTTGGACCTGATGATCTCTTGAGGTCCCTTCCAATCTCTGATATACTGTGAGACTGGGATGGCCCCAAAAGTGAGCCCTTGAGAAACACCACTTGTGATTGGCCATCAACTGAGTTTAACTCTATTCACTGGTTTGGGTTGGAAAGGACATTGAAGATATCTTAAGTTTCAACCCCCCTGCTGTTGTCAGGGACACCTTCCACTAGACCAGGTTGCTCAAAGCTTCATCCAACATGGCCTTGAACACCTCCAGGAAGGGGACATCCACAGCTTCCCTGGGCAACCTTCACTGTAAAGAATTTCTTTCTCATATCCAATCTAAATCTCCTTTCTTCCATCTTCAGTGCGCTCACTCTCCTATCACTGCAAGCCTTTGTAAAAAGACCCTCCCCAGCTTTCCTGTAGGGGTGTTTTATTGTAGGATGAGATCATTTGTACTATGTTGAAAAATAATTAAATCATTAAAAGTAAGCATTTTAAGCTGTCCAGAAAAGATGAACCCAAAAATGTCTTTCCTTTAAAAACATCATAATCTGAAAAAAAAAAAAAAGTTGTCTGTGACTAACTCACAGATCCTACAGAGAAATGCTTAAGAAGTTCCAAATTACACTGAAAGGAAATGAGCTGATTTTTGTTATCTGTTTATATTTCGGTATTTTAACAGTCTTTCTGCTTTCTCACTCTTTCAGTATCTCTGTGAATGTCAGTTTGATGACAATCTGAAGTTTAAGAATATAATTAATGAGGAGGATGCTGATGCCATGCGTCTCCAGCCCATCGGTCGAGACAAGGATGGGCTGATGTATTGGTACCAACTGGACCAAGAGCATAACGTCAGGATGTACATAGAAGAACAGGATGACCAGGATGGATCCACGTGGAAGTGCATTGTTAGGTATTCTTTCTTCCTTTTCTTTTTTTTTTCTTATTTTTTAGGGATTTTTAGCTATTTGTGACTGAGTCTTAGAAATTTGTTTTAATAAACCTCCATTTCTCCTAGAGGGGTGTCAAGGGTTAGGGCTGGGCACTAAACAAGTGACAGATGTTCTTTATAAACTCCTCTGCCTTTCCAGTGGGAGGAGAAAGGGAATAAGGGAGAAAGACTGATGGGTTGGGAAACAAAAAAAACAGCTTTGATGAATATAATAAAAATAAAAAGAAATAGATGCAAATAGATACAAACCAATGTCAAACCCAACCTTCTGGTGGCAATTGCATCACTGTCACCACTGACGGGCAGGCACTGAGGAAGTCCCACACTGGACTCGGCAGCAGGTAGGAACTGGATTCAGAAGTTTGATTCAGGAATGCATGGATTGGGATTGAAGGCAGAAGAATGGACAGTCTGAAAACACCAGACACTGAAGATGAGAAGATGACCTTTGTGATCCTTCAGCGTTATACTGAACATGATGTCCATGGGGTGGAATCCTTTGTTGTCACCTGTCCTGTCTGCTTCTCCCTGCAGGTGCCACCTCTTACTTACTGCACCCCAACATGGGGCGCAAGATGTAGCAGCACCTTTGGTCTGCGCAGGAGCAAGTCTAAGCCAGAGCCTTTCTGCAACCCAAGCCTTGGCAGTAGCTCTCCCCATCAGCGTTCTCACTGCTAGAAGCAGCCACTGGCTGTGCACACCTGACCTGAACTTCAGAAAATGCCCTCATTGAGCAGTGCCTGAGCTGAGAAGTCAAATCACTGAACAGAATTAGTTCTGGTCTAGCTCAAGCTAGGACTGTAGGATTTGTGGCAGTGGGATTTAGTGCCTTGACATGGATGTTTTAGTGAAAAACTGTACAGAAAGAACTTACTGAGTTGTTGGTAAGAGCCAAAGTCTAATTTTTCTCAGTCACAGAACCACAGAATTGTCAGGGTTGGAAGGGACTTCAGGGACCCTCTAGTTCCAACCAGCCTGCCATGGGCAGGGACACCTCACGCTAGATCAGGTTGCTCAGAGCCACATCCAGCGTGGCCTTAAAGACTTCCAGGGATGAGGCTTCTACCACCTCTTTGGGCAACCTGTTCCAGCATCTCACCACCCCTGTGATTCTGTTATGGTGAAGAACTTCTTCCTAACATCTAATCTAAATCTCCCCTCCTCTATCTTGGATCCATTACCCTTGGTCCTATCACTACCCAACATCCTAAAAAGTCTCTTGCCAGCTTTCTTGTAGGCCCCCTTCAGATGAGGCTACTAGGAAAATACAGAAGAGGTACCAAGAGAAGACTCATAAGGACAGTGGCTCCGTATTTTTTGCTGGCCAGCAAAATGATTTAGGAAGCAGAGAGGGTCTCCTACTTCTGTGACTTCTGCTCTGTTAAGAAAATTACAAGTGGACAGCTCTTTTTCTTGGGAGAATGACGTTGCAGTTTGAACTTCATGAAACTGCAAAACTGTCAACAGTACAAATAGGCATGAGAAACCTTCTGGAGTAGAATTTAGCTCATGGACCACTAAAGATGGGGTGTGTGACTTTGATGCAGACTGACGTGTGCATGACTCAGAGCCTCTGAGTCTCAGGCTGTTGGTATTTTAATGATATTTTGGCTTCAGGCTCATCGGGTTTGTGGTTCTTGTTACATCTTTTATTTTTCACTTTCCTTCTCTATGCAAAGTATATGGGACCTTTCTTACTGGAAAAAAAAATCAGCTTGAAATTTGTTTTATAGTTATGAGTTACCTATTTTTAGTAAATACCTTAAAATTTCGATTAGTTACAAGTAGATTCATCACAGAAGCATAGAATGGTTCAAGTTGGAAGGGACCTTAAAGATCACCCAGTTCCAACACCCCTAACATTGGGCATGGACACCTTCCACTAGACCAGTTTGCTCAAGGCTCTGTCCAGCCTGGCCTTGAATACTTCCAGGGAGAGGCCATCCACAACCTCCCTGGGAAACCTATTCCAGTCTCTCAGCACCCTTGAATTGGATTCAGAATCATAGAATCACACAGTTTGGAAGGAACCTTTAAAGGTCATCTAGTCCAACCTCCCTGCAGTGAGCAGGGACATCCTCAACTAGATCAGGTCACCCAGAGCCCAGTAAAGCCTCACCTTGAATATCTCCAGGGATTGAATCATCAGTTCTGATTTCAAAAAGTACACAGAGATGTAAAAAATGGATTTTTAAAATGTCAAATGATGCTTGGAGGTTTCTTTTGTTTCCAAATCTTCTTTTTTCTATCTACAGCTTATTTACATCTCCATAACGTTAGTAACCAAGGGACTCATACAGACCATTGATGGTGGCTTAAAATGATAAGTACTGCTACCAGTGACATTTGGACAGATGTTGTGAGAGAATAAAGTGAATGTTTGTAAGCAAACTGATCAAGAGCTGATCAGGGTTTATTTATCTTCATTCATTATGTCCTACAAGAAGGCTGTTGAGGTGCTGGAGCGTGTCTAGAGAAGGGTAAGAAAGCTGGTGAAGGATCTAGAGAACAAGTCTTCTGAGGAGCTGCTGAGGGAACTGGGGTTGTTTAGCCCGGAGAAGAGGAGGCTGTAGGAAGACCTCATTGCTTTCTACAACTCTATGAAAGAAGCTTGGAGTGAGGTGGTGCTTGGTCTCTTCTCCCTAGTATCAGGTGGTAGAATGAGAGGAAATGGCCTCAAGTTGTGGAAGGGGAGATTTAGGTTGGATATTAGGAAAAATTTCTTTCCTGAAAGAGTGGTTAGGCATTGGAACAGGCTGCCCAGGGAGGTGGATGTGGAATCACCATCCCTGGAGGTGTTCAAGAAACTTGTGGATGTGGCACTCTGGGACATGATTTAATGGCCACGATGGTATTAGGTTGATATTTGGATTTGATGATCTTAGAGGTGTTTTCCAACCAAAACAATTCCATTATTCTAGACTACAGAAATCAGTGCCAAAAGCAGAAGGAATCAGGGTTCTGCTGGGCAAGTTCTAAGACCCCACGCTCAGACCAGAACAACACAGCAGTAGTAAAATCTGCAACGGTTTTTAGCCTGAGATTCCACAAAGCTGCAGCCACACACTGGTGGGTCAGGTGTTTCACAGTGCAAGTGTATCAGGTTTGCAGGGCAGAAGTCACTTAAGCAGATGGTGTGTGTTTGTTTCTCATGAACCCCTTGGGTTAGTGAGTGGCTTATCAGACAATGTGTTTTATCTTCTGTCATCTAGAAATCGCAACGAGCTTGCCGAGACCCTTGAGCTCTTGAAAGCACAAATTGATCCAGCCCTGTTGAAACCCAACAGTTCTCAGCAAGAGAATTCATCACGTGAAAGCCCGAGCATAGATGAAGAAGATGCCAAGAAGGGTGAAGAAGCATCTACACAAGGTTTTCTGCCTTCTTTTCTCCGTTTTCAGTCTTGTGCCGAGGCAGTGTTAGAATTTTTAACTGTATGAAAAGTCACTGTGTTAGGGTAGGACTTAATACAACAACAAAACCACACCAAGAAAATGTTTGTTTGAAAGAAATCAAGTGAATACTGACTACTTTCAAGTGATAAATATTTTTGGAGTTCTTCTGGTGTGTATTTAGGTTTAAAGGTTTGTTTAGCAAGGAGAGAGCTGTGTGTAAATTGTTTTCAAAGTGATTTTATTTTTGTTGTACATGTTGTCTGATATTGTAAACGCTCATCGCTGTATCTTTTCGTGGGGCATCAAACCGTTGCCAAACATTTCCTCTTCTAGCAACATTAAAATCTTAAAAAGACCAAAAAAAAAGTTTGCAATGCCATGATTGAAATCACTGAAGTAGTGGCTGTGGTGTTTATTGTTTTCTTCAGGGCTTGATTCAGGAAAAAATGCAGGTTATTTCATCAAATATTTCCCAATGAACATTTAAAATATTAAAACATTTTCAGAGTAGTCTGTAGCTACCCCCACTGTATTGTTGTTATTAGAAAAGAACCTTCTTTTTCTTCCTTATGTCATTGCACATATTTAATAACTTGGGTGTATTGATTGATGAGAAGCTCACCGTGAGCTGGAGTCTGCTTATGCAGCCCAGAAGGCAAATCGTATCCTAGGCTACATCGAGAGGAGTGTCGCCACCAGGTCAAGAGAGGTGGTTCTGCCCCTTTACTCTGCTCTTGAGACCCCACCTTGAATATTGCATCCAGTTCTGGTGTCTCCATCAGAAGAAGGACACAGAGCTGTTGGAGTGAGTCCAGAGAAGGGCCACAAAGATGATCCAAGGGCTGGAACACCTCTGAAACAAAGATAGGCTGAGGGGAGCTGGGGTTGTTCAGCCCGGAGAAGAGAAAATTCTGGGGAACCTTACAGCCTACCTTCTAATACCTGAAGGGATCCTACAGGAAGGCTGAAGAGGGGGAATGGTTTTAAGGTGAGGGAGAGCAGGTTTAGACTGGATCTTAGGAAGAACTTCTTCAGTATGAAGGTGGTAAGGCTCTGGAACAGTCTGTCCAGGGAGGTTGTGGATGCTTCCTCCCTGGTGGTGCTCATGGCCAGATTGGATGAGGCCTTGAGCAGCTGAGTCTAGTTGAGAGGCATCCCTGCCTGTGGTAGGGAGGTTGGAGTAGATGATCTCTAAGGTCCCTTCCAACCTAAGCCATTCTGTGATAACTTCCCTGACCTGTTGATTTGTGCATTGGTTTTACTAAGAATCAGCCTAAAATACTTTACGTTCTAAGAACCTGAGGCTTTTTTCAGGTTACAGAAGGCTGTAATGTTATTATCCCAATAAATTTTACCCAAGTTACCAGCTGCTGTTACCATTTTGTCAAACTACAGCTGTGCCAGTGTGCTCTCATGGACAGCAAGACCCATGGTCTTCTGGGGTGTGCTAAAAAAGATGTGGCCAGCAGGTCAGGAGAGATTCTTCTCCCCTCAACTCTGCCCTAGTGAGGCCATGTCTTACTGTGTCCAGTTCTGGGCTCCCCAGTTCAAGAGAGACAAGGAACTACTGGAGGGAGTCCAGTGGAAGCTATGAAGATGCTGAGGGGACTGGAGAATCTCTCTTTATGTGTAATGGCTGAGAGACCTGGGGGTTTAACCTGGAGAAGAGCAGACAGAGAGGATCTTCTCATGCTTATCAATATCTAAAGAGTGAGGGCCAAGAGGGTGGGGCTGAGCTCTTTTCAGTGGTTCCTAGCACCAGGACAAGGAGCAGTCGGTATGAACTACAACATGGGAAGTTCAAACTAAACATAAGGAACTTCTTTTCTCAGAAGTTTCTTGGACCAGGCTGCTCAGAGAGGTTGTGGAGTCTTCTGCTTTGGTCAGATTCAAACCCACTTGGACATGATTCTGTGCATGCTGCTCTGGGTGACCCTGTTTTAGCAGTGTCATCAGGCTAGATGATTTCTGGGCATCCATTCCAACCTCCATGCTTCTGTGATAAAGGAAGATATTTTCACAGTCAGAAACAAAATCGGAGGATTCCATTGTTAGGTTTGTTTTGAGGCATGTCTTGGTTCTGAGTATCAAATAGGAAGACTTGCTGTTTTAGTCACATTCTTTGCAACGTTGTAGAACAGAGTAAAAACATTAAACACATCGATAAAATTTGAGTTGTTGATGAAGCACTGAAAGACTACTGTAGAAATTGCAGTAGGCTGAACAGCAGCAGATTTGTCTTTCAGTCTGAGGCATTTTCAATGCCCAACTGTGCATGTAGGTGACGACATGACCTGTGTGGTTATTGATGCTACAGAATTACCTCCCAACTACTGGTCTTGTTTTGGTCTCACTAAAAAATGGTCAATCCCAGCTTAGGTCATCTAGTTGAGATCTCTACTTCACGCTTTGTGTTGAATTCAGGAGGAGCCATTTGGAAACATCCTAATGAATGTTCCCACTGTAGATAACTCCCCAAACGCCATGGCACAACTCACCTGGGTCTGTACTTGCCTTAGGCTGTGTGTTCATGCAAAGTCACTCCCACTGCCATGTGTGTAATGACTAATGACATTATTTACTTCTGCAGTGCTGTCAGTGTCTTCACAGAGCACTGCTTAAAATTGAGAAGCTTGAATATTCCTTTCTGTTAGTCCAAGGACTTCACACAAAGCCCTCTTAAGGCACAGTGAAAAGATACTGGAACAGCTGATACCTCTTTGCTTTGGCTACTTCCCAAACAGCATTAAATTGGTTCATACAAGGCTAAGAGGAAATGAAGCAATGTTTATATGTTTTTTACTAACCTCTTTGATTGACTTGCAGTCAATCACAACCTGTGCATCAACTGCACAGTCATTTTGTAGCTATGAAAAGCCTTATGAGCAGTTCAGGGAGTTAAACTGTGGAACAACTGTTTATTTCCAGTATAAAGAAGTTTTGGGACTCTGGTGAGATTTGGTAAAGTTTGGGATAAGGCAGAAGGTGAAGGGAAGAAATCATAGAATCATAGAGGCCTTTTCCAACTGAAACAATTCTAAGATTATTGAGTACAACCATCAAGCTCAGACTACTATGACCACTAAACCACTTCCTAAAGTACCGTGTCTGTGTATTTCTTAACATCTCTGGGAGTGGTGACTTAAAATCATAGAATCAGTCAGGGTTGGAAGGGACGACAAGGATCATCTAGTTCCAACCCACCTGCCTTGGGCAGGGACACTTCACACTACATCAGGCTGGCCAGAGCCTCATCCAGCCTGGCTGCAAACACTTCCAGGGATGGGGCCTCAACCACCTCCCTGGACAACCCATTCCAGGCTCTCACCACTCTCATGGGGAAGAACTTCTCTCATGTCCAGTCTGAATCTTCCCACTTCCAGCTTTATTCCATTCCCCCTAGTCCTATCGCTACCTGATATCCTAAAAAGTCCCTCCCCAGCTTTCTTGTAGGCCCCCTTCAGATACTCCACCTCCCTGGGCATCCTATTCCATGGTTGAACAGAGCCTGGGCAGAAAGAACTGAAGGGAGAGTAGAAGAACTCAAGTCACAGAAAAAATATTCTCACTGTAGCAGAAAAATTTAAGAGACAGTTTTTAGGTTAAAAGTGCTTGTTGGGGAAAAATTTTATGAAGGAGATTGAAAACATCCTTGAACCTTCAAAGTATTCTCCCTTCTGGTGCCTTAGAGAGGCATCTTTCACTGCTGTACTAATTGCTGCGACCTCTTTGGATTCATGCTTTGTATTTGAAAATACTGTAAAATCGATGAGTTCTTCCTCAACACTGTTTCTAAAATGCTTGTTTTCTTTAATGTAGTTGTTAACTGTCACATCCTTTCCCTTGTGTGTTTCTGATAACTTTGTGAAGCTCTCCTCTTAGAAAAAAGATTGCATTAGTGTGGAGGTAGAAAAAAAAAAAAAACAAAACAATTTTTTTGTTTGAAGTTGCAGCACACTTGCCATAACCTCTTCCAAATGGTAGAAAATGCTGTTCTGGTATATATAGTGCTGCTATAGTTGCTCTTTCTAATTAGTTCTGTCTGTTAAAATAAAAAGCACGAGGTATTAAGAGGCTGCACTAGTAATAAATAATAGGTTTAATAATAGTAATAAATAACAGTGACAGAATAGATGTGTGGGTTCTTCTGAGTGCTGGAACTGTGCTTTAAGCCCTAATGATGTAAAACTGATTTAGCAGAGTAGTTATAACCTAATTCCTTGAGCTCTGCAGGGTTTTCTGGGCTATGCTACTACTCACTGTGCTTCTTTTGAAAACTGTGTGAAGTGAAGGTAGAATTGTCTGTGTTTTCATAGTACACAGTCAAATGTGTGAGGTTTAACAAAGCCAGGTGCTGGGTCCTGCACTTGGGTCACAACAGCTCCATGCAGCGCTGCAGGCTTGGGGCAGAGTGGCTAGGACATTGACTAGCAGAAAAGGACCTGGGGGTGTTGGTTGACAGCTGTCTGAACATGAGTCAGCAATGTACTGAGGGTGGCCAAGAAGGCCAACAGCATCCTGGCCTGGATCAGGAACAGTGTGACCAGCAGAAACAGGGAAGTGGTACCCAGCACTGGTGAGGGCACACCTTGAATACTGGGTTCGGTTTTGAGGTCCTCACTCCCAAGAAGAACATTGAGGTGCTGGAGTGTGTCTGGAGAAGGACAAGAAGCTGTTAAAGGGTATGGAGAACAAGACTTGTGAGGAGCATCTGAGGGAACCAGGACCATTTAGTTTGGAGGAGACTGAAGGGAAACCTCAGTGCTTTCTCTCTCTGAAAGGAGGTTGGAATGAGGTGGGGCTTGGTCTCTGCTCCCTTGTATCAGGTGATAGGACAAGAGAAAAAGGCCTGAAATTGTGCCACGGGAGGTTTAGATTGGATATTAGGAATAAATTTCTTTTCTGCAAGAGCGGTCAGGCATTGGAACAGGCTGCCCAGGGAGGTGGTAGAGTCTCCATCCCTGGAGGTTTGAGAGTTGAGTTTGAGAAACATGTGGACGGTCTGGGACACGGTTTAGTGGCTGTGGTGGTGTTAGGTTGACAGTGGGACTCGGTGTTCTTAGAGGTCTTTTCCAACCAAAATAATTCTGTGGTTCCCTGATAGGAGATGAAGTCAGTGCCCAGAGACTCCGAGGTGCATTTTGCCATAAGCTATAACATTGAATGTCTTTTCTGTGACCTGTTGAAATCCAACAGTTAAGTATTTCTTGAAACAAAACCGTGTGCTAGCAGGAGGCTGATTTCTATGTGGAATTCCCTTGTAGGACGTGGAATCTTACACTATGTTCTGCTTTGTGAAGTAACTCAGAAACTCAAGTGAGGCTTCAAGCTGCTGCTTCATGCTCTCTCTGCTTAGGTTTTGTGTATCCTCTAAAAGTGTTGTGGTCTGACTAGAGAAGGAGCTGAGACGTCTGTATTAAGAAAGAGAAATCTAGCATTCTGCTGCTAGCTTCTGAAATTTAAGTGCATAATTCAACCAAACTCTGATTCTCTAGCTAAAAATTGTCAGCCTCATTTAGTGGCAGTATTAGTTAAGCCAGGTTTCTAATAATTCCCTGAGAGAAGATTAATTTGAGAGGGACTCTGTGTCATTGGGGTTTTTAGATATACCTTTGTTTTGATGGATGCTCCTTGTAACCCTGTAGGTCCCCTGGTTGTTTCATTGCTGTTTTTCTCTGTCAACAGAAAGTCAAGTAAAAGTCAAAGAGGAAAAAGAGGTGGTGGAGGAACAGTCGGTGGAATCAGAAAGCCTTCCTCCTCCTGAGGTCAAAGAAGATGAAACTACGGTGAAAACAGAGAAAGTGGAGGAAAAAGAAATTATAAAATTGCCAGTAATAGTAAAATTAGAGAAACCTTCAGAATACAATGAAGAAAAGCAAACCGTCAAAGAAGAAAGCGACTCCTTCAAAGAAAATGTCAAGCCTGTTAAAGTAGAGGTGAAGGAAAACAAAATAGATTCAAAAGACTTAAAAGAAGTCAAAAGTTGTACAGACAAAATAGTTCATGAGCCAGAGAGGTTAGAATTTTCTGTTAATGTCAAAACTCCCCAAGAAATTGTGGAGAAATCTGTGGAAGAAAGTGAGAAACTGAAAAATGACCAGCAGGCAAAAATACCACTTAAAAAGCGAGAGATCAAGCTGACAGATGACTATGACAGCCCGATAAAGGGGCCCCTGTGTAAATGTGTTACTCCAACAAAAGATGTCTTGAAGGAAGAAGGGAAACCAGAAGAAGAAGCTTTTAAGAGAGTCCCTACAATTACTGCTTTATGTCCTGAAGGGAAGGTGCTGGTCAATGGAGAGGTTAGCTGTGAAAAAATAACCCCGAGCGTCATACAGAACAACAAGTCAGAAAACTCTGCTGGCCCAAAGGAAGAGAGCAACTCACTGAAAGAGAAAAATGGGAACAGTGGGGAGAAGGGGTCAGACTCCCTAAATTCTGTTAGTAAAATTATCAAAGCCTGTGAGGCTGAGAAAAACGCAGTAGCTATGGTAAAGGAAACAGGGCCTGTGGTCTCTGAGGTTTCTAATCAGAAAGTGCCTTTAAAGGAGGAATCTAGTCCTGTGGAAAAAGAGTCCCTTGACAACATGACTACTGAAATGGTAGTAGAAGAGTCTTCAAATGCTGAAGACTGTGCCAAAACAAGTGAAGAGAAAGAAGCCATGGACATCCAAAAGGACAGACTGCCGCCACCCAAAGAATGTTTAGAGATGCTAGAGAAGTCCACAAATGCATCTGCTCCTGCAGAACTGCCCCAGCTTGCACTGCCTGATGAAGAGACTTTGAAAAGTAAAGATGAATCTGAGGAGAAACCTGATTCTCCAAAAGCTGCTGAGATACCCCCTGCGTCTGCTTCTCCTGTTACTTTAGAAGAACCTGGTTTGGAAAAGGAGGACTCTGATAGTAAAACAACTCTACCTGAGGAGAGCAAAGCAGAAGAAAAATCCAGCCCTGAAAAACAAGAGGAAGAGCCAGAAGCTGCTAAGACAGAGCCAGATAGGTTAGATGATGCCCATGCTTCTAATCTAGAGGACTCTTCAGAGAGTAAAAAGGAATCTCCAGTATCTAAAAGCAAATTCAAGTATAAGCTAGTTTCTGAAGAAGAAAGCTGTGCAACAGACAATAAAGAAATAACTTCTGAAAGGCAGAAGGAAGGAATTAAATTAACAATCAGGATCTCCAGTCGGAAGAGAAAGGCAGAAACACCGCCAGAAGAGGTCAGCATTGGCCGCACGTTGAGGCGATCTCCAAGAATATCCAAGCCTACTCCCAAAGTTGTGGAGACTCGGGATCAGAAACCTGACAAAAAACGACCTGAAGAGGAAGAGGAGAAACCTGCAGCAGCACAGAAGCATGAACGGAAAGAAGATGCAAAAAAACAGGAGAAGGAGTCAAATTCTAAGGTCAACAAGGTAATGCAATTTTGTTGCCTGGGAATGGCAAATACCTCTGATCTTGCCTATCAGGAGAACATGCACTTAGATGTTGAGGATTATATTCTTTGGGTCAGCTTGTGCAAGAAACTTGATTTGCAGTCCAGTTAGTAGAGTCCAGCAACTTAAAAACACCCCCTAAGAGAGTGCTAGTATCTCTTGACTTAAAAATCTATAAAACCCCTCTCTTAACCTAAGCTAAGTAGATCAAGTCAATGGGAGTGAATTCCTCTAAAAAATGGTCAGACCTGAGTCAGTCTGGTTGAGTGACTGAGGGGTGACTTCTAGCTTCTGTGGATTTATTAGATGGATACTTCATAAGACAAAAAGGAGCCAACAAATGGTGAGGAATAACAATATTGACTTCTCTTTCTAGGTGAAGTTAACATTATTGTTGTGGTGAATTCTTGATACAATTAGGGTGGTGAAACACTGGCCCAGGTTGCTCACAGAGGTGATAGGTGCCCCATTTTGGAAACATTCAAGGTCAGGTTGGACAGGGCTCTGAGCAATCTGCTCTAGTTGAAGTTTTCCCTGCTCACTGCAGGGGGATTGGACTGGGTGACCTTGAAAGGTCCCTTCCAACCTAAAGCAGTCTATGAATCTCTTCTGATTTAGCTGTTCTCATATGTGGGATGTACATTCAACTTCGGGTGGAGGTATCTTTGTTCATGATAAATTTTTGCTTATGAGCACACCTCTTAAAAGTATGTCAAGTAAATATTAACACTCAAAGTTGCATGGACATACATACACATAGTTTGCTGCTTTCACATGCTGCTGTGTTGAATAACCTTCCTAGAATGAACAAGCAGTTACTTTGTCAGTGAACGATGACATCTATACTGAAATGGAAATCTGTCATAAAGAAATGAAAAATGAAAATAGTAATGATTTTAATTGTAGTTTTAATTTCAAAGACCTGTTGCTGCAGGTGTTTTAACTTGGATCTCTTTGGTTTTGAAAGATAAAGAGATCAAAAGATGCTTAGTTTATTCTAGAGAAATTTTAAAGTAAATATAGTAGAAGAAGGAGTTTGAAACTAAGAATGCTCCAGGGAGACCTTATAGCAGCCTTCCAGTACCTGAAAGGGGCTTACAAGAAAGCTGGGAAGGGACTTTTTACAAGGGCTTGTAGTCATAGGATGAGGAGGAATGGATTGGAGCTTGAGGAGGACAGATTTAGATTGGATATTAAGAAGAAATTCTTTACAGTGAGGGTGGGGAGACACTGGAATAGGTTGCCCAGGGACGGTATGGGTGCCCTCTCTCTGGAGGTGTCTCAGGCATGGTTGGATGAGGCCTTGAGCAACCTGGGCTAGTGGAAGGTGTCCCTGCCCTTGGCAGGGAGGTCAAAACTAGATGATCTTTAAAGTTCCTTCCAACCCAAGCCATTCTATGAATCTGTGAACATTTCTGTTCTTTTAAAGAAGGGTCTTTAAAAATTAGGTTGGAAATAATAATGATATACAATGAAGCCTAAACTTTAACTAATACTTGGATTTAAAATATGGATTTAAAATATATGTGCTACTGAATTTTAGTGAAGCTTAAAACATGTAAAGAGAGAGAAATCAATGTTAAGAGCCTGAAACAAAATCATATCAATATTAGAAATACTGCTTTGGCTCAAGTCCATCCTGCAGGAGAAATAGAGTATTTTGTACATCTTCACTTATTCAGCTCGTTCAGGTAGAACTGAAAAATGTTTTGAGTTTGAAAAGCTAGAAAAGTTATTTTCCCTTTACAGTGTCTTTAGGAAGAGTTGTGGGGAAATGATGTCTATGATAAAGAAGTCAGTTAATGGGAAGAAAAGTTTGATATGTTGCTTTAAATAAAAAATATCTTAGTTGCAGAAAGTAGTTGTGGCTACATCAAAATAATATTCTGAAGGGTTAACAGATTAAATATATTAAATAATCTGTTGATTAGATGGTGTTTGGTGATAGGTTGGACTTGATGATCCTGAAGGTCTTTTCTAACCTGGTTAATTCTGTGATTCTGTAATTTTAGTAAAATCTGGTTCTATTTCAAAATATGAGAGTAAATATGATATGTTTTGGCATGGGGGGGTGGGCTAGATGATCTCCAGAAATCCCTTCCAAGCCTTACCATTGTGGGATTCTGGGAGAGGGGGGTAGGTGTCCCTTTGATTAGCTAAAAAAAGGAAACATTAAACTGAATCAGAAAAATAATGGAGAAGTATAAATGTGAAAGAATATGTAGATAGAAATTATGCACTTTAAAATCTTCAGTAATACTATTTCAGAAGAATATGCCTCTCTTAGAGGAAAGCACCAGAAATGCTGAAGTTAATGTACTTGTAAGAGTGGAAGCATGTTTCCTGAAGTGAAATAAAAGACATCAACTGTACATGAGGGAGGGAAAGATTCTCTTTAGTTTGAGGAAACTATCATTAAGAAATCCAGTTCTGGGGCCCTCAGTTCAAGGAGGACAGGGAACTGCTTGAATGAGTCCAGCACAGAGCCACAAAGATGCTGAAGGGAATGGAACATCTCTCTTCTGAGGAAAGGCTGAGGGAGCTGGGGCTGTTCAGCTTGGAGAAGAGGAGCCTGAGGGGTGACCTCATTCATGTTTATAAAGATGTGAAGGGTGGTGTGGGGAGGAAGCAGCCAGGCTTTGCTCAGTGATGTCAAAAGATAGGACAAGGGGCAATAGGTGCAAGCTGGAGCAGAGGAGACTCCAAGTGAACAGGAGGAGAAACTTTGTCACTGTGAAGGTGACACACCACTGGATCAGGCTGCCCAGAGAGGTTGTGGAGTCTCCGCTGGACACTTTCAAAACTTGCCTGGATGTGTTGCTGTGTGATCTGCTCTAACAGGGGGGTTGGACTCAATGACCTTTTGAGGTCCCTTCCAACCCATAATGTTCTGTGATTTTGTGAAATGTAGAATTTACCATGTTCACAAGCAAGTTTACCTTACCAAAGTAGAAAAAAGAGGCTAAGAAATTTGTCTTCCTACTTTTAAATCTTATTTGAAAATGTCTTCCTGTTCTCTCTCTATTGCATTTTGAAAGGTAATCTATTCATTAAAATGCTCTGTTGGACTTTTACTGCAGCTGTGCTGATTGAAATGATTTCACCCTAAAGGGGTTTTAAGATCTGAGGAGAAACTGTGAGCTTCCTTTGTGTTTTCTCTTTGAAACGCTGTGTCTCATAGAGAAGCAAAGTGCGGTGGACGGGTACGCGAACACGTGGCAGGTGGAAATACTCAAGTAATGAAGAAAGTGAGGACTCAGAGAGTGAAAAAAACTCTGAGGAGGAAGAGGAAGAGGAGGAAGAGGAGGAAGAAGAACCTGCACCAGCTGATGACGATGAGCCATGCAAGAAGTGCGGCCTTCCCAATCACCCCGAGCTGGTAGGCTTTTGGGGAAAGCTGCTGTTAGCTGTTGTGTCAGTTTGGGTGGAGTGGCTTTGGTGTATCATCCTTTGGGGTGGCTCTGTGTAGGAGAATGCTCTCTATGTTTTAGCTGGCAAACACATGACAGTAGATGAGTTCACCTTTATTAAGGAGAGAGGGAAGTTACTGTTCTGTTTACCATCTCTGAAATGTCCTCTTTTATGTGGTGTAAACACAGTTTAGCCCACGGAAAATTAACCTGGGTGAGGCTTTGAGGTTGTGCCTGCAACCTCGCTGAATACAGGGGAGACATTAAACACCCAACCAGCAGTGCAAAGCATGATTTCCAGTGGCTTGTGACATGGTCAAAACTAACCTCATCATCCTGGTTGGATACAGCTGCACATCACCCTGAAGACTGGGACAGCAAAACCCCACAGCGAGTTTTTGCTGTTTCTGATGGTTCTGGTCCATCAGTGGTAAATATCATCACAGGTTCCTCTGGTAATCTGGGAGATTATAATGTGCAGTCCTGCTTTGAATCCACAAAATAAGCATTCTCTCAGGTGTGTCACAGGTATCCCAGCCTAGCTGAGACGAAGTTCAACCTTTGAAATGTTAGAGATCAATATTCCACAGCTTATGCCAGCTTTGTTCCTCATTTTAGTGGAAAGGGATACCTCAGGTTTTACCCAGCCTATGACCTCTTAATGGTTGCCTAGTTCTGTATACCCCTAAGTCTGCAAGGCTTTGCCTCTACCATCCTGGACGTAAAATTATCTTGACTGAGGAAGTGACCAGGCATGAGCATATAGGGGAAGATTTCACACCACATCTTGTCCAGATGGAGTTTTCCACTCAGGGTGGGATCTGGAAAGCATTACCAGATTCCACACTGTGGGCCCAGAATCTGTGTAGTCCAGTAGTACAAAGTGCCTGAGAACACATAATAAGAGGAAATCTGGTGTTAAAATGGAAAGCTGCTGCTAGATAAACTTCTCCATCAAAACCAGCTCTGGCCCCAGAAACATTTAGTGATAACTGATACAGGAGTGGTTTGGTTTTGGCACAGCCCACAGTATTTATAAAATGCTTCTGCGTTGGCTGGGGAAATAGTTCTGAAGCTTGTGATGTGTGGTGGATGCCAAAAGACGTTGATGATTCATTTTGTTTCCACAGATATTGCTGTGTGACTCGTGTGACAGTGGGTACCACACAGCCTGCCTTCGCCCTCCTTTGATGATAATCCCTGATGGAGAGTGGTTCTGCCCACCTTGCCAGCATGTATGGTTCCTTTTCAATTTCACTCTTCTTTTCAGCTTTGCTTGTGGCTGTGGGACTTGTTGGAAGTTTAACAAGGGGGTAGAGTGTACCCTCACTGTGTTTGCTGATGGTACAAAACTGGGAGGGGTAGCTGACACACCTGAAGGTTGTGCTGCTAGCCAGCAAGGTCTGGACAGGCTGGAGAGCTGAGTGAAGGTGAACCTGGTGAAGTTCAATAGGAGCAAGTGGAATCCTGCACCTAGGGAGAAGTATCACAAGGCACCAGTACAGATTAGAGGTTGTCCTGCTGGAAAACAACTCCAAAGAGAAAGACCTTGGAGTCCTAGCATACAGCAAGTTCTCTATGGGACAGCAATGTGCCCTTATGAGCAAGAAGGCCAAGGGCAGCCTGGGGTGTATTAGTAAAAAATGTGTCCAGCAGGTCTAGGGATATTCTTCTCCCCCTTTACTCTGCCCTGGTGAGACCATACCTGGAATACTGTGTCCAGTTTTGGTCTCCCCAGTTCAGGAGAGATAGGGTTCTGCTGGAGAGGGTCCAGTGAAGAGGTATGAGGATGATTAAGGGGTTTGAGTACTGTGTCCAGTTCTGGGCCCCTCAGTTTAGGAAAGATGTTGAATTGCTGGAGCATGTCCAGAGAAGGGCAACGAGGCTGGTGAGAGGCCTTGAGCACAAGCCCTATGAGGAGAGGCTGAGGGAGCTGGGGGTGTTTAGCCTGGAGAAGAGAAGGCTCAGGGGAGACCTCATTGCTGTCTACAACTACCTGAGGGAAGGTTGTAGCCAGGAGGGGTTTGGTCTCTTCTCCCAGGCAACCAGCACCAGAACAAGAGGACACAGTCTCAAGCTGCACCAGGGGAGGTTTAGGCTGGAGGTGAGGAGAAAGTTCTTCCCAGAGAGAGTGGTTGGCCATTGGAATGTGCTGCCCAGGGAGGTGGTTGAGTCACCATCCCTGGAGGTGTTCAAGAGGGGATTGGACATGGCACTTGGTGCCATGGTTTAGATAGGCATGAGGTGTAGGGTGACAGGTTGGACTCAATGATCCTTGAGGTCTCTTCCAACCTTCTTGATTCTATCTCTCCTGTGAAGAAAGTCTGAGAGACCTGGGGCTGTGTAGTCTATAAATACCTGAGGAGTGGGGAAGGGCACAGGCTCTTTTCAGTTGCACTCAGTAATAGGACAAGGAATAATGAATAGGCTGTAACACAAGAAGTTCTACCTCAATGTGAAGAAAAACTTCTTTACTGTGAGGGTGACAGAGCACTGGAACAGGCTGCCCAGAGAGGTTGTGGAGTCTCCTCTGGAGACTTTCAAAGCCAACCTGGACATGTTCCTGTGTGGCCTACCTTAGGTGATTGTGCTTTGGCAGGGGGTTTGGACCCAATGATCTCTGGAGGTCCTTTTCAACCCCCAACATTCTATGATTCTGTGATTCTTTTAATTCCCTTTTCTGACAAAAAGTAGACTGTAATGAATGGTACAGATGCTGATCTTTCCTCCTGCCCATTGGTAAGATTTCTTAGCAGTTAAAAAAAATATGTGAGCATTAGTTCAACATGACAATAGTTATGAAAGAAACTAATGTTGTGTTTCCTTCCCTTAGAAATTGCTCTGTGAGAAATTAGAAGAACAATTACAAGATCTGGATGTTGTTTTAAAAAAGAAGGAGCGTGCAGAGCGCAGGTAACTACTGCTGGGCTGTGCTCACAGCAAGCTGCTGAGCAGGGGGGTAGTGGTAACTGAACAAAGCAGTAAAATAAACTAGGGGCTGGGGAGGAAAGTAGTGACAAGATTGGGAATTGGTAAGACCAGTTTTGACTTCCCACTGATTATTGGTGGTGCATTGCTGGGAGAGCTTGCAAAAAGGGAGAGAAGTCAAATAATTGGAAAAGACCAGCAAATAGAAATAATACAGATACAAATAATGCCAACTATTTGTATTGAACTTTGGTTAAGGTGCCTGAACACAGATTTGGCTTTCCCATGCCAAGAGTTAAGTGGTTTTCAGTACTATTTCAGCTGCATGTGCTAATGATACTGTCAGCCATCTGGAGATTTCCTGCTGTAAGTAAGGTGAAGTGCTGACTGTGGGGCCAAAGTCACCCAGATTAATGTGGTTTTTGAGTCTTGCTGCTTTAGGTTCTGTTGGACCTGGCCAAATTTGCAAGATTATGCAGTTGCTGTAGTGCAGGGTCAGCTAAATTGCAGCTCTGAATTCATTTTGTGTCCACTCCTGCCATTACTGAAGGCTAAGTACAAACCGATTTACTGCATTTATAAACAGCATCTTTAATATTTGGAACATTCTGCCTGCACTTTTCAGACCTGAAAATGAGGGACATGAAAGAGAATCTGCAGAATTTATACTTTTTAGGGCATGTATTGAGAACTTAGCACAATGTAATAATGTCATATGCATTATTAAACAAAACTTTGCATGAATTCTATCTTAAAAGGCAAATTTTGCCAGAAGGTGAGACCCTTTCAAGAAAACACTTGAGCAGGCTTTTATTTGTAGCAGGTCCTGAAATATCCCATGGGATGTAGTGATTCAGTGCTGGGAAGAACAGAACATTATCCATGTGTGTTTTCAGCTTCCTTCAAATCTCCTGTTTGTTATTGCTGCTTCAGCAGCAGCAATGGCAGCGTCAGGCGAGGCACTGAGTGTTCCCAACACCACTGCTTCTGCTCGGAGTGGATCTAGATCACACTGTGGTAAAATTACCCACAGCTTGCCAATTCTGCTGAATTTGTAGCTTTGGGAACAAAACTCTTGGCTATTTTTGTGAGTGAGCTCAGCTTACCCACAGCTCCATCTGTGCAGGAGCATGGGACACAATGGAACTGTGTCTGCTGCTCTGCTTTGTGGTGGGAGGACTCAATGATAGTGAACAATTATTTTTGAACCTTCTTTGGTAAATACTCTGCTGGAAAACGTCCCATGGGATTTCCCAGTCTGTCTGGTGTGCTTGAAATCACCAAGTGTTGGCTAAATCTTCTAACAGTTACAGGAGACCATACAACTGATGTCATAAAAATTTTCTTTGTCTGAACCGGATGTTTAACAGTTGGTTTGCAATCTGATCCCCTCACCAAATGAGCCTAACATTTGATATTTTACATCGTAGGATTGATTTTATCTTTTTAGAAGTCTCTTAAAAAGAGAAATAAGCTTGGGTTATAAATGATACAATAGTTGAGTATTTAAGTCTTGGAGCTTAATGATGACATATGTTAGCAAATGGTGGTTATGGTTTTGCCCAGGGGGGTTGTGGATGCTCCCTCTCTGGAGGAGTGCAAGGCCAGGTTGGATGAGGCCTTGAGCAACCTTGTCTAGTGAAAGGTATCCCTGCCCATGGCAGAGGGGGTTGCAACTAGATGATCTTTGAGGTCCCTTGCAACCTAAGCCATTCTATGAATCTATGAAACTGTAGGGAAAATGCTGAAGGATTTTAATTCTAGAAGAAATTAGAGTCCTTCTTTCAGCTTGGTGTAAAAGTTAAAGCAGGTTGATGGTTTGGAGCACAGAGATATTTTAATGCAGTGTTTCTGCCTTTCTGGCAAAGAGAGGAAGCCCATCTGTCCCATAATGGGCAGACAGACCTAAGGGATTCTTTGAACCAGGGTTATTATTGTGCTTTATGAACTGGTGATGCTACTCTTCCAGTTACTCTCTAGCTTTCAGGAATCTGACTGAAATTGATCCATCTGTTCATCTCTCTTTGGATGCATCCCCAAAGTGTTATGTCACAGGGATTTTTTAATGAAAACTTTCATTTCATGCTGACTTACAAGCACGTAGATCAAAGTCAACCTTTTCTTCTTTCTGTTCATGGATTCAAGGTGCTGCTGCAACAACCTGGCTGAATTTCAGGTTTCTATAAGCATGTCCCATCCCCAGCTAGAGAGAGTGGACATGAAAGCTTCTATGGATGTTCCTTTTAGTTCATGTTAGAGACTCTCAGGCTTCTTGATACAAAATCCCTCTAGGGTCTACTTGTCGGCTGCTCCCAGGCCAAATCAGGTGGAGTACCTCCTTTCATGCACACTTTCATGAGATCCCTGTAGC
This sequence comes from Indicator indicator, assembly GCF_027791375.1. NCBI lineage: Eukaryota > Metazoa > Chordata > Aves > Piciformes > Indicatoridae > Indicator > Indicator indicator. The sequence continues at coordinate 3,490,138 of NC_072010.1, read as the reverse complement.
AACTCTTGCAGCTGCTTACAAGGAGGAAAATGTTTTCTTGATTTGCCTAGGAAGAGTTTATAACCTGTCAGTGCTTATCTGCACCTACCATTGGAGACCTATTGGCTCACATGTTGCAATTACTGGCTACAGTGTTGAGCTTCTGGGTGCTACATAGCAGTGATGAATGTCTTGGGTACTTCATTTTACATTTCATTGTAAGACCTTCACCTCAGCAAGGCTGACTTGTTTCATCTGCTGTTTTCTTAAGCAGTGTATATTCAAGCCAAGGAGAAGAAAAGCAGATCTTGAGAACCTCACAACTGGATTCTTCTTACCTCTCTTGTCTCTTGATGTTCTGCATTACAAGTGCAGGAAACTACGAAAGACTCTTGCTGAATACTAAAGTGTTTACATTTCTAGTGCCTTTCTCATTTTAGCAGTTACATCCTTGCCTGAAGAATCATAGAATCATAGGAATCATAGAATCAGTCAGGGTTGGAAGGGACCACAAGGATCAGCCAGTTCCAACCCCCCTGCCATGGCCAGGGACACCTCACACTACAGCAGGCTGGCCAGAGCCTCATCCAGCCTGGCTGCAAACACCTCCAGGGATGGAGCCTCAACCACCTCCCTGGACAACCCATTCCAGGCTCTCACCACTCTCATGGGGAAGAACTTCTTCCTCACATCCAGTCTGATCTCCCCACTTCCAGCTTTATTCCATTGCCCCCATGTCCTATCACTACCTGATAGCCTAAAAAGTCCCTCCCCAGCTTTCTTGGAGCCCCCTTCAGATATTGAAAGGCCACAGTAAGGTCACCTCAGAGCCTTCTCTTCTCCAGACTGAGCAGCCCCAACTCTTTCAGTCTGTCCTCATAGGAGAGGTGCTCCAGCCCTCTGCTCATCCTGGTGGCCCTTCTCTGGACACCTTCCAGCATGTCCATATCCCTCTTGAAATAGGGGCTCCAGAACTGGATGCAGTACTCCAGGTGGGGTCTCAGCAGAGCTGAGCAGAGGGGGAGAATCACCTCCCTTGCCCTGCTGGCCACACTTCTCTTGCTGCAGCCCAGGCTCTGCTTGGCTTTCTGGGCTGCAAGTGCACATTGACAGCTCCTGGTGAGGTTCTCATCCACCAGCACCCCCATGTTCTTTTCATTCATTTCCAAAAGCATAGTGATTTTTCATATTGTATGACAAAATTCTTCCTCATCCAGACAATCTCTTGGTGCTCAGATGGATGAAGATTTCTTTTCATCTGTCAGTTTGGACAACTGACACTAGGAGACAAAACCAATTACCTGCCAGAAATCTCAGTGTAGATGTAATGATACCAAGTTGTCAAATTTGATGATATTTTTGGCTGTAAAACAACCTAAAGTCCATTTTTACTCTTTGTCAGTGTCACTTTAGCAACCATATTTGTTCATGTTATTTAAGATAATAACATTATGGTAGATTTCCTTCAGTAAAGAGTTCTCCAGGAGGTTATTTGGTTAAAAATGTGTTGTGCAGAAAGCTGGTCAGAAGATTTCTAAAATTCACTTAGGTTCTTTAGACATTAATTAAAGCACTGGAAACGATTTTTACACATAGCTGCCTCTATTTGCATTAAAAAAAAATTAATAATGCAGATAAAAAGAAATATATCAGAAATTACTGCACATCTCAAAGCAGGCATTTGTGTTCAGGTCTGGGTGAGTTGTCTACATGACACATCCTGTGGGGACTCAAGGGTAATGTGCTTGTACAACCACTCACTGTAACTTCAAAGGTCTGATTAAGCCTCCTTAGCTCAGAAACCCAGATGAGGTTGGTGTCAGTTCCTGCATGATTTCAACTGTGATGATGCTTCACTGGATCCTGAAAGCTGGAATTCTGCTGGCAAGTGTCTAATTCATACCTTGTCCTCCCCTAGGTTCTTCAGAGTGCATGTTCTAAAACACTCTTACTCAAAATAATTTTAAAATCTAGAGATGTGGTTTGCTTTTAGAGTGCTTGCTGAGCCCAAAAAAGGCTACCAACTTTCTTTAATGTCTTCATTTCTTTCAATTATTCCTTGTTTTCCAAGCAAAAGGCTAGTAGGTGATAGTTTTGTCACACACTCCAGCTTGGTTTAGTACCTGGCTGTTCTTCCTGTCAGGCTGCTCCTTTGAAAGGTCAGCTCAGTACCCTGAAGGTCAGCACCCAGTGCTGTTTGACAGGTGCTGGGATATGCAGGACATCTCTAGTTGGGGCTGACAGATGTGTAAGACCTGTTGGAGACCTGTTTCCTTCAGTAGCCACAAGTAGAGGCCAGGAGCCAGAGCGTGCCCAGGGCAGTTCAAAGGATGCAAGATGCTGGTGCTGAGGCAAGCAAAGCCTAAGAGGAATTTTACTTGCTTTGATTTGATCTTGAAGCAAACATCTGAGAAGAGACTTTTCCTGTCTTTGAGTACTAAAAGCCACTAAGCTGGTGAAAGGCCTTGAACACAATTCTTACAAAGAATGTCTGAGGGAACTTGGGTTATTTAGTCTGCAGAAGAAATGCTGAGAGGAGACCTCATCAATCTCTGTAGCTACTACAAAGGAAGCTGGAGCAAGGTGGGAGTTGGTCTCTTCTTACATGCAACAATTGACATAACAAGAGGAAGTGGCCTCAAGTTGTGCCAGTGGAGGTTTGGGTTGGATAGTAGGAAAAAATTTCTTCACAGAAAATGTTCCCAGACATTGGCACAGGGTGCTCAGGGAGGTGATAGAGTCACCATCCCTGGAGGTGTTTAAAAGATGCACTCATGTGCTGCTGTGGGACGTGGCTTAGTGGTAAAGGCTTAGCAGCAGTGGTAGGACTATGGTCTCTAGGTGAGCAGTTGGAGTTGATTCAGAGGTCTCTTCCAACCTCAACAGTTCTCTGATCCTGTGATTCTCTCCCAGCTTCAGTCTAGTGCTCTCTAGACCTACATTTTCAACCTTTCCCAACAGGACGCATCTGCTGCCCTCTAGTAAATCCTGTTGTCTAGCTTTCAGCTCTTCAGCTGGATCCCATCTCTCTTGATGTGCAGTGGCAGCTGGCACCAAATACTCCAGCTAGGTGTCAGCAGGGCTGACTACTGTAGCAGGCTGTCCTGTAGGCTGTTCTCCTATTCACACATCCATCTGTCATCACCATTGTTACTCCAGCAGCTCCCCTCTGTTGATCTTCATTCAGGCTGTGCTCCTCTGGCAAAGAATTGCTATGTAGTGCACTGCACTCTGGTGTTTCTAGAGTTGATTGTTCCTTCCTAGATCTAAAATCTGGCACTTGCCCGTTTTGGATTGCATCCCATCTTTATGTAGTTTTCCCAGTTCAGTGTGATTTTGAATTCTCATTTTGTCTTTCAGTGCCTCTGAGGTTGGTGGTAGTTTCGGATCTGACAGTGTGATCTTGATCCCAGTGTTACTATTTTTTAAATTGCTTTCTTACACCCTAATTCAGTCATTTCTGTGGTGCCCACAAACTAATGTTGTTTGTCAGGGCTCTTGGGGAATCTCTGACATTGTGCATGCAGGAAAAGGTAATCACAAGAGATTTAGCACATAATTCTAAATAAAGTAACTGTTTTCAGTTGGAACATCCTCTTAGGATGCTTCTGCTTGGTGTTAGAAGAGCTTCAAGCAGTGCTAATTACAGCATTATTTTAGATATCTGCAGTCTTTCTGAAAGATAACTTTCTTCTTCTTTTTTTTTTTTTTCTCTCCTAAAGAAAAGAGCGATTGGTGTATGTGGGTATCAGTATTGAGAACATCATTCCACCTCAGGTAAGTTGTTGTTGTTCTATCACTGTCTTCTGTTCCAAACTTCTCAGGGAAGAAGTTTCTCAGTGGTTTGTTGGAAGTGCTTGTGGCATCCTGGAAATAAGAAAACAGTCTGTATATAGATCAGAAACAATTCTACACCCTTTGTCTTAGACTGAGATTGAATTTAGCATAGAAACCAAGGGAGCTTTGAGTTGTTTTATGAGGACCAACTGGTCCTATGTCAGTGAAGGATCACTGAATCACCTCCATGCCCATTACAGTTGGGTTTTGAGTAGAGCCTTTAGCCATTCTGTAGTTTATAAAGGTGGGATTCAGTTTATTTAACTCTGATGTCTGCTGTGTAGTTACCTAGGTCTGAGCTAATTGTCATACCTTTGCTTTGGAAGTGATGGAAACAAAAATGTTATGATTCAGAGGGAACATACCCATTAGAAGCAAAACATGTGCCTCTGACAGATGTGTATTGAAGTCAGGTTTGGTTAAAGACTAAACATTTAGTGGTTTATTAACAGCTGCTTTGCTATGGTTTCCCTTTACAGTAGAGGAAAAATGTGTTTGCTCATGTGGAGAACAACCTCTTCTCACTTCTTGAATACATGTTAAAGTGATTCTCTTGAAGTCTTAAGCCAGATGCCTTCATCTAAAATGATATAATCCATTCCTTGCACAAGAGTTTAAACTTCTGTTTGTTTTAAACAGAGACTTTCCTTGCTGACTGTAATAATGTCAACTTTCTTCCCCTGTCTCTGGATATCAGCAAAATGATAACAGATTTTACAGACTTGCTAAAGAGTCTCTGGCTGGCAGCAAATACTTTGAAAAATTCAGCCTGGGGCCAAATTTATTTCTTTTTAAAATTAATAACTTGGAAACAACATCATAAAATGATCCTGTGTGGAACTTAATTGAAACTGCACCATGTAAAGGTGTACCTGTGCTCAGTGTGTGAAGATGCCTGCAACAATTTGTTCAGCTGCTGTATTTATTAGTCCTGGGAGTATCACCTGAAGCCTTAAACTCTGGATTTGTGACATCACGTGGCCAGCAAGGGCAATATGTGCATTTTTTTATCTGAACTCTGCTCTGACAAGTCGTTATATTGGATGGCAAAGTGAGTTGTGTTGGGCTTAGGAGCTTTCTAGACTGTGTGAATATCTGTATCATGAGTTCAGTCATAGTGCATGTGGAAAGAAGAGGGGAGATAAAGTTTTTTGACACCTCTGTTTTATGTGAACAGGAACCAGAAATACCTGAAGGTCAGGAAGAAAAGAAGAAAGATTCCAAAAAGCCCAAATCAAAGCTGCTTGAAAGGAGGTCTACCAGAACCCGAAAGTGCATAAGCTACAGGTCAGCAGCTTGTTTAAATACTAAACCATAGTCTCACAGTATATCAGAAGCTGGAAGGGACCTCAAGAGATCATCAGGTCCAACCCCCCTGCCAGAGCAGGATCACTCAGGGTAGTCTGCACAGGAATGCATCCAGGTGGGTTTGGAAAGTCTCCAGAGAAGGAGACTCCACAATCCCCCTGGGCAGCCTGTTCCAGGGCTCTGTCACCCTCACTGGAAAGATTTCTCCTCACGTTGAGGTGAAATCTTCTATGTTCAAGTCTGAACCCATTGTTCCTTGTCTTATCAGTGTGAACCACCAGAAAGAGCCTGGCCCCCTCCACTTGACACCCACCCCTCACATATTTATACACATTGATGAGATCCCCTCTCAGTCTTCTCTTCTCAAGACTAAACAGCCCCAGGGCTCTCAGTCTCTCTCCATAGGGGAGATGCTCAAGTCCCCTAAGCAGCCTCGTGGCTCTCCCTTGGATTCTCTCCAGCAGGTCTCTGTCTCTCTTGAACTGGAGAGCCCAAAACTGGACACAGTATTCCAGGTGTGGTCTCCCCAGGGCAGAGTAGAGAGGTAGAAGAACTTCCCTAGCCCTGCTGGACACACCTTTCCTGATGCATCCCAGGATCCCATTGGCTCTCTTGGCCACAAGAGCACATTGTTGTTCCATGGAGAACTTGCTGTCCACCAGCACTCCAAGGTCTTTCTCTGTGGAGCTGCTTTCCAGCAGGGCAGCCTCTAACCTGTCCTGGTGCCTGTTGTTATTTCTCCCCAGATGCAGGACCCTGCACTTGTCCTTATTAAACTCCATGAGGTTTGCCTGCTCCCAGCTCTCAGCCTGTCCAGGTCACGTTGGATGCTGCACAGCCTGACAGTCACGCTGTCCTTTTCTTTTCTCAAGCATCTTACCACTTTCCATGCATACTTTCAGATTTAAAAGAGGCCCAGCTGACATGTCTTTGTTCTTTCCTCAAGTTACATTTGATGATTGTCGAAGCAGATGAGGGGGTATAGTGGAGGGGTGATGCATAAAAAAGTGTTCAGGAATACTGGAGAAGGTCTTGGTTTTACTCCAGTTTCTGGAGTAAGTTAAAGCAGGTGAATTGTCCCCCTCCTTTATCTTGAAAGGGAGAATTGTGCTTGTGTCTAAAGGCCTTAAATTCCTCTCTCTCTTTACCCTCCTTTATGGCTTCTTTACATGAAAAGGGCATGAAGCTTCAAATGCAGTTATGAGACAGTACAGCTGAAAATGGTTTATAGCTCACTAGAGATAGAGTGACAAAATGCAATTAGTAAATTACAACTCCAAACTCTTAGGACTTTCTTCATTCTGAGAGTAGAACCAGTCACTAAGTTTTCCAAAATTCAGTATGATGTTAATATTTTCTTTTGTTCTCAATGTGTTACCAAGGTGTCTTTCTTACAGGCTCCTTCATACACATAACTTTGAGCTGGTGAAAATATTGCCCATGGCAGTTTGTCACTCTGAATTTATGTGTCTGCAGTGATCTGCTGGTGCCACTGAGGACTGTGTGTGCTCTCCTTCAGCAGGGGAGGATAAATGCTGAATGCCTTGTTCTGCTTACAGACACCTCTGTATTTTGCTCTCTAAATAGCTGTAATCCCTGTATCACCCAAGTCATCTGCTCAGTGCTCTCATGAGCAGGTTAACCAAAATCTGCATTATGAATAAAGCAGCAGCAGCAGAAATTCCATTTCCCATCCCATCCCACTCCATTCCGTTCTATTCCATTCTACTTCATTCCATTCCAGCTATTGGGCAGGCAGCTATCACCTCAGGCTGTTTGTTAGCAGTGATTTGGAAGTGTTAAGTGATTTCCTCACATTGTAAAGAGGTGGCTGATTTGTTTTTTCTATAGTGTGGAGGCAAAGTAGTGTTTGACTAATGTGGTACTAATCTTATCGATGGAAGAATTTCAGAATCACTTCCTTGCTGTGTAAAGCTGCTCTGTATGTGCCATGCAGTTGTTCTTGGGGAATATAAAGAGACCAGGAATCCATTAACTTATTTTTAAATGAGAAAATGTTTTATGCTTCCTATTGGAATAGTGTAATGTTAAATTTGTTCTTGTTCTGCTGGAGGGAACTACAGAGGACCAAATATAACTGCAGTCATAGAATCATAAAATGGTAGGGGTTAGAAGGGACCTCCAGTCCAAACTCCCTGACAAAGCAGGATCACTTAGGACACATCATCCAGGAATGCATCCAGATGGGTCTTGAAAGTCTCTAGAGAATGACACTCCACAATATCTCTGTGCAGCCTGTTCCAGTGCTCTGGCACCCTTATAGTAAAGAAGTTTTTCCTCATGTTGACGTGGAACCTTCTGTGTTCCAGTTTGTGTCCATTTGCCCTAGTCCTATCACAGAACACCACTGCAAAGAGCCTGGCACCTTCTTGACACCCACCCTTCAGTTATTTGTAAACATTAATAAGATCTCCTCTCAGCCTTCTCTTTTTCCAGACTAAACAGCCCCAGGTCTCTCAGCCTTTCCAGGTGTTCTAGTCCCTTAATCATCCTCATAGCCTCTCTTGGACACTCACTAGTATATCCCTGCACTAGTATATCCCTGCACAGCACTCCAGATGTGGTTTCACCAGGGCAGAGTAGAGTGGGGAGGAAAACCTCCCATAACCTGCTGGCCACTCTTCTTAAACCCCAGGATACCATTGGCACTATTGGCCACAAAGGCACATTGCTGTCCCATGGATAACTAATTGTTCACCAGGACTCCAAGGTCCTCCTCCACAGAGCTGCTTTCCAGCAAGTCAACCCCTGATCTGTACTGGCTGTTCTTTAATGGTGAATCTTTAATGAAAGAATTGTCCAGCTGTTTGTATCTAAAAAATACCAAAAATAAAGTTTCTAAAAACTAATACTAAGAAAATCTTCCATCTAAAGAAATTACCTTCCCTGTACTAAAATTTGTATTTTTGATGTGCTATCTTGAGGCATCTATTTGGAGATAGAGATAACAATCTTTTTTTTTTAATGGGATTTGAGTTCATCACTGAAGAAACCAACTGAAGTTATCTCTGTAAAAGGACTGAATCCTTTTCCTTCCCATTTGCTGCCTTCTTTGAGTGAGTTACTCAGAGTGCAGAGATTTATGCAGCTCATGAAAGCTGCTGTATGACAAACGTGCTCAAATCTTTTGCTTTTGTTTGTCCAATTATGTAACATCAGACTGTAGCTTATTTGGATGTAATCACAACAAACTGTGCAGAGTGTGTTTTACCTGTGCAGAATAAGATCATAGGAATCATAGAATCATCATGGATCAGCCAGTTCCAACCCCCCTGCCATGGGCAGGGACACCTCACACTAGATCAGGTTGCTCAGAGCCACATCCAGCCTGACCTTAAAAACCTCCAGGGATGAGGCTTCTACCACCTCCCTGGGCAACCTGTGCCAGTGTCTCACCACCCTCATGGTGAAGAACTTCTTCCTAACATCCAATCTGGATCTACCCACTTCTAGGTTTGCTCCATTCCCCCCAGTCCTATCATTACCTGACATCCTAAAAAGTCCCTCCCCAGCTTTCTAGTAGGCCCCCTTAAGATACTGGAAGACCACAATAAGGTCTTCTTGGAGCCTTCTCCTCTCCAGACTGAACAGCCCCAACTCTCTCAGTCTGCCTCCATAGAAGAGGTGCTCCAGCCCTCTGCTCATCCTGATGGCCCTTCTCTGGACACATCCCAGCACCAAAAAGTGTTGCAGTGCCGTAAAGTGTAATTCCCATGAGCTTTAAGAAGAGAAAGAAGCTGTCTGAAAGAAAATTTCAAGGCATATTTAGACAGGATGAATAATTTAAATTTGACTTTAATTGGTGCTTTTGAGAAAGTCTGTTTTGCAAATTGGCAGTTTGCATGTCATCTAATAAAAGTGTTGGGGGAAAATGACTAATGCTGTGTGTGGAAAATGCCACTGCTACCATCTTCAACTTTCTAATTATATATATTGTTAAATTCAGTTAGTTGCATGCCATGTAAAATGAAAACAGTTTTCTGTTCACAGAAATCAAAGTAGGACATGCAGGCAATGACAAATAATCATTCAGAAAGTTAAAAGAAATCCTAGAATCCTTGAACACAGGTTGGAAGGGACCTGAAAGGTTATGTGGTCCAACCCTTCTTGGGAAAAGCAAGGTCATCATTTCTCCCCCTCTTTGCTCCCATCTGTAGGGATGCCATTTCTGACTGAAGGGGTTGGGAAAAGCCAATGGAAGGATGAAACCAAAGAGCTGCCTACACTCAATCCCCAGCCCAGCAAAGCACTGCAGGAGCGTTTGGTTGCCGTCACCTCCTGCCTGTGTTTAGGGTTCCCCTCTTAGGGGGCATGACTCAAAAAATAAAATAGTTATGCTTCTGCTCCTGCCTTAATGAGACCACACCTGGAATACTGTGTCAATTTTTGGGCTCCTGAGTTCAAGAGAGACAGGGATCTGCTGGATAGAGTTCAACAGAGAGCCATGAGAATGATTAGGAGACTTGAGCATCTCCCCTATGCTGAGAGACTGAGAGTCCTGGGGCTGTTTAGTCTGGAGAAAACTGAGAGGAGATCTGATCAATGTCTATCAATATCTGAGAGGTGGGTGTCAAGTGGAGGGGGTCAGGCTCTTTTTGGTGGTGCACAGCAATAAGACAAGGAGCAACAGGTTCAAGCTTGAACATAGAAGGTTTCACCTCATCTTGAGGAGAAACTTCTTTGCAGTCAGGATGATGGAGCAATGGAAGAGGCTGCCCAGAGAGGTTGTGGAGTCTTCTCTGGAGACTTTCAAAACCCACCTGGATGCATTCCTGTGGGGACTACCTTAGATGATCCTGCTTTTGGCAGGGGGGTTGGACCTGATGATCTCTGAAGGTCCCCTCCAACCTCTAACATTCTATAACTCTATGAAAACCCAAGCAGTGTCTAGGTACACACTTACACACATACAGGCACATGAGTGTGCATGTAAGTATATTACATTAAAGAAAGAGATCTATTAAAAAATGCCTAATTTCTCCTCAATCCACCCCATTATCTTTGTTATTTTATGAAATGTCCAGCCCATTCTCTGTATGGTGTGATTCTCACAGCACTTTTAGACATAGAGTTACGCTTTCATAAGCTAATTTGATTAGGGTTGATTTCAAAGTTGGTAAATGTTACTCTTGGTTTTAGGTTTGATGAATTTGATGAGGCGATTGATGAGGCAATTGAAGATGATATCAAGGAGGCTGATGGAGGAGGTATGGTTCTGCTGTTCTTTGTGTTTGATTGCAGTGGTGATAAGAGACCAAATTTATTTTTATATGAGAAGCAACAACTATAATCACAGAGTGATTGGGGTTGGAAGAGACCTTAAATATCATCTAGTTCCAGCCCTCTGCCATGGGCAGGGATACCCAGCCCAGATTGCTCACTAGCCCAGGTTGCTCAAAGCCCCATCTAACCTTCCAGAGGTGGGGCAGCCTATGTTAGTGTCTCACCCCCTTCACTGTAAGGAATTTCTTCCTAATATCTAATCTCAATCTACCCTCCTTCAGTTTAAAACCATTACACCTCATCCTACCACCACACTCCCTGATAAAAAGTCCCTCCTCAGCTTTCCTGTAGGCCTCCTCAAGTACTAAAAGGCCACATTAAGGTCTCCCCAGAGCCTTCTCTCCTCCAGGCTGAATAACCCCAATTCTTTAGCACTGTAGTTTACAGTTTCTACTGCTGTATTTTCGGAATCAAAGTAAATACTTTCCCTTGGGAATGGGCATCCCAGCCTGCTAAAAGATGACAAAAAATACTGCATCTTGATAGTTAAATTTGCAGGCTGACAGATTGACAGATTGCATGGGGTTTGAAGGAACCCTCAAAGGTCACCTTGTCCAACCCCTCTGCAGTGAGTAAGGACACCTGCAACTAGATCTGGTTGCCCAGGGCCACATTGAGTCTGATCTTAAATGTTTCCAGGGATGGGGCCTTCACCACATCCCTGGGCAACCTGCTCCAGTATTTTGCCACTCTCATTATAAAACTTCCTCCTTATGTCCAACCTAAATCTACCCTGCTCCAGTTTCAAACCATTGCCTCTCATCCTATCACTACAAGGCCCTTACAAACAGTCCTTCCCCAGCTTTCCTGAAAGTCCCTTCAGACACTGAAATTCAATTTGTACATGTTTTGATGTGTGAATACACTGAGTAAGCCTGAAAGGAAAAACTCTTACAATGAATTTGCTCTGTTTTGGATCAGAGATTGGAGTGGCAGCCAGTGTTAGGGATGTTTGTCCCCTGTAAAAATCTGGCTCACAAATTGGTCTGCAGTTGGACCTCCTAAGGATTGGGTCTACAAATCTGTTTTATTAATCCAGATCTGCACTTCTCAGTTGTACAGGAATAAAGTGAAATTATGTTCTTTGTTGCCTGTTAGAGCAATATAGAGGACTGAAAGATTAATCTTCAGCCATATCTGAGAGACTTAGATGGGTTTGTGCTTCTGCATCATCTTAACTTGCCTGGAAAAACCACAGTGAATCATTATGCCTCAGGTCTTTGGCTTGGGACATAACAACACCACTTTGCAGAAGCTTGGTGGATGTCTACAGACAGTCTGAAAATTAGGTGTCTATGGGTGTGAACACAAGACCCATGTCATAAACAGAACCAAGTCTCAACAATAAAGCTACCCTGCCAGCAGCTTCATTCCCTGGACAAATAGCAACTTAGACACTTGCCACCCATGGAGGGTGTTCAGAATTACAAAGAAAATGTTTTTTTCTCATATCTGCCCTACTTAAAAGGCACCAGAATTGGTAATAACTGGGTTGGGGCTGAGTATCAGAATGCTGACACTTAATCTGCTGTCTTCTGCATGGACCTCAGTATTTCCAGGTGCCCACAGCTGGGGCTGTGTGCATCAGGAACAAGACTCCTGAGAGTTTTACATGATAGAAAATAAACTGAAGCTAGAGGCATGGAGGAAAGATACCACAGAATCACAGAAACATTCAGGTTGGAAAAGACCCTCAGGATCACCAAATCCAACTGATAACCCTACTCTGCAAGATTCACCCCTAAACCATATCCCCAAGCACCACATCCAAACCACCTTGAAACACATCCAGGCTTGGGGACTCAACCACCTCCCTGCCCAGCACATTCCAATGTCTGACCACTCGTGCATGAAGTTCAGCAAAACAATAACTTCTCTTTTTTTTTTTTTTTTCCCTTTCACTGAATTCAGGCATTGGCAGGGGCAAAGACATGTCTAACATCACAGGTCATCGTGGAAAAGACATTTCCACAATCCTGGAGGAGGAAAGGAAAGAAAACAAACGACCACAAAGGGCTGCTGCAGCGCGGCGCAAGAAACGACGGCGACTAAATGACTTGGATAGTGACAGTAACCTGGATGAAGAGGAGAGTGAGGATGAATTCAAGATCAGTGATGGGTAGGTCTGCAATTTAATTGCCACCACAAGTCACAGACAGCTGCGAGCTTCTGTGACGCTGCAGATTATGAGGAGCATGTGCCCAGTGCTGGAACAGTACTGCACAATGCCAGAAAATGTTCTCCTGGCCTAAGGGAAAGTCATTGTACTGGAAAAACTGCACTCCAGGGGCATATGCTGAAATCATCTAATCTGTGTTTTAAGCAAAATGTGTTCTGGGAATGTTGGAGGACACATGGAAGGTTCAGTGCGTGGTTGTGTTAGTGAAGGAGCCAAACAGGCTCAGTTCTCTGACTGATGTGACTGTCTAGCAGAAATCCTTAACAAAATGTAGCTGAAATGAGGCTGGTTGTTTCCTTTGGAAATGATGTCCTGTTTTATGAGATTTTTATTGGGCTTGAGTGTCAGTGAAAGAGTGAAATAGCTCCATTTAAAGCAGACTTGACATGCAGGTTCTGAAACCAGTTCTTGATTTCTGCTCTCTAGGAGATTGAGTTTGAAAACAAGTCAGAGAAATTGCTTATACCTCAGATAACAAATACATGTCATGTGATGTTTCAAACACTAAAAAAGCATTGCTCTGGCTAACTGAAACTCTCTTCCCATGGAATTTCTTGTTGTTCAGTCCGGAGAATTCGTAATGTTAAAAAATGTATTCATTTTAGGTGTCCTTTAAGCCATAATGAAGATCCCTAACAGAGCATGAACATCAACAGTTAAAGCTCTGCACCAGTCACTGAGTCAGTTTGCTAAGTGTATGGTTAATCTGTACAACCTAGATGCTGATTTTGAGCTTTACTTTTCACCTGTGACCATGCTGATGTCACTTCAGTGGCACCCCAAACAGTTGAGCAAAATGTGCTGGGAATTTCCAGTCAGTGAGCATAGTTTGTGGAAATCTCCCAGAATTAATAGTGCATGGATCTGTCAAAGTGTGCTCATCTGTTTTCAACCCCATCCTCTGCCAAGTGCTTTCTGGGTGTTACACTGGAATTGACATTCAGCTGGTGGCCACATGCTGGGTACTGTCAGTGCTCAGGGGTTTTTAGAGAAGCATTGGCTCACCTTTGAAATGACAGGAGTGCTACAAGCTGGTATCACAGAGTCACAGAATGTTAGGAGTTGGAAGGGACCTCCAGAGATCAAGTCCAACCCCCCTGCTAAAGCAGGATCACCTAGGGCAGGCTGCACAGGAACACATCCAGGTGGGTTTTGAAAGTCTCCAGAGAAGGAGATTCCACAACCTCTCTGAGTAGTCTGTTCCAGTGCTCCATCGCCCTCACCATAAAGAGGTGCCTCTTGTGTGGTAAGTTTGTGAGATGCAGGTTTTGCACAAGAGTAATAGTGTTAAAACAAGATATTCTCAGAAATGGCTTAGGACAGGGCTTGGTCATGAATCGTGAGTGTTGGGGACTCTCCACCGCTTCTCCACGGAGATTGTTCCAATGGTTGATTGTTCTTGTTGTGAAAAATTTCCATCCTGTGTCTCATCAGAATCTCCCTAGGAGCAGAATCATAGAATGGTCTGGGTTGGAAGGGACCTCCAAAGGTCATCTAGTCCAACCCCCTCTGCAGTAATCAGGGACATCCTCAACTAGATCAGGTTGCCCAGAGCCCTGTCGAACCTCACCTTGAGTATCTCCAGGGATGGGGCCTCAACTACCTCCCTGGGCAACCTGGAGTAACTTGTACCCACTAGCCCTCATCTTTTCCGTGTGACTTCTGGTAAAAAAGGGAAGCAGTGTTTCAGTCCTTTGATTCTGTCTCTGTTGTCTGTGGTCTCTCTTTGAGCAGATCTCAGGATGAGTTTGTTATATCAGAGGAGAATCTGGATGAAAGTGAAGACGAGCCACCGTCAAACGAAGACAGCGACTCGGAGTTCTGTGCCCGCATATCCAGGCGACACCACTCCAGGCCCATGAGGCAAAGCAGGAGGTTACGAAGGAAAACAGCCAAGAAAAAATACTCTGAAGATGATGAAGAGGAAGAATCTGAGGACAATTCAAGCAGAGAATCTGGTGAGTATAAGAAGTCTTAGATGTATTAAATATACTTTTGTGCTGGAGAGAGGAAGAGTGGTGGTCTCGGTTTCCTGTCACAACTGACAGGAAACAAACTTGTTTGCTTGCTTTGGTCAAGTTTTCTTTGTTGTAAAACCCTTTGCAGCTTGTTCAGCTGTGAATATTCTGCAGGGAGCTGGCACTGAGTGGTAGGTTCTTGGCATTTTAAGTAATGATGTATTTAAATGAATGTTGGTGCTACAATTCAAATGCCACCTTTGTGGACAGTTTCGGCTCCCAGTACCCTCCTGTTTGGCACTTGATAGCAAGGAAGAGAACAATGGAGGCAAAAGTGTACTTCTTTAGAGCTACTTCAAGTTTTGTAGCTTGAAGACCTTGCAAATACCTTTGAAAAAGCTTCTGAAAGAAACATTTTCCCTCCCTTTGAAAGGAAGGAAAATCCCTCAGTTGTATGACACTCTGTGTTCTCTGGCAGGCTTGAAAGCAAACAATAACACCTTGACTCTCTCTACTCTATGATTATCCTTTTTGGTCTTTAATAACTGAAGACTGCTGCATCACAGGAGAACCTAATAATTCACTTTATTCTACTTGTCCTTCATGCAGTTCATTTTCTGTTTGCACAGTTTGAAGTGTGAGAATAATACCTGTGCAATACTTAAACCTTTTCATGATTAGCAACTTTCTCTGAAGGCTTTGTTTCTGCTTCTTGTGAGACTTAGTCGTAGAAAGTGATAGATACATCAGCACTTATTTTAGCCTATTTATATTGTGAATTTAAGGTCCAAAGGACATTGGAGCACTTAGTATCTGTTACCTTTCCAGTGTTTGTGTCACCTTTCCAGTGTTTTATCTGTCTCTAGAATATAGGTGATGAACATGGTGGCTTAAGTTACTCTGAAGTACTGCTTTACAGGAGGGAGAGTTCATTCACAGACAGATAACAACAGTTACATGGACTTAAAATAGTTGCTGTCTCCCTGTCCTGAATGGCATCATTGCACTCAGTGCTTACACTTTACTGTTACCAGTCAAGATACTGGCAGAATTCTAAAGAGGTTGCTCATCTATTCTGTAATGAACAAGAGCAAATTTGTTTCCTCATGAGCACACATCTGTGATAAAATCAGCTGATTTCAATATCATTCCATATATATCTTAGAGTGCAGCTTTAACAATATGTTTCTCTCTTTTACCCCCATTACTATCCCTCAGGATCCTGCTTTTCTTTGAGCTCAGGAAATAAGGTACACTGCAAGTGGCTTTGTTTTCAGTCTCCAGAGATGGAATTCCCTTCTGAAGGTGGTGGTTGTTGACTTGCTCTGATTCTTTCTCTAGTATTTTAGGAAGTAAAGAGGATGCCATTTTGATCTGCAGCTCAGGTCAATGACTAGCTAAGCAAAGTGTGTGACTTGTCTAGAAATGTTTCTTGAGACAGTTGCTCAGGGAAAAAGCAGCTAAAGTTGATTCAAAGCTCTTTTTAGCTCCTGTAAATAAATTTTATTCTTATGGACATTAGCAGCAGTAGACTGGTGCAGGAAGAACTGTGAATGGTGGTAAGTTTTTTCTACACAGTTTCCATTTTAATGAAACTTCTGACAGAGTGAGAGACTGACTGTTGTTAATTTAAACTCCATAACTCAGAGCTTCATCTTGTCAGCGTGTTTTTTCATCTGCCTATTCTTAAAAGTGTTTGAGTGCAATGTACTGAGATTTTAAAACCACAAAGTACTTGCCAGTGTCAATAGGACATGTGCATCATCAACTCCAATTCCCAAAGGTTCTCTTAGCTGTCAGAAGTTGTAGAGGAGGCATCTTTGGCACCAGTAGAGATGAGGGAACAAAAGCACTGTAAGGAAACATTCTTCTGGAGGAGTTTGAGGGAGAAAGGAAAAGGGTTTGTGAGATTCTCAAATCAAGCAATTCTCCACTGGTGATGAATGGAAGAACTGATGATTGAGCCTGTGAGAAAAGACTGAAAGACCTGGGCCTTTTTAGTCTGGAGAGGAGAAGACTGAGAGGGGAGGGTTGGGTGTGAGGAAGGAAGGGACAGTCTCTTCTCACTTGCACCCTGTGATAGGACAAGGGGCAGTGGATGTAAACTAGAGCACAGGAAGTTGCACCTCAACATGAGGAGGAACTTCTTTACTGTAAGGGTCACAGAGCATTGGAACAGGCTCTCCAGAGAGGTTGTGGAGTCTCCTTCTCTGGAGACTTTCAAGACCCATCTGGATGTGTTCCTGTGTGACCTGCACCAGATTATATGGTCCTGCACTAGGAAAAGGAGGTAGGACTCAAAGATCTCCAGAGGTTCCTCCAACCCCTAACATCCTGTGATCCTGTGAATGGGTCAGGAGAACAAGGTGTGATGGTTGAGGCTTGAAAAGCACAGGGTTTGACTGCTGCTGGTCTAAAGCTTATCTAAACTGTGTTCTGCTTTAATGGAATAACACACATCACTGTTTCCTTCTGTACAGAGAGTGGTGATTACACAGATTACAGTGATGATGATTACCTGGAAACCAGGAGGAGAAGATCAAGACGGAATCAGAAGAGACAAGTGAATTACAAGGAAGATTCAGAGAGCGATGGCTCACAGAAAAGCGTCCGATACGGCAAGGAGCTACGAAGAGTTCATAAACGCAGGCTCTCCACTTCAGATAGTGAAGGTAAAATAAACACTCCATTGCTTTCAGGAGCTGCTGTATGGCAGGGTGAGCATCAAGAGAAAAGTGTATAGAATTCAGAGACTTCAGAGAATCTTCTTTCTAGAGTTCCTTGATGTTTCTCAGAAGCTGTTTCCTTCTGAAATAGTCCATGGGTACTTCTAAGATGCACTGTTAGAGTCGACTTCTCAAAGTCATGGTTATCCTTAATCCTGAGGGTGCTCCAAGGGTTGGAGCACCTCCACTATGGGGATAGGCTGAGGGAGCTGGGGTTGTTCAGCCTAGAGAAGAAAAGACTCTGAAGGGACTTTCCAATACCTGAAAGAATCCTACAGGAAGGCCAGAGAGGGACTTTTTATAAGGGTATCTAGCAATAGGACAAGGTAGAAATGGTTTTAAGCTGAGGGAGAGTAGGTTAAGACTGGATCTTAGGAAGAAGTTCTTCAGTATGGGTGTGGTGAGACTCTGGAATAGGTTGCCCAGAGAGGTTGTGATGTCCCTTCCCTGGGGGTGTTGCAGGCCTGGTTGGATGAGGCCTTGAGCAACCAAGTCTAGTTAAGTGGTGTTCCTGTTCTGTGCTAAGAATCTGATATGTGATGGCTAAGCTTTTTGCTGCCTGCACTTGTGACTTCAGACAGTGCCTGACTGATGGTGTCTTTTCTCCATGATATGCCATTTCCTTGGGTGTTTTTGGTACTGCCTTTTTGCAGATGAAAATCAGCACCATTTATTGCCATTCCGGTACCCTCCCACAGTTCCCACAATCTGTTATAAAATATGCATGAGTGTTCCTGGAAATGTAGTGATACTGAAGATGCAAGAACTCTGCCACAGCCTCTATCAACCTGAACCTACATGAAGTAATACCCTTTAAAATGACACTTCACAGGCATTCCTAATGAAAATCACAGAGACAGCAAATGCTGTTTTGCCATTTGATTTTTCAGTCTCCATCTTTTCTCACCTGAGCCATCAAAGACCCCTGTAAAGGCTGTCAGTGTGTTGGCAATAATCCAGTTTGCACCAAAGAAAAGGCCTCCTGTGAAAGGGCAGCAAACCTCAGGTGACAGGTGGTGTTGTGCTTTGGATAAAAGAGATAGGACAAGGGGTAATGGCTTGAAAGTGAAAGAGGGTATATTTAGAGTGGATGCCAAGGAAGAAGTTTTTCACTGTGAGGGTGGTGAGGCACTGGCACCAGATACCCTATCCCTGGAGGTGTTCAAGACCAGGCTGCATGGGGCTTTGAGCAACCTGATCTAGTGTGAGGTGCCCCTGCCAATGGCAGGGGAGTTGCAGCTGGTTGATCTTTAAGGTCCCTTCCAACCCTGACAGTTCTGTGATTCTGTGTTCCTGCTCATGGCAGGAGGGTTGGAGCTAGATGAGCTTTAAGGTCCCTTCCAACCCAAACCATTTTGTGCTTCTATGAACTTGAGGGTGGTGGGGGCTATCAGTACAGTTGTGTGTATGTATATTTGTCTTTTTGTGATAAAGGAGTCATTATTTGGGCTCTGAGTTTCTGGAAGGGTTTAAAGCAGGTCCTGTGAGAGTAGGGACACAGTTTTTTGGGGGACTACACCTGCCTCCAAAGCCCCTGCTGTTCCTCAGACTGGAAACAATATCCACAAATTGTTGGGCTCTGCTACTTGAGCAGTTTATATACCAAGTGAAAAGATCAGAAGTGTTTTGACGTGGTTTGGGGAGGAGAGGGAACTGTGTGGAGAGAGAGAGAGAGAGAGAGGTGGCCTTTCACTGAGTGGGAAAGATGAACAGTGAGGAAGGCAAAGTGTTTTGATTGCTCTCAGATTCGCTAACGGCTTTAAGTCTGCTGCTTCTTCCAGAGAGCTACGCATCCAAGAATTCCGAGGATGATGAATCCACTAAGGAGTCAAAGCGACTGATCCGCAAGCGTCGGCGAAGTACAGGCAACTACTCTGAGGAAGAAGGAGGGGACGAGGAAGAGGAAGGGAGGCCTGTCCGCAAACGGCTGAATCGGATCGAAACGGACGAAGACGACAACTGCGAAAATGCCACCGCGGAGGCGGGGAACACCGCTCCTGCAAATAAGCTGCCAGCACCACAGGCTCCTCCAGACGCCACCAAGAAGCACTGCTACCGGATAGAAAGCGACGACGAAGATGACTTTGATAACGTAGGGAAAGTAGAGAGCCCTTTGGACTACAGCCTGGTGGATTTGCCTTCCACCAACGGACAGAGCCCAGGTAAAACCATTGAGAACTTGATTGGCAAGCCAAGCGAGAAGACCCAGGCCCCCAAGGACAGCACAGCCAGCGCCAGCCTGGCGCCCAACGGGACGGGGAGTGGGCAGGAGGCGGTAGGGCCGGAGGAAGATGAAGATGAACTTTTGAGAGTGACTGACCTTGTTGATTACGTCTGTAACAGTGAACAGTTATAAGACTTCCATTTTTGTGCTAATTTATTCCACGGTAGCTCATACCAGCGGGCCAGTTATTAAAAGCTGTTTTATTTTTCCTAGAAAATTCTCCACTACAGTATCACTTTTTAGAAGCAAAGAATTTCACCAGTCCTGCAGTCTTTCTGTGAAGTGACCAGTTTTGAACTTTGAAGATGAATTGCTGTAAATTCCCCTCTCTTACCCGCCCCCCACCCTTTCTCCTTCCAAGTCCATGGTCCTGGGTAATTTCACTCACAAAAACCTTATAACAACAAGAGATTTGTATATTTTTGACTTTATATTTCCTGAGTGCATACAAATTTGTGGAAATGGGTGGCCTAAGAAAGCATTCCAAATCGATCAGGGCCCAAACCGGAGCTGGGGTGGGTTTGGCTCAAGGGGTGGGGTTGGGGTGGGGGAGTGCAGAAGCACTTGGGGAGTGCAGAAGCACTTGTGCTTTAGCTTTTTTTCATATGAGATATATATTATATTTAAATGTTCACAACTTAGATTACAAATTAACAGACAGCTAAAAGAAATTAATGTCTGTACTGTCGCATTTTGTGAGTTGTAGGTTAACATACCATAGCTCATTTTAGTAAATCACCTTCATGGAAGCAGTTTGATTTTAATACTGGAGGCAAAGAGAATTATTAGAGGCCGAGAAGGTACCATAAACAAGAACTCTACTATCCACTATGACTTGCAGACTTTCCTAATAAACATCCTTTAAAGTGTTTGTACAGTGAAGTGTACTGTAATGAAGTTCTTGACAGCCCAAACTCGCTAGCCGCCGGTTTCTAAAGCCCTCTCACGCGTAGCACATCAGACGCTCTTCGATGCACGGCGTCTAGCGGGAGGACATCTCCATCTCAAGTTCAGTCTGTAAGCTGGATGGCATCTTGACGTGCTGCAAACTTGTACAGAGAAAAAAAAAAAACAAAACGAAACAACCACAGCCCTGCGGCAGCTGCCCGGCCACTCGAGTTCCACCACCTGTTGGGAGTGTTGTGAATGAAATCTGTTTGTACAAACAGCAATGACCACAGAGCGACAGCACATCAGAGGATGAATCCAATAAACCACGACTGGTCCATTCATGTCCTTAAATATCTACTTCAAATTGAAGTAAACAAATGGAACAGTTTTCCTTTTGGAGGTTTTCTGTTTGGGGTTTGTGTGTGGGTTTTGGGGGGGCGGGTTGTTTTGGTTTGATTTTGTTTTGCTTTTACTTATCTGCCTGGATGTATTAGCAGGTTTTGAATGTAGTGTTGGCCTTTGGCCAGTAGAATTTTCTTAAAGTACATTTTAATAATTGTCCTGTGACCAACTGATTTCAAGAAGGCAGTATTTCTGAGAGAAAACACTTGACTCTGAGACATCTCATCACTCTTTGAGTGGGCACAAAGTGCTAGCTGCTTTTATTCAAGATAAAAAAGATGACAAAAGGAAAAAACACAACCAATGTGGGGCACATAAAGAGCAGAGCTGAAATTTGTTTTGGGTAGCGTTCAGTTTTCTCTTCACTCTGAATTAAGATGCAGGCTGTGACATTTGTTCATGTTTTAGCACACAGACAGCTCAGACAGATCTGCCAAACGCTGAAATCCAAAAAGGTCACATCTCTGAATCCTTTTTGCTCTGAGATTTGGATTTTTGACTGGTGCTTATGTCCATTGCTGGCAATGGATGCACCAAAACTGCTGCTGCTGCCACCGAGGAGTGAGTTCTCCTTTCCTGCCCCACCTGCTTCCCTTCCATTATGTTCTGTTTTCTACCCAGTCATTAAGCACTTCTCTTGTGATAAAATCGGCATTAGGCCTTTACTAAATACCTCTCTAGAAAACCTAGATAGAAAATATTACCTAACTTCTGGCCTTGAAAGTCTTGGCTTTGTTTCCCCACCTCTGTCCACAGGTTCTATCAGAACCACTCCATGATTCTTCTGGGTTCTAGCAGTGCACTTGTCCTGCTACCGAACTAGAATTGGCAGAGACTCAAAAAGGTGGAACTCGCTCATTATCTGCTGTGCTAAGCAAGCTGGTGATTTAACAAACTGAGAAATCACTCTTTCTAAGTCAGAACTTAATTCCATTAAACATTAAATAGTTTTCCACCTTACTGCTGTCAACTATTAAGTTTTCATGAGCAGGTGTTAGGGTAGTGAAAACCCACAGAACAGTAGAATTGAGCTCTTAAAAGCACATGCAGCTTTTTAAGCTACTGTTTTTCTTTGCTTAGGTGAGGCATAAAGGTAGTGTTACTACATTTCTGATACACTTGTATTTACAAGAACATTTGGCTTCCTCTTTGTAGTGTTAGTAACTGCTGAGCATTTTCAAGGCTTGCTGTGCACACTCTGCTTCACATGCGTCCAAAGGTTTCTCTTGTGCTTTCACAGTGCCATATCATCTTTGCTGCCCAACCAGAGCCTTTTAGTATCTGATCAGTGCTGTAGCAAACACTCTTGCTCGTAGAGTCGACCCCAAATGTTAAATACTTAGCAGACAAGTAATGGTGAACATAGGAAAATACAAAAGAGTTACAATACCGAATATCCCAACCAGGAGACTGAGTGAGGGAGTGATGCACAGACCAGGAAGCAGAATCACAGTGTTGAAACTTGTGTCAGGAGCAATTTTCAGAAAGCAGGATGACAAGTTACTAAGTTTTACTTTCTGTAGCTCACTCTTCTGTCCTTAAAGAAGTTTCCTATGGTACCTAAGCCAGCTTCCTCCTGTGGGATCCAGAGTTCCCCCTGTGGGATCCAGAGTTCCCCCTTAGGCCAGTGGGAATGTTGTGCAAGTAGAAACTGCTGCAGAAAATGCCCTAGAAAGTCTTAACACGTTGAAACTCATGTGTTTGTCTCATCTCTAAGGCTTTTACTTGGTAGACAGTGAAGAGTCTGTTTGGAAAGGTGGCCTGAAGCTGGTTGGCTGCTGCACAGGGTTCATTCACACTGTTAGAGTATGTGAGTGGAAATGTCCTCCTGGGGTCCTTACAGCCATGTGCTCTTCTGTACTTGTGGTGAGATCAGCAGTTAAATGTTTTTGAACAGTGATCTTCAGATGTGGCTTTGGACTAACACAAAGCTTAAACTGTATCAGAAACAGTGAAAACTCACCAGGGAGATTTTTTTTTTTTTTTTAACATAGTGGATTTAAAAGTACAAGAAGAAAGCTGTTGGCTGAACATTCAAAGCATTTGTACAACAAATCCTTGTTTGTTCCACACAGGTTGTCACTAAAAGCATTCTGGATTTTATAAATGCAAACTCTCTAGCATATAACTGATCAGGAAGAAAGTGAATTGATCTCTAGATGCAACTGAAGTAGCATTGGTGAGGGGAAGAACCTATAAATCAAGTGGCAGAATGGACTTTTTGTCGATCACTGAGGTCAACTTTCCATGCGTGCTGCTTGTGTGACTGTCTGTGACCCAAATTGGACAGTGGGCCTGCTCTGTAATCAGTGAGCAGGGTGTGTTGATCTAACCAGAAGGGTGGTGGAATTAAGAACTCAAAGCTTCACTGCAGTTTCTGTCTTCTAGTTACTGAGTCTTCTAAACCTAAGCAGATTCTTGATCTAAAAATGGAAAACGACATAACCAAACTACCAAAAAACCTCTTAGTGTGGAAATCTTGTAAGAAAGTCAGTGCTGAACAATCAACTCTGTGGTAGTTTGGTTTTGTGTGTGGAATTACATGATAAAATCACTGCATCTTCTTGATCTTGTTTTAAGGAAAGGATTGCTCTGTTCTAGCAGCATTTTTTTCCTAGTTTGCTCATTTATGAAATAAGTCACCCAAGATTTCTTTGCATCTCAGTACTCTCTATATAGCAGGAGCTAATAATGACTTAGTGGGACTTGTTTTCAATTCTGTTTTCCAGCTGCTGTGTCTGAACTCTTGGCAAGATCTTACTCAATCTCAAGGGGGAAAAAGTTCACAAAAGACAACTTGTATGCAGTGGTGCCCTCATTCTGACTTGCCTTCACATCGAGCATTTGAACTACACTGGTACCCAGGTGCTGCAGCTGTTTAATAACTTTAATAGTTCCATTGTCAGGGTGTCCATTTTGGTCCATTTTTGTACCTTTGTTTTCAGGTGCTTCTAACTTTGAGTTTCAGTGCCCTTCAATAAGAAGGCCTGGTCTCATCTTTCAAGGAATTGTTTCAAATTACACGTTTTCACAAAATTTTTTAATGAAAAGCGAACAAGGGGTGTGTATGGCACCTACTGGGTTTTAATTCACTTTGTGCACAGTAATTGAAATAAACCATGGCAGTAAATCACAGAAGCTAGCCCCCAGAACTGGTCTGACCGAGAGGTTTGGATCATCTACTTCAAAATAGCACTCTAGAGGCCTTGAAATATGGGCTTGGACCATGTGCAGTGACTACTGTTCACAGGCTTGTGTTAGGAGTATAGCGTGCAGCAGGCACCCTAGATGTGTATTTACATTTGACTTATGCTTCTGATGCACTGGGTATAGAAAATCCTAAAATATATAAATATATATATGTATAAAAGAGCAATTATCTTCAACCAAAACAGTAATGTTTGTTGAATATGGTGGGGGAAACTCCAGTAATTCACCTGAAGGAATTCCTTGAGAGTTTAAAACTTGTATAGAAGCATTTAGGGTATTGTCTGAAGTAAGGATTTGCAGGATCAAGCCCACATATCCTGGTAGTTTTTTTTTCTTCCTCCCCTTATAGCTGGGATAGGGATGAAATGTTGGAAGGCAGAGAATAAAAAATCCAACCTTTTTTTTTTTTTACCCCCCCCCCCAGTATTTACTGCTGTAAGAAAAATTGTATATGACTCATTTTTGGTGCTTTACAGTCGAGTCCCCCAGTCTGAGACCTAGCAGAGAGCTCGAGCTTCAAAAATATTTATCAGCTGAGAACTTTTTCTGAAGCTGGGCACCAGCAGTTGGGACATCAAACATTATTTGTCACTTCTGGAAGCGTGCATCACTTACCAAGCTCTTACTTTAGATTAGGTGTAACTGAAGTAGTTCCAGACAGCGAAAATGTGTGCTTGGGACTTGGTTGTCCCAATGCTCCAGAGTAATTTAACTTATTTTCTATATTGCAGATGTTTATTGCTTAGTGTGACACTTAAAAAAGATTGTGTGCAGCTTCTGGGGCGCAAAGAACAGAACGCTCTGAAAGTAGCTAAGAAGATTTTATAATCGATTATGTGGTGTAAAGGCTCCAGGTTGAACTGCAATTAAAAAGGAAGTCCTATAAGCTTGGTTTTTTGACTATCATTGTGTAAACTTTGCTGGCACCCCACACCTGAGTCGAGGGGCAGGAGAGGGGACAGCAGAGCAGTTGGAGGGGCAGGTGTTGAGTGAAGGCGTGTGCGTGCCAGCAGGTCTGCTCTTGCTGCGTGTGGCCCCAAAGGTTCCTCCCAGAGGCGGGCGGCGGAGCGGCTCCGCGCGTGGGCTTGGTTTACTGCGTGCACTCGGCAGCACCTTGTGTATAGTCAGTCTCCCTGGTGCCCCAGCTGCAGACACAGGCGCTTTCTCCTGCTGGCTGAACGCCCGTCAGGCACCAGCAGGAGATGGGGAATGGATGGAGGGAAGCGGAATGGAAAAATGCATATGCAAACCCGTGCCATTTGCAAGCCTAAGCTCCTTCTGACTCGCCCTTTAAAGGCTGGATTTCCAATGGAAGGTCTCCATTTAGGAGAATCATTGTCTCCTTGTCTCATCCTGACCTTCAAAGTGACAGGAATCGGTGACGTTCCGTCTGCGCAGCATGGATGTGGAGAAAAGGAGGATCAGTCCAGAGAGTCTTCATGGCAATGTTTGCCACTGGCGATGCTGGTCAGAGTCTGCTCAGTTTGCTTTCTCTGTTCCTGTGGCCCACACAACTCAGCTTGGTTTAGTCAAAGAGTCTGTGGGGATAAAGTCCTTCTTCTAAAACACATGGTAGGCCTAGTGACCAGTGCACCACTGGTTAGTTAGGGCAGTGTAAAGCCCTTAACTAGATAGTACTCTGCTACTCGAATTAGTGGTAGAAAAGGAAATCAGCTCATGAAGCCGCCCTTAGTTTGCCATTTCCTGCTGGCTGTATGGACTCTACAACTCTTGTACAGTATCTTGTTCCTATCTCTACTCATTCATATGGTACCCATGCCCCAGCTCACTTTACCATGATTGGTTGTTCCACAGCCCTCCTGCAGCAATCAGGAGGTGGTGTGTGAGCGATTCAGAAGTGTGGTGTCGCCCTTCTCGGGTCTCAGACAAACAGACATCAGACAAACACGAGGTGTATTCAGTGTCCCAGGTAACACAGGCCAGCTACTTGCTAGCAGAATGATTGTCCTCCAGTATTCCATGAGAACTAGCTCAAACCTGACAGACAGGTCTCTTTAAATTTCAGATTCACTTACACAAACCACAGTTTTGTCTTACTCCTGCGTGCTGGCCATACATTTGCAAAGAAACCTTGAGTTCCTTACAAACGATCTCATTCACAGCTGGCCTCGGTTTTCTTCTCTTACTTTAAACATGGTGAAGTTCCACAAGCTGAGCTCTTCAGGTAGAGTCCAACCCTTGCGTTTCTTGGGTCCTGCCCCTTGGTTTCTCAGTCTCTCTTCAAACATGACTCGTTACGATATCAAAGGGAAAGGGCCGAGGGGACACACACTGTGTGTAGGGGAGAGGGGGGAGATAACCTTGCAAAAAACTGGAAGTGTTGTTCTTGTTGCACTTAACCTGGGTGGTGCTTTCACTCTCTGTTCCCCCACCCCCTCACTCCACACCACTCATCAGTGCATGAAAAACACGATTCATTAAAACTTTTTTTTTTTTTTTGGTGGAAAAAAAACTTCTTTTCAGTGGAAAAAACCCTTTTTTTTTTTTTCATTGGAAGTCCTGGTGGCCTCAGTGCTCAAAGGGGGTTAACTGCAGTTTATTAACAGCCAGTGTTTTTAGATTTGCAGTACACAACTGTTTATTAAATACTGTATTCCTTGTAAATGAAGTTAAAAAAAAAAGAAACAAAAAAAAAAAGTTAAGGCTGGTGCCAATATTTTTGTTAATGAATTTGTTCAGCGTTGTCTCTCTCACTACAGTCTGGTCAGAACTCTTTGTGTATAAGCTAGGCCTGAAGCCATTTTATAGCTTGTAGGCCTAATTGTGTAACTTCTTCTTTCATAATGTTTTTTTTTTTCTGTTTGTTTGTTTGTTATAATATCTACTGTCCTTTCTTTCATATAAATATGACATGTAAATTGTCATAATAAAACAAAAGTTGAAATAACTTGGATGTACAAAGTATAATGTGTACTGAAGGAAGCAAAGGCCTCTTAGCGGTCACCACACCTCCACATCACTGGAGAGATTTCTTTTTTTCCTAACCTCTCTGGCTCATGCAATGAACTGTTTTGCCTGCACAATTTTTTACTTAAGTCTTTTGAGTCTATTTTGTTTTCCTTCACCTCTACTTTAACAGGCTTGACATTTTCACAGATTCACAGAAACATTCAGGCTGGAAAAGACCCTCAGGATCACCAAGTCCAACCCAGAACCCTACTCTACAAGGCTCACCCCTAAACCACATCCCCAAGCACCACCTCCAAATGACCTTTAAACACATCCAGGGTTGGTGATTCAACTGCCTCCCTGGGCAGCCCATTCCAATGCCTGACCGCTCTTGCTGGGAAAAAATGTTTGCTAATGTCCAGTCTAAACCTATCCAGCTGTAGTTTGAGGCCATTCTCTCTTGTTCTATCACTAATAACCTGTGAGAAGAGCCCAGCACCAGCCTCTCTACAGCATCCTTTCAGGTAGTTGTAGACAGCAATGAGGTCTCAGCCTCCTCTCATTCACACTAACCATCCCCAGCTCCTTCAGTCTCTCTTCATCAGATTTATTCTCCAAGCCCTTCACAGCTTCCTTGCCCTCCTCTGCCTTGGCTCCAGCACCTCCACATCTCTCTTGTACTGAGGTGCCCAAAACTGGACACAATACTCAAGGTGTGGTCTCACCAGAGCTGAGTCCAAGAGGACAATCACCTCCCTGCTCCTGCTGGACACAGAATTTCTGATCCCAGCCAGGATGCCTTTGGCTTTCTTGGCCACCTGGGCACACTGCTGGCTCCTATTCAGCTGCTTGTCCATTTGAACCCCCAGGTCCCTCTCTGCCAGACAGTTTTCCAGCCACACTTCCCCAAGCTTGTAGCGTTGCTTGGGGTTGTTGTGACCCAAGTGCAGGACCTGGCATTTGGCCTTGTTGAAGCTCATCCCATTAACATTGGCCATGGATCCAATCTATCCAAGTCCCTCTGTAGAGCCTCCCTACCTTGGTACAGATCAACACTCCCACCTAACTTCATGAAGACACTCTATGTCTTCATCAAGATCATCAATAAAGATGTTAAACAGAAGTGGCTTCAAACAGAAGTGGCTTCAAACTAGAGAAGAGCAGATTTAGACTGGGTATCAGGAACAAGTTCTTTACTATGAGGGTGGTAGAACACTGGAACAGGTTGCCCAAGGAGGTGGTTGAGACCCCATCCCTGGACATATTCAAGACTTGTCAAGGCCCTGGGCAACCTGATCTAGTTGAGGATGTCCCTGCTGACTGCGGGGAGGTTGGATGAGATGACCTTTGGAGGTCCCTTCTGGCCTGGACCATTCTATGATTCTGTGAAATGGTCTCAAGGCTGAGCCCTGAGGGACATCACTTTTAAAACAGGCAGGGGAATGGCTGCTGTGAACTGTTCCAGCCCTTGGTGGTGCCACTGCCCACATGGGAATGGAGAACTCGTGTTTTATGTTGATTTTCTTGTAGCAGCTCCACTGACAGAGGTTCACCAGCTCTGGCTAACGGGGGGGGGGGGGGGTGGAAATCCTGATGGATTTAATTTTGTAGTCAGGATAATTGTGGTGATTTGATGTCCTGTGAGAGGACAAGGGACAATAAACTGGAACACAGGAAGGGAGGGAAATTTTTTTTACTGTAAGAGTGACAGAGCACTAGAACAGGCTGCCCAGAGAGATTGTGGAGTCTCCTCTACAGGCTTTAAAGACCCATCTGGATGTGTTCCTGTGTGACCTGCCCTATAGGGGTGATGCTGCTTGGGCAGGGGTGTTGGACTCGATGATCTCCAGAGGTCCTTTCCAACCCCTACCATTCTATGATTCTGTGATTTACTTCATGTGTTCCATCTTCAACATCATTTTCATATCTAATTCCGTAGCCATGTCTCAGCCACCTGACAAAGCCCAGTAGCCTGAACAGGGTTCAATGCTTGCCTTACGCTACAAGATCCATTTTGTTTCCTGCTGGAATTGTGCTGAGTTAGTGAATTCTTAGAGCCAGGGAGAAAATCTGCCTGCTTCTTACCATTATTGATTTCCAAGGGTCATACCTGGGGGCAGCACCATCCCCAGCTGGGCTGCTTCAGCATAAATCCCTGAGGTTTCCATGCAGTGCTAAGGAGAGAGGAGCTGGGCTCATTTGTTTAGGCTGATGCAAGTAAAACCACTTGATGGAGGCCTGCAGAGCAGCATTGAAGATGTTGATGTTCAGACATGTGGCTGTACAGGGCAGTGGAACTTGTGATGTTTTAGGACTTTCACAGGAAAAAGGCAGGCAGAGAGAAATGAATCAAAGGGTGGCTTCCCTCTATGACAATTACCAATGCCTGCCCATCTTTGTTTCTTCCTTTGAATGTGTCTGTGGTTATAATCAAGCTGCTGTGTGTTCCTGGAGTGAGGAGAAATTGTGGCCACATCCATCCTCCTGCTCCAAATGCAAGGCTAAAGTCATACATTTGCATTTTTTATGGATTCTGGGTGTTTGAAAGCTGAAGTGGCCATCTGACAGCAGGCAGTGCTCTGTGGTCAGTGGACAGACACACTCCCTCAGGTGCTGAGTGCTACCTTCTATCCTAAGATGATCCAATCACCACGTGAAGGTACCTGCTGCTCTCCATTACCTCTAAATAGAGCCCTGGTTGACTAAATCATCCAATGTCCAGGTGTCAGTGTGGGGATGTGTCCTGCTTTGAGTTAGAACATAGCTAATTCTGTTCAGTGATTTGGCTTCTCAGCTCAGGCTCTACTCAGTGAAGGCACTTTCTGAAGATCAGGGCAGGTTTGCACAGATAGTGCTGCTTCTAGCAGTGAGAAGCTGATGGGGAGAGTTACTGCTGGAGGAGGAGGAGAACCTCTCTCGACCTCCTAACCACTCCCCTTCTAATCCACCCCAGGATGGCATTGGCCTTCTTGACCACAAGAGCACATTGCTGGCTCATGGTCAACCTTCCATCCACTAGCACCCCCAGGTCCTTTTCCCCTTCACTGGTCAACAAATCCAGGGGGAGAAGTTCACTGATAAGGGAAACCAACTGGACATCTTTTAAGCTGATCAGGTACTCATGACTCTGTTTTTCTTCTCCATGTGTTACCACGTATGTATCAAGCACTGAGTGCTACCCATCCACCTACAGTTCCCTTTCCAGCATCTGGTAACGGTCACGGCAAAGCTGCTAAGGTTTTCTCTCAGTCACTTGCCCAACAGAGATTTAAAGGCTGCTCAGCAGCTGTCAGCAGGCAGCACTGGCATTGGTCACCTCAGTGCTGCACTTTGATTCTGTTTTTCAGATAATTAAATTTTTACTCAAAAACTGCTCATGGAACACAAAACTGCATCACTCTGGAGGAAGGTTGTGACTCACCCTTAGGAACAGGGATGTTTAGGAGTGAAACACTGTTGGGTTAGTGATGAGGGAGTGTCCTGCTTCGGGTCAGAATAGTGCTAATCCTGTTCAGTGATTTGACTTTCCAGCTCAGTCTCTACTTTCTGAAGTTCAAGGCATATTTGCACTGCTTCTAGCAGTGAGATGATGACCAATGACTGCCAAGGGTTGGGGTGCAAAAAGGCTCTTGCTTAGACTTGCTCCTCTGCAGACCAAGGGCACTGCTTTATCTTGTGTGCCGCATTGGAGTGCCCGAAGTGAAAGGATCCTAAGTAAAAAGGTGGCACCTTTTTAGGGAGCAGTGGATGGGCCAGGTGACACAAAACCGACCAACAAGGGGTTCCATTACATGGGGACTACATTAATTATAAAGCTGAGGGACCACAAGCGTTAACCTCTCTTCTGTGGCCACATCTTAAGAGGTCTCTCTCCTGCCTGTGATGTCCATCTCTGAGTTCCTCAATTCAGTTCCCATTTGCCACTGAATCCAGCCTAGGCTCAGGGCGAGTTTGATACTGGTTTTGTACCTATTTTTCACTGTTTTTTTTTAATTAACTTTTTCAATTAATATTATTCTCCTTTCTTATTATTGTTTATTTTTATTGTCACCGAAGCTGCTTTAGTTTCCTCTCTGCCTTTCTCTTCCCCTCTGGGGAAGCAGAGGGCTTCATCCAGAACCTCTGTCCGTCTTTTAGCGGCCGGCCCGGCCCTAACTCTTGTCAGGGAGAAGCCACTCCGGGCAGAATGGCGCTGCCGCACTCCCGCCGCCCGGCCCGGCCGCGGCTAGCGCTGGGCTCCCCATGGTGGTGACGGCGTGAACATGGCGGCACCACGGGGACACGCCACCCCCGCACCACCGAGAGGAGGCTAGAGAGATCCCGCAGCGCCCGGAGCTCGCTTCCGGTGGCTCTGGAGGCAGTTCCGCTTCCGGCAGCTCTGGAGGCAGTTCCGCTTCCGGCGGCCGCTGCGGAGGAGATGGTGGAGGAGGGAGGTGGCGGCGGCGCCATGAGTTTCCTCAAGCGGTTCCCGCCGCCGGCCGAGGGCGTGCGGCACCAGCAGCAGGACACGGAGGCGGTGCTGGGGGGCCGCTCCCTGGGCTCCGGCACGCTCTATATCGCCGAGAGGTGAGCGGGGAGGGACCGGGAGGGTTAACGGCTCTCGGGACTCCCGTAAGCTTCAGCGTGTCCGAGGGGGCTGGGAGGCCGTTCATGTGACGGGCTGCTGGGTGAGAGTACTCCCTAATCGGACAGATGTGAATTTGGTGGGTCGGCTGTTCGATAGATAAGGAATCGGTCGGATCGTTGCATCCAGGGAGTAGTGGTCAACGGCTTGATGGACCAGCCGGAGTTAGGTGACAGGTGGTGTCCCTCAGGGATTCGTACTGGCTCCAGTGTTGTTTGGTATCTTCATTGATGACATAGTAGGATCGAGTGCACCTTCAGCAAGTTTGCCAGCGCCTCCAAGCTGAGTGATGCATTTGACACGCTTCAGGTATGAGGAATGTCATCAGGCGGGACGTGGACAGGCTTGAGGAGTGGGCCCTTCTGAGGTTCAACAAGGTGCACCCGGGTTAGGATAATCCCTAGCATCCCTACAGGCTGGAGGCTAAAGGGATGAAGGGCAGCAGCTCTTTGGAGAAGGACTTGGGGCTCCTGGTGGGTGAAAAGCTGGACATTGGACAGCAGTGTGCACTTCCAGCCCAGAAGTCAGCTATGTCCTGGGCTGCATCCACAGAGCACAGGCAGCAGGTTGAGGAAGGGGATTCTGCTCTTCAGCTTCGCTCTGCTGGGACCTCACCTGCAGTGCTGGATCCAGCTCGCAAGTGTGCAGCACAGGAGAGACATGGACCTGTTGGAGCAGGTTCTCAGGAGGCTCAAAAAAAATGATCCAGGGGCCAGAAGCCCTCTGCTGTGAGGACAGGCTGAGAGAGTTGGGGCTGTTAGCCTGGAGAAGAGAAAGCTCTGGGGAGATCTTATTGAAGCTTTTCAGTACTTAATGGGGACAGACTTTTTAGCAGGGTCTGGTGTGACAGGACAAGGGCTGATGGTTTTAAACTAAAAGGGGAGATGTGGTGGTCTAAAACCATCACAACTAGGTAGAAAGAAGAAATTTTTTACAGTAAGGGTGGTTGTCCAGAGAGGTAGTAGATGCCCCATCCTTGGACACATTCAAGGTAAGGTTGGGTTGGGCTCTGAGCAACCTGAGGTAGTTGAAGATGTCCCTGCTCACTGCAGGGAGGTTGGACCAGATGACCTTTAAAGATCAAGCCTTCCAACCCAAATAGTTACTTGATTCTAAGGGACCTTGTGGCTTATTGTGTATGAGCCAACTTGGAAGGAAAGGGGCTTCCCTGGGGGCTAACGTAGACCAGGCCAGGAGGGCTGCTTGTGTGTGAAATCCTCTCCTGAGGAGTCCTCTCCTTTGAAGGGAGTGTGAGCAGAAGGGGGATGCAGGGAATTTGGATGAGGGGGGCCATCATGTTGGGGAGCTCCTTAGAGAGGGACTGTGAGGAGCCAGCCCTGAGGGGAGTTCCTGCTGTTACTGCTCTAAATTGTGTTTTGAATAGCATAGCAGAGGAACCTGGCTGGCCAGCACCTCTCTTCTGTGGGAAGGGAAGTGGACAGGGCTGGGTGTTTTCTGCTGTTATTAGCTGCTGTGATTCTGTGAAGTCTCTCATGCTCCATTAATCACATGGACATTTTATGTTCTTAATAGGCAGAATTCAGTTTGGCTGTTCTGGAAGGTGTTATCTGAGATTTTCATAGTCTCCTTTAAATCCTCCCTGCATTGTAGAGTTCTAGAACACAACCTGTTGCCTAAGGCAACATCATTTCTTTAACCATAGAAAAGTACTCTAAATTTCTGCAGCAGAATAGTGTTGTTTAGAACAGATATGTGATCTAAAACACACAGTGAGCAAAAAAACTTTCAATATATAAGCATTTCCTATCAACTATGAAGCATTTATAAACTGGCTGATAGTATTTGAGGGCCTTTTGCCCCATCACAGGATCACAGAACGTTAGAGGCTGGAAGGGACCTCCAGAGATCATTGAGTCCAAACCCCCCACCAAAGCAGGATCACTTAGGGTAGTCTGCACAGGAATGCATCCAGGTGGGTTTGGAAAGTCTCCAGAGAAGGAGACTCCACAACCCCCCTGGGCAGCCTGCTCCAGGGCTCTGTCACCCTCACTGGAAAGAAGTTTCTCCTGTTGAGGTGAAACCTTCTCTGTTCAAGTTTGTATCCATTCTTCCTTGGCTTGTCACTGTGCACCACTGAAAAGAGCCTGGCCCCCTCCACTTGACACCCACCCCTCAGCTATTGGTAGACATTGATCAGATCCCCTCTCAGTCTTCTCTTCTCCACACTAAACAGCCCCAGGGCTCTCAGTCTCTCTTCAGAGGGGAGATGCTCAAGTCCCCTAAGCATCCTTGTGGCTCTCTTGGGCTTTCTCCAGCAGATCCCTGTCTCTCATCTGAACTTGTTAATGATGTTGCTTTCCTGTTGGAGAGGAATCTCTCTGGAATTTCATTCCCTGTTTTGTTTGGTTGTTTGGGTGCAGACACGAGGGCTTCTGTTAGTGCAGCGTCTGCTCTCAACACCCATCAAGTTGTGTTTCCTTCTCAACAGATTTTCTTATGTGAGGCACATACAGGTCTGCCAGGTTCCTCCTGATGTGCTTTGAGTCTGTTGCAGAGCAAGCAGTCACTTGCTGGTGATGAATAGAAAATGCCAGTGTTTGCAGGAGGGCCCTGCTGTGGGAGAGCTGGGCACCAGGGAGGACAATGTGGCTTTGGATCTATGTACTGGCTCTGCATCAACAACTGGAAACATTGAGAACTGCCCAACTGAGGCTAGGAAAGAAATTCCTCACTCCCACTTCCTAGCTTTTGCTTTCAGCCTGATTTTCCAAATCTTCTCTGACCTTTTGGTTGGTTTTGTTCTTCCACAAAAACTTGAGAATGTTGAATTTTGCATGTGGTGGAGGTTTCCTTTTCTGCCCCTCAGTATTTCTGTTCCCTGTGGGACCTCATCAATCACAGACACCCAAAATTAGCTTGAGTTTGATTTCACAGACTCACAGAACTGTCTCAAGGTTGGAAGGGACCTCAAAGATCATCCAGTTCCAACCCCTCTGCCATGGGTAGGGACACCTCATGCTTGATCAGGTTGCTCAGAGTCCCATCCAGCCTGGCCTTAAAAACTCCCAGGGATGAGGCTTCCACCACCTCCCTGGGCAGTCTGTTCCAGTGTCTCACCACCCTCATGGTGAAGAACTTCCCAACATCCAATCTGAATCTACCCACATCCAGTTTTGTTCCATTCTCCCTAGTCCAGCCATTACCCAACACCCTCGAAAGTCCCTCACCAGCTTTCTTGTAGCCCCCTTCAGATACTAGAAGGCTACAATAAGGTCTCCTCAGAGCCTTCTCTTCTCCAGACTGAATAACCCAAACTCTTTGTAAGCTGCTAGAAAGGCATTGATCTTTCTGATGGGAAGGGAGCAGCATCCCAGTGGTGACAACCTGTGCTGTGGTTAGGGATGAGAGTGGCAGTGGGGGAAGCAGAGGTTCTAACATTTGAGTTGTGAGGAAGGGAAAAACCATAACTGAGCTGCTGCCCACAGAATTGGTTGTGTTACTGCATACAGGATATGCCCCTGGCCTGGGCACTGCTGAGGATAAGAGGAAATGGCCTCAGGTTGCACCAGGGGAGGTTTAGGTTGGACATGAGGAACGTTTTCATCACCAAAAGGCTGGTCAAGCCCTGGAACAGGCTGCCCAGGGAGGTGGTGGAGTTGCCATCCATGGAGGTATTTAAAAGATGTATAGATGTAGTGCTGAGGGACATAGCAGTGGACTTGGTAGTGTTAGGTTAATGGTTGGATTTGATGATCTTGAAGATCTTCTCCAGCCTAGATGATGATGACTCTATACCCACACCCACATCAGATCTGGAGGTTAGGAGGAAGTTAGGCTGGAGGTTAGGAGGAAGTTCTTCCCGAAGAGAGAGATTGCCCTTTGGAATGTGCTGCCCAGGGAGGTGGTGGAGTTGCTGTCACTGGAAACGTTCAAGAGAAGCCTGGATGAGGCACTTGGTGCCATGGTCTGGTTGATTGGATAGGGCTGGGTGATAGGTTGGACTGGATGATCTTGGAGGTCTCTTCCATCTGGTTGATTCTATGATTCTATGAAACCTTCTATGTTCAAGTTTATATCTGTTGTCCCTTGTCTTATCACTGTGCACCACTGAAAAGATCCTGGCCCCCTCCACTTGACATCCACCTCTCAGATACTTATAGACATTGATCAGATCCCCTCTCAGTCTTCTCTTCTCCAGACTAAACAGCCCCAGGGCTCTTAGTCTCTCTTCATAGTCCCCTATGCTCAAGTCCCTTAATCATCCCCATGGCTCTCCGTTGGACTCTCTCCAGCAGGTCTCTGTCTCTCTTGAACTGGGGAGCCCAAAACTGGACTTGGTATTCCAGGTGTGGTCTCACCAGGGGAGAGCAGAGGGGGAGAAGAACCTCCTTACACCTGCTGGGCACACTTTTCTTGATGCACCCCAGGCTACCATTGGCCCTCAAGTTGAAGGTTTAGTGCAAGTGTGGTAAAGCTGCAATGTGTTTAGTGTTCTTTAAGAAGAGGCTTCTGTTACCTCAGCCATCAATTAATGCAAGGAGCTGTTAGGGCAGGTCCAGGGCTGTGTGTCACTCGAGCGTGGGGTAGGTGCCTTCTCCAGAACTGCTCACTTTTTGGGGCTGCTTTGTTTTTCTGCAGGTGTGAGTCAGGTAGCTTGGATTCCTCTCTTTATAACTTGTCTTCTTTTTGTTTTTTTTTTCCCTTCCTTGTCAGTCGCCTGACGTGGCTGGAAAACTCGGGAGTGGGCTTCTCCTTGGATTACCCAACCATAAGCCTCCATGCAGTCTCCAGGGACCTGAGTGCCTACCCCTGGGAGCATTTGTACGTCATGGTCAATGCCAAGTTTGAAGGTATGCCTGGAGTGGTGCTTAGTGCTCCCACACAGTCTTGAGCAGCACTGTTTCTTCTGCAAAAATAATCAATTTTTGGTTTAAAAATGATAGGCTTCATTCAAGTAATAGCTGGCATTTTTATTTCCCTGCAGGGTGGTTATTTGAGAGGCTTTGCCTTTGTTTGGAGTCACTTCTGTGCTGGTTTGCTCCCAGCATGTTTACATACAGCTGGAGCTGCTGCTCTCTTATAACACATTTCAAACAATTTAGCTCTTCTGTGGTCTCCCTCCTTAGGCATCATCCTTGCTTGATTGAATTTATGTTAACGTTGCTGCCCTCTTTAGGCTTAATGAATTCCTCCTTGTTTCACAGCAGCCTGGAAGCTTTCATTTCCTCCCACAACTTGCTTAAAAACTCCCCACAGCAGCTCCTGTTCCCAGGCTCAATGGATCTTTGCAGATTTCCCACAACACCAACCTTTTGACTATTCTTGCTTTAATCTGGAGAAGGCAAACTTTCTCTTGCATTATTCTTAGGAAGTTTTTCTATCTTCTTGATGTATTGTTTTTTTTTCTTTCTTAATTCTGGCAGTGTTTCTAGTATTTTAAATGTGTCATAAGCTATCATCTCACTTGGAGAGTAACAGATGTAAGGTCTTCAGCAGATGATCTTTCTTCTTCATGCCTACTAGTCATTGAAGTTAGAGGTTAAAATCAGAGAATCACAGAATCATCCAGGTTGGAAAAGAGCTCAGAGATCATCAAGTCCAACCTATTACCTAATACCCAACACCTGACAGCTAAACCATGGCTCCAAGTGCCACATCCAATCTTTTTTTGAACACCTCCAGGGATGGTGACTCCACCACCTTCCTGGGCAGCACATTCCACTGGCAAATTACACTTTCTGTGAAGAACTTTCTCCTCACCTCGAGCCTAAACTTTCCCTGGTGCAGCTTGAGACTGTGTCCTCTTGTTCTGCCACTGGCTGCCTGGGAGAAGAGATCAACCCTAAACTGTCTGCAACCTCCTTTCAGGTAGCTGTAAAGAGCAATAAGGTCTCCCCTGAGCCTCCTCTTCTCAAGGCTAAACAACTCCAGGCCCTCAATCTAGCATTTAATTTTTCTTTTAATTGTAGAATCATAGAATTGTTACGGGTCGAAGGGATCTTTAAGATCATCTAGTCCAACCAGTAACCCAGCACTACCAGGTCACCACTAAACCATGTCCCTCAGCACTACATCTGCATGGCTTTTCAATCCTCCAGGGATGGTGACTCAACCACTTCCCTGGGCAGCCTGTTCCAGGGCTTGACAACCCTTTTGGGGAAGAAATTTTTCCTAATATCCAACCGAAACCTCCCCTGGCATGATCTGAGGCAGTTTCCTCTTGTTCTATCACTTGAGACCTGGGAGAAGAGACCAACCCCCACCTCACTACAAGCTCCTGTTAGGGAGTTGTAGAGGGTTGTAGGCAGTGATAAGGTCTAGATGCTATGCTGAAAGTCTACACTGAAAGCACTCCCAGACTGAGGAGGCAGAGGCATTTTTAAGCTATTAATACTCTTCATTATTTCCTTCTCTCATGTTGCTGATGTTATCTGACAGTCTTTCACTACCAGTGATAAGAGGACATGGACATACAGGATCACAGGATCACAGGATGTCAGGGTTTGGAAGGGACCACTGGAGATCATTGAGTCCAACCCCCCTGCCAGAGCAGGACCATAGAATCCAGCACAGGTCACACAGGAATGCATCCAGATGGTCTTGAAAGTCTCCAGAGAAGGAGACTCCACAACCTCTCTGGACAGCCTGTTCCAGTGTTCAGTGACCCTCACAGTGAAGAAGTTCCTCCTCATGTTGAGGTGGAACCTCCTGTGCTGGAGTTTATATCCATTGCCCCTTGTCCTAACACAGGGTGCAAGTGAGCAGAGCCTGTCCCCTCCCTCTTGACCCCCAGCCCTCAGATATTTATAAACATTTATTAAATCCCCTCTCAGTCTTCTCTTCTCCAGACTAAACAGTCCCAGGGCTCTC
Source organism: Indicator indicator (assembly GCF_027791375.1). Lineage (NCBI taxonomy): Eukaryota > Metazoa > Chordata > Aves > Piciformes > Indicatoridae > Indicator > Indicator indicator. Next base: position 3,451,755 of record NC_072010.1, on the reverse strand, counting down.
AGCCTCTCCTCATAAGGCAGTGCTGCAGTCCCTTAATCATCCTCATAGTCCTCCATTGGACTCTCTCAAGTAGATCCCTGTCCCTCTTGAACTGGAGAGCCCAAACCTGGATGCAGTATTGCAGGTGAGGTCTCAACAGGGCAGAGTAGAGGGGGAGGAGAACCTCCCTTGATATACCTCTTGGTTCTTCTTCCTCATTTTCCTTTAACTCTGTTTGAGTTAAATTGAGCCTGGGCTGAAGAAATTTCTTAGGATAGATTAAAAAAAATAATCTTAGCATTGTTTTGTTTGGAAAAGACCTCTAAGATCATCTTGTTTCAGCTTTTCATTCATTCTGCTGATGTTTGAAAATATGGATGCATCTCCTGTGATAGTTCTTATCTGTAAATCCTTAACAGGCTGATTTTTGTGTTGGTTTTTTTTTTTTTTTGCTGTTTTTGGTTTTGTTTGTGTTTGTTTTTTCGTGTTTGATATATGAACTTTGGCTACTGTAAATCTTCAATCAGCAAACAGACTCCTCTAGTTTTCAAGATGATCCCTGTTCTGCAGTTTGAACTGCTGAGCAGTGTCAAACCCAAACCTTTCCACTTCTTCAGCTGCAGGAGTAATAGAAGCACTTAGGCTGGAAAAGACCTTTAAGATCATTGAGTCCAAGTCTTCATTCTTAGCTGGGCAGGGTACATTTTGTTCTTCCTCTGAAAGTTTTTTTTTGTCATGCTCTCTGTGGGTATGTGCCTTCTCCTCAGCCCTTTGTCAGGAAAAGGCAGTCAGAGGTTGGCTGCATTGAAAACAGAGCTGGGCTCAGCAGTAGCAAGCTGTGCCCCATGGGGGTCTGTTGGAAAGGAATTGGGTAGCTCCCTTGGACACTTCATTTTTGGGGGCAGCTGGCTGGCAGCTTCTTGGCTTCTTCATGTTCTTAGTGATGCCAGTTTTGCATGTGATAGAAGCCACCCTCAGTGGAACAGCCTTAACTCTATTCCTCTTTTTTCAGTAGATGCACTTTTGAGGGTGTCAGTGCAGTGTCCTCAGCGACAAAGCCAATGGCTCTGGCTGCACTTTGTACTTCTGGCATCTTGCTGGCTGGTGAGGAGTGTCAGACATCAAGCAGATCTGTAAATATAACAGTCCTCTGGGAGAGGCTGCAGCGGAAGGAAGTTGATTTTGTGACAGTAATGTAGAGGATCTATAAGATTCCTGTGATCTGAAAAATTCCATTTGCAGCATCATGCAAGTGAATGGAAACGACTGAACTGGGGAGTTGAGCACAACTGGTTTTAGTAAGAGTCAGGCATTTCTCCTGAGGTACATGGATGCATCTGTGGCAGAAATCTAAAGCCCTAAAATTATTAATAGAGAAGTTCTTGTGTGTGTTGCAAGTGTTGAGGTGCTGTGTGAGAGGACCTTGAGTGTCCGTAATGTGGATAGGAGTGGATTGGTTTGTGCTTTTCTGGGGTTGTGTCCAGGTTTTGATCATGTTTCTGGAAGAAGAAACAAATGTGGCTTTTTTGGACACAATTTTAGAATCAAGTAGGCTGGGAAAGAACTCTAAGGTTGAGTCCAGCCATTAACACAGCACTGCCAAGTCTGCTGCTGAACCATGTCCCTCAGCACCACATCTACATGTCCTTCTCAGTCCCTTCAGGGATGGGGACTCTACCACTTCCCTGGGCAGCCTGATCCAGGGATTGACAATCCTTTTGGGAAAGAAATTTTCATGCCCAATCTAAACCTCCCCTGGTGCAACTTAAGGCCTTTTCCTCCTGTTGTGTTACTTGAAAAGAGACCAACCCCCATCTGGCTCCAACCTCCTTTCAGGTAGCTGTAAAGAGCCAGAAAGTGTTCCCCAAGCCTCCTTTTCTCTAGGCTAAACAACCCCATTTCCATCAGCTGCTCTTGACATGACTTGTTCTCCAGATCAGCTTTGCTGCCCTTAAATATAAAACTGTGTATAAAATAAACATGTTTCTCTTAAATCTTGTGATTTCCTGAAGGGGAGGAGACAAAAGAGGCTCCCATGGCTGAAGGGGAGGAGGAGGAGGAGGAGGACAGCGATGACGATGCTGAGCCAATTGCGGAGTTCAGATTTGTACCCAGTGACAAATCAGCCTGTAAGTGAAGAGGGAAATTGTGCTTCAGCTTCAGGTCCTGGCTGGCTGTAGAAGCCCCTGGTGCAGATGTATAAATGCCTGCATCCTTTGGTGTCCTTCTCTAATACTTCATTTCAGTGTGCTGAAAAGAACAAAGCAAATAGATTTAACTTGCTTGAAGCTGGAATATTTAAAGCAGCTGCTTCTCAAGGAAAATTCCAGAGTTTTAAAGTAGAGACTTTTAAGTATAAACACATAACATGACAAGAGAGATGATCTTACCTACCACTAGCAGAGAACTTTATGGGCAACATCTTTTTAATTACAAACTCAGTGATATTTGAGTCACTCATAATTTCATTATGAATTTCCAGACAATACTGCTGGAAAGCAGTTGTATCCTAAAGCTTCCAGTGGGATCCAGGTTTTAAGAATCTTAAGTATTAGATGCTGCAAGGAATTAGAGTCACAGAAAGCTAGAAGTTGAAAGGCATCTCTAGAGATCATTAAGTCCAACCCCCTTGCCAAAGCAGGATCACCTAGGGGAGGCTGCCCAGGAACACATCCAGGTGGGTTTTGAAAGTCTTCAGAGAAGGAGAGTCCACAGCCTCTCTGGGCAGCCTGTTCCAGTGGCACCCTCACCATAAAGAAGTGTCTCCTCAAGCTGAGGAGGAACCTCCTGTGTTCCAGCTTGTACCTGTTGTTCTTGTCTTATCACTGCAGTGGGTAACCACAGACTGCATTGTTCAGAGATAAACCTTTATGATCTATGAGATAATGGAAAAGTCCTGTTAAATGTATGAAGCACCAGGCTGGCTGTAGGAATCTTGGTTTGTTTCTTGCATGGTTGTTGGCTGGACAATGGTTTTGAGTATGAATTCAGTGGTGATTCCAGTAAAAGAATATTCTCAGTCTTTCTGATCGCTCAGTCCAGGATTTCTTGCCTGTTGTGGGGTGTTGGTGGAGAAATGAGTGAGAGAGAAATGAATGCCACGTCCCCACATCTCTTGAACACCTCCCTGGGCAACCTGTTCCAATTTGTGTTCCTGCAGTGGAAGCCATGTTTTCAGCCATGTGTGAATGTCAGACTCTGCACCCAGACCCAGATGATGAAGATTCAGACAATGACTACGAAGGGGAGGAGTACGACGTCGAGGCCCATGGTTCGTACCAGTCGGTTCTTCTGAAATGGATACACACAACCACAGAATGGAGGGGGTGGGAAGGGACCTCGGGGGGTCATCTAGTCCAACCACCCTGCTAAAGCAGCTTCACCTAGGGCAGGTTGCACAGGATCATGTCTAGGTGGGTCTTGAATGTCTTTGTAGAAGGAGATACCACAACCTCTCTGGGAATCACAGAATCACAGAAACATTTAGGTTGGAAAAGACCCTCAGACTCACCAAGTCCAATCATAACCCTGCTCTGCAAGGATCACCCCTAAACTATACCCCAAGCACCACATCCAAACAACTTTTAAACACATCTGGGGTGACTCAACCACCTCCCTGCCCAGCCTGTTCCAATGCCTGGCCACTCTTTCATGAAAAAAATGTTCCTAATGTCCAGTTTAAACCTACCCAGTCGTAGCTTGAGGCCATTCCCTCTTGTTCTATCACTAATTACCTGTGAGAAGAGACCAGCACCAGCCTCTCTACAATGACCTTTCAGGTAGTTGTAGACAGCAATGAGGTTTCCCTTCAGTCTTCTCTTTTTTCAAACTAAATAGCCTCAGCTCCTTCAGTCACTGGGAAGCCTAGTCCGGTGCTCTGGCATCCTCAAAGTAAAAAAGTTTTTTCCTTGTGTTCAGGTGGAACCTTCTGTGTTCCAGTTTGTGCCCACTACCCCTTGTCCTGTTGCTGGGCACCTCTAAAAAAGAATGTGGCCCTATCCTCTTGAGCCCCAACGTTTAGATATTGAGAAGATCCCCTCTTGGGCCTTTTGTCTCTCAGCCTTTCCTCCTCAGAGAGATGCTCAAGTCTCCTCAGCATCTTTGTAGCCCTCCACTGGACTCTTTCCAATAATTCCCCCTCTCCCTTGAACTAAGGAGCCCCAAACTGGTCACTGGAACTACCTGGAACTTCTCCAATGGTATCTGCCATAAGAATGGTTTGGTCTGTTTAGAAGTTTCTTGTTTATTACTTTTCTTGACGACACATTCTTTGTGCCACAGGCGCAGGATAAAAATGCAGAAATCTGCAGAAAATTTGCAGTTCAGCTGTCAGAAATCATTGGAATTCAGCAAAAGTGTTCTCAAAATCCCCCAGAAACACAGGTACCAACCAGCCTTTCCAGTTGTCAGTGGATGTGCTAGCAGATCAGTGTTCATGCTGTGGTGTGGTCAATTCACTTCCCTGTGTCTATTCTGTAACTGATGTAAGCAGCTTTTTAATCTCAAATCAGTTAATCTATGAATAATATTTCACTGGAACACCTCTGCTGTGAGGATAGGCTGAGGGAATTAGGGTTGTTTAGCCTAGAAAAGAGAAGACTCCAGGGGGACCTTAGAGTTGCCTTCCAATACCTGAAGGGATCCCACAGGAGGGCTGGAGAGGGACTTTTCATAAGGATGTCTAGAAACAGGACAAGAGGGAATGGTTTTAATCTGGGGAAGAGTGGGTTTTGACTGCATTTGAGGAAGAAGTTCTTCAATATGAGAGTGGTGAGTCTCTGGAGTAGGTTGTCCAGGGAGGTTGTGGTTGTCTCCTCACTGGGGGGAGTTCAAGGCCAGACTGGATGAAGCCTTGAGCAGCTGAGCCTAGTTGAGAGGCATCCCTGTCCATGGCAGGGAGGTTGGAGCAGATGATCTCTAAGGTCCCTTCCAACCTAAGTCATTCTGTGATTCCTGTTCCTCCACCTCTGCTGGATGAAAGCTCCTAAGCTTTGGTCTGATAAGCATAATTCCTTCTTGCAGAGCTAGAACAGGGTGACATCCCAAGCTTTTACACGTACGAAGAAGGCTTGTCACACTTAACCGCAGAAGGCCAGGCCACTCTGGAGAGGCTGGAGGGCATGCTGGCCCAGTCTGTCAGCAGTCAGTACAACATGGCTGGAGTCAGGACAGAAGACTCCATCAGGGAGTTTGAAGGTAAGAAATGCTTTTGCTTTATTAAAGACTGGATGAAAGCAGTGCTTCCTCCCATCCAGCTAACCCATAAACACCATGACTGAGCAAGGATCGTGCTGTGGGTGATATCCTACTGCGCTGTGGGCATCAGCAGCAACCTGTGAACATCAGTTCACAGCCATGGATTCTGGCCCTACAGGCAGCTTGTTGCCTGCCAGGGATTGAGGGCTGCCGTGTTAAAAAGTGGGAATTCTTAGAATCATGAAATTGTTTCAGTTGGAAAAGACCTCTAAGAGCATTGAGTCCAACCATCAGCCTAACACCACCATGGCCATTAAACCCTATCCTGAAGTGCCATGTCCACCTCCAGGGATGGTTACTCAGCACCTCCCTGGGCAGCCTGTTCCAATACAAGACCATTCTTGGCAGTAAAGATTTTTTTTCCTAATACCCAACATAAACCTCCCCTGGCACAATTTCAGGTCATTTCCTCTTGTTCTACCACCTGATACTAGGGAGAAGAGGCCAACCTCACCTCACTCTAACCTCCTTTCAGGGAGGTGTAGATAACAATGAGGCCTCCCCTCAGCCTCCTCTTCTCCAGACTAAACAAGCCCAGTTCCCTCAGCTGCTCCTCCTAAGACTTGTTCTCTAGACCCTTCACCAGCTGAGTTGCCCTTCCCTGGACACGCTCCAGCACCTCACTCTCCTTGTAGTGAGGGGCCCAAAACTGAACATAGTAACTTGATCACTGCCCTGTTCCTGCTGGCCACACTGTTCCTGATCCAGGCCAGGATGCTGCTGACCTCCTTGGCCACCTGAGCACAGGCTGGCTCATATTCAGCCAGATTTCTGCCAACACCCCCAGGTCATTTTCTGCTGGACAGTTTCCATGCACTTCTGCCCTAAGCCTGTAGTGTTTCATGGGGTTGTTGTGACCCAAGTGCAGGCTCCAGCACTTGGCTTTGTTGAACCCCATACCATTAGCATCTGCCCATCGATCCAGCCTGGCCAGATCCCCTTGCAGATCCTTCCTACTCTCAAACAGATCAGCACTCCCACCCAGTCTGATGTCTTCTGCAAACTTACTGAGGGTCCACTCAATTCACTCATCCAAATCATTGAAAAAGATATTAAAAGGGAAGTGGCCCCAGAACTGAGCCCTGGGGAACACCACTTGTGACTGGCCACCAGCTGGATTTAACTCTGTTCACCACTACTTGCTGGTGTGATTTCATTGAAGTGTTAGGGTGAAGGTAATTTAGGATTGAAACAAAATTTAAATTAATCAGTGACCACTGGGATTAGGAAGTAATTTTGACTCTAAACAAGTGAGGGGTTTATTTTAATTTTTTTTTTTTTTAAAACTCTAAATTGTAAGTGGACAATTCTTCATCCTGAGTTCTGTGTGAATTCAGAATCACTGACATACACTGGAACTGGTGTATAAAAAAATAAAGCTGCTATTCTGAAGGATTGTGTCTCTTAATCATAGAATGGTTTGGGCTGGAAGGCAACTTAAAAATCATCTAGTTCCAACCACCTGCCAGGGCCAGGGACACCTCTCACTTAGACCACGTTGCTCAAAGCCTCATCCAGCCTGGTCTTAAACACTTCCAGGGATGAGGAATCCACAACTTCTCTGGGCAACTCAACAAATTCCAGTGCCTTACCATCCTTATCATAAAGAATTTGATGGTACTGGTTGTTCAAATGTATTTAAGAAATCACACACAGAATCAAAGAGTGTTAGGGGTTGGAAGGGACCTTGAAAGATCTTTGAGTCTAACCCCCCCTGCCAGAGCAGGATCACTAGAGCAGGTCACACAGGAGTGCATCCAGGTGGGTTTTGAATATCTCCAGAGAAGATAACTTCACAACCCCCCTGGGCAGCCTTTTCCAGTGCTCTGTCACCCCCACAGTGACAAAATTTCTTATGTTGATGTGGAACCTCCTCTGCTCCAGCTTGCACCTTTGTCCTGTCTTTGGACATTGCTGAGCAGAGCTTGACTCCATCCTTGCAACTCTGCCCTTTACATCTTTATAAACATGAATGAGGTCACCTCTCTGTCTCCTCCAAGCTAAAGAGCCTCAGCTCCCTCAGCCTTTCCTCACAAGGAAGATGTTCCACTCCCTTCATCAGTGTGACTCTGTGCTGGACTCTCTCCAGCAGTTCCCTGAGGCTCTTCTTGAACTGAGGGGCCCAGAACTGGACACAATATTCCAGATGCAGCCTCACCAGGGCAGAGTAGAGGGGGAGAAGAACCTCTCTTGACCTGCTAACCACTCCCCTTCTAAAACACCCCAGAATACCATTGGCCTTCTTGGCCACGAGGGCACATTGCTGGCTCATGGTCGTTCTTCTGTCCACCAGGGCCCCCAGGTCCCTTTCCCTTTGTTGTATTTCATTCAATTTCTCCCCACCCAACCTTCCAAGCTGTCCAGGTCTCACTGAATGGCATCACAGCCTTCAGGTTTTGTTGGAAAAAAATACCCTAATCTCTCAAATTTAGCCTGGTGCACCTTGAGGCCATTTCCTCTTCTCCTGTTGCTTCATACTATGGAGAGAAGCTGACCCCCACCTCACTGCAACCTCCTTTCAGGGAGTTGTAGAGAGTGAGAAGGTTTCCCCCGAGATGATGCAGGTGGTTTGGATTTCTCTCAGCTTGTCTGGAATCATCCATAGAATAAGAACTAATCCATACTCATCCACATGGACGATTTTTTAACCTATTTGCTTTGTCAGTTGTTAGCAGCTTCTCTTCAATGCATGTTTATAACTTAAAGGTAACTGTAGGTGATGTAGGGTAGATTTAGACTGAATAATAGAAAGAAATTCTTTACAGTGAGGGTGATGAGACACTGCAACAGGCTGCCCAGGCAGGTTGTGGATGCCCCCTCCCTTTAGGTGTTCAAGGCCAGGTTGAACGAGGCCTTGAGCAACCTGGGCTAGTGGAACGTGGGGTTGGAACTGGATGATCTTTGAGGTTCCTTCCAACCCCAACCATTCTATGATACTTGTGGTTTAGCAGTGCCCTTCAGCTGAAAGTTTTGACAGTTTCTGACCCCGAAGTTCTGAAAATTAAAATAAATGGATCAGCCAGGATGTCACATCTCTGGAAGCCAACTTCATCCATTTTATTTGCCTCCATAATCTTGTTTGCTGTGGTGCTGCTTCCTGGCTTGCTGCAATTATTGATGTCCCCTGGGGTTGGTCAGTTTCAGAGCTCTGTTGTTTTCTAACATCATAGCACAGAGTCATTGTTTGTGTTTTCAGCCTGACTGCTGAAAGCTGTTTCAGAGCAGGATTCAACCTCTTTCTGTTAGAGCCTAATTAAAGCCATTAATGAGAATAATTTGGTACACCAGAACTGCATGTGAAAAATGAACTGCTTTAAATCTGGTACTTAAGTCTCTTAATGAGACAGGGTGAGATGGGGGTGTGGGAAGTAGTGATCAAAACCCACCTGGCTGTGTTCCTGTGCAGCCTGATCTAGGTGTGCCTGTGTTAGCAAGGGGATTGGACTAGGTGATCTCCAGAGGCCCTTTCCAACCCCTACCATTCTGTGATCCTGTGATTATGTCTTAAGTGACCAGCTGATGGAGCTGGAAAGAAAACACAAACACATTGATGTTTCCCTTCAGCCACTCTCAGTTCAGGGAAGGAGTTTTCTGCTCTGACTGACTCTTGTCAGCAGAGGGCACTCCCTCTCTTTCCTGGGATAGCAGAGAATTATGGAATTGTTTTGGTTGGAAAAGACCTCTAAGATCATTGAGCCCAACCATCAGCCTAATGCCACCATGGTCACTAAACCATGTCCCGAAGTGTCGTGTCCACACGCTTCTTGAACACCTTTCAGCAGCTCCCTGGGCAGCCTGTTCCAATGCCTGACCACTCTTTCAGTATTGAAATTTTTCCTAATCTCCAACCTAAATCTCCCCTGGCACAATTTCAGTCCATTTCCTCTTGTTCTGTTACCTGATACGAGGGAGAAGAGACCAACCCCCCACCTCATTCCCACCTCCTTTCAGGGAGCTGTAGAGAGCAATGAGGTCTCCTATCAGCCTCCTCCGGACTAAACAAGCCCAGATTCCTCAGCTATTCCTCATAAGACTTGTTCTCATCATCCACTCCTGAGCCTTATGTAGTTTCCTCTTTTTCAGATGGGATGGAGGTGGACATAGCACCAGTAGTTGCCGGGCAGTTTGAAGACGCCGAAGTGGATCACTGAGCAGGGTGCTGTAAGTTCTTCTCTCTTCCTGCACCAACACTTTCCAGTCTTGCAGAGCCTTCTGTAATTCGTGCAAACACCCTTCATCCCAGATCTCCTACAGGAAGTGTCTTGTGATATCAGGGTGATGGTGATTTAGAGGAGTTTTTTTAGTGATGACAAAGGTGGGAAGATGTTCAATACCTGTCCAAAATCGCCTGTTGGTGTAAGCTGTCACGTTGTGTGCCCCAGAAGACAGGGCAGCCCTTTGGTAAATTAAGAACTGTCTGATCTCAGAGGCTCTTAGATGCTGATACATGAATGTTGGAGCCATTGCTAGGAAATTACTCTCCTTAGTATCCATTGTTTTGCTCTTAGCCTGCAGGATTTCCCAGGCCTTTCAAGGGGGCAGAACACCTCACAGCACTGCGCTTCCCTCTTCTCCTTCGCTGTAAGCAGAGCAGGGATGGCTCCCAGTAAAGTCATGGAGCAATCTGGATGAGATTGTTGTCACAAGTGCCTGACTTGGAAACAACACCCTGCTCAGGTGGTTGTGCCAGTGTGCCCTCTTGCCTGCCCACCCTGTACTGCTTTTCTCCCTTTGGTGGCAATACAGGATTCCTGGGAGAGGAGGAGGAGTTTCTTCTGGGGCTGTGTTTGAGGAGAGGCACAGGCCCAGCGGGGTTGTGATTCCACCCCTGCTTCAGCTCTGGTCCCTAGTGCATGGCTTGCACCTGCTCTTCAAGTGCTGATGGCCTGTCCTGGTTGTTCTGCCTCTCTGGGAAGTGAGACCACCAGCTCTCACCTCAGAGTAAGCACCACAGCTGCCCCTCTTGAAACGCCAGAGAAAAGAGCTGTGGGGCAGACAGGCAAAAACTTGGGGGAGAAAAAAAGGTAAATGGGCAGGGGAGGAAAGGGCCAAATAAGAAGACAAGAATGGAAATGTCAGTGGAAATGGGTCAGAAGTTGTTCAGGGATGCCAGTGTCACTGAGAAGCAGGAGAAGAGCTGTTGTGCAGGGGTGATGCACAGCTGCTTTCCTCCACTGTTGCTTATTTTCCTTGGTAGTTGTTGATCCTCCTGCAGTTCTGAAAGTCTCTGAGCAGCCCTCTGTTCACTGACTGGTCTTAACCACTGCCACTGGGCCTGAGTTAGCATTTCTTGTTTAGTGTAAGGGCTTGACATTTCTTCAGTCACATTTCCTACCATGGCAAAGACTTTGCAGTTCAAAGAGAAGGTTTTACCAATAAAAATTGAGATACTGATTGCTGTGTCTCTAGACCATTATCTCATCTGATAAAAGATACCTTTCAAAATGAAGGAAAACTCTTCACCTGTAATTAGAGAGCCTTTTAGCATAGAACTATGGGATTGTTTTGGCTGGAAAAGACCTTTAAGATCATCATGTCCAACCATTATCTAACTCTGCCAAGTCTGCTACTTGGCTCTGATGACTCCATCTCCAATGCTTACTGTCATGGTTTAAATTTGAGCAGGACTAAGAAGAGTTAGTGGCTGGTAGCAGATCTCTAAGGAGTTTGAAAGCACTGGTGGAAGTGGTGTTGACAGCCTCTAACAAGTAGTTTTGGTTAGTTAAATCCTTCCTGCTGCTGATTCACCTGGAGTACTGCATCCAGGTCTGAAGCCCTCGATACAGGAAGGACATGGACCTGATGGACCAGGTCCAGAGGAGGGCCTTGAAATGATCAGGGGGTTGGAGCAGCTCTGCTACAAGGACAGGCTGAGGGAGCTGGGGGTGTTCAGCCTGGAGAAGAGAAGGCTCTGGGGAGACCTAATAGCAGCCTTCCAGTACCTGAAGGGGGCTACAAGAAGGATGGAGAGTTTACAAAGGCCTGGAGTGATAGGTTGAGGATCAATGGCTTCAAACTAGAGAAGAGCAGATTTAGAGTGGATGCTAGGAAGAAGTTCTTTACCATGAGTGTAGTGGAACGCTGGAACAGGTTGCCCAGGGAGGTGGTTTGGGCCCCGTTCCTGGAGATACTCAAAGCGAGGCTGGAGAGGGCTCTGGGCAACCTGATCTAGTTTGGGATGTCCCTGCTGACTTCAGAGGGGCTTGGACTAGATGACCTTCAGAGGTGTCTTCCAACCCAGACCATCCTATGATTCTATGACTGTGTGCCTTCCACAGCGTGGATAGGGAGTTCCCAGGGCTGAGGGGCTGGTCCTTGTCCGGGCAGATCAAGTGATCTGCACATGCAGTGTCAAGTGTGGCTGGCAGTGCTCTCACTGAAGGTAGCAGTGGTGGAGCTGTGGGTGTGCTGGCCCTTTTTCAAGTAACCAGCAGCCTGAGTGTGGTGATGTCATTGCAGTAAGTTCAAAGCCCTAGGATTTAGGGCAGGAAGAGAGAGCTGAGGGTGCCAAGTGACAAGAACAGCTCTTGCAGGTCTGTGCCAATCGCCTCGCTAACAAGTTGGAGCAGGAGGGTGGCTTGCTTCCACACATAAAATAGGGAGCAGGCCGTGATCTTCTCAGCACTCTGAAGCAGCTCAGCCCTTTTCACCCTCTGAACTGCCAGAAGAACCTACAAGAGCATCTTGCTGGTGCTCCTTGAGAGAGCACCGTGCTGCTCTGCCTCTAAAGCACAGCCTCCCAAGCCGCTCCTGTTGCATGTTACTGCTCGTTACCCAAATGAGATGTGACAGTTGCTCGCTGAAGCTCCTGGAAGACTTGCTGACAGCTGATCTGGGACATTCCCACCGGCCTTGTAATGAGGGGTGGTTTGTCTGTGGCATCACGAGGTTGCAGTAATTGTTCTGAAGCAACTGGTGTGTCTGTCTGTCTGTCTGTCCCGAGGTCTTCTGGGACACAGGCGCACAACTGCGTGAGCGCAGCGCTGTCCTCAACTGACCCCAGTTCAGAGCTGCTGCCCTTCTGAAAACCAGGGGGGGTTTGCTGCGAAGTGCTGTCCTCTGTGACTGCAAGCAGTTGCTCTGGAAGGATTGCTGAGTTTTGGGTTGAATGCCCATTTATATAAACTTGGTGTCTTGTGTCTTTCAGATTCCTCCTGTGGCACTTGCAGGATAAGCTGTAAAACAGAAGGCATTGTGGTGACTATCAGGAGTTAACTTTTCTTTTAATGACCTAAGCTTAGCCATCTAGGTCTGTAAATGCTTTTCTAGGTGTTTAAAACCAGGGTTTGACATTTGTGACCACTGTGAGGTTATTGAAAACAGCGATACAAACAAGAAAAACAGTTAAACCTCTTGCATCTAACACTTGAATGGGCCTAATCAGGGGGGCATTTCAAAGAAGCCTTTGTAGGAGTTCTAGGACTTCAGAAATAAAAGTGAAAGTAGAACAGAATTTTAGATTGTCCTGGAATTTTCTGTATTTTTTTATACCTGTCCATTGGATCTGTGGAGCAAAATGGCCATAGAAATGTTACAAAGTCTGTCTAATGGGAAATGGGGTCTGCCCAGGATTAAAAGCAAAGCTAAATTTACTGCCCCTCAAGTTTCAGTGCTGTCCCTTTCATTTCTTTGAGTGAGGAGAGTTTGGGTGATGAGGAGGTAGAATGCAGCCTGGAAAGTCCTGAACCAGAACTGTTTGTGTCTTTGTATTAAATGTTAACAACATTGTTAAATAAACTAAGATTTTTTGTATCTCACAACCAGCTCTGTGTTGCAGTTCTCAGTCCTTTACCTTCAGCAGCTGGTGACTTTGAGCTGGTGTCCCTCAAGTTTTAGCCCTCTCTGCTGTGACCAAAAGAAGTCCGTTGAAGCTGTTTTCATCATTTACCTGGATAACAGGGCAGCACCTTTGCAGGATGCAGCTGTAAGGTAGAATTACTCTGACACTTCCTGCACTTAGGAGCCCGGCTTTAGATTCCCAACAGCTCACTCCTGCTGGAGCTTTTCCTGGTTACCTCTCTGCGTGGGGGGTGCTGTTTGCCATGGGGCAACAGCAGCAAATTCAAGGATTTTTAACCCCTTCTGTATTTCACTGCAAGTCTGATACTAAACTTTTTCCACTTCCCTTTGATTCGATTTGTGATTCTTTTTCTTTAATGGATTCCACAGCTGGAATACTGTGTCCAGTTTTGGACTCCCCAGTTCAAGAAAGACAGGGATCTGCTGGAGAGAGTCCGATGGAGAGCTTCCAAGATGATTGGGAGACTTGAACATCTCTTCTCTGAGGAAAGGCTGAGAGACCTGAGGCTTTTTAAGTCTGAGAGGGGTTCTTACCAGTGTCTATAAATATCTGAGGGGTGGGTGTCAGGATGAAGGTCCCAGTCTCTTTTTGGTGGTGCCCAGTGATAGGACAAGGGACAACTGGTAAAACTGGAATGCAGAAGGTTCCACCTCCACATGAAGAGACACTTCTTTATGGTGAGAGTGACAGAGCCCTGGAGCAGGCTGCCCAGAGAGGTTGTGGTCTCCTCTCTGGAGACTTTCAAAATTTACATGGATATGTTCCTGTGTGGCCTGCCCTAGGTGGTCCTCCTTTGGCAGGGGAGTTGGATTCAGTGATCTCTGGAGGTCCCTTCCAACTCCTACCATTCTGTGATTCTATTATGTTGGTCTGTGAAGAGTTTTCTTTACCAGCTCAACCCTCTTGGAATGGTATTGATTGGTCCTGCCCTGCTCAGCCTGGTGGCATCTGGTTTGGGTTCAAGGTGTGTGAGAATCACTCTGTTGAATGTTCATTGGGAATGCCAAAGCAGTGATGGCTTAATCACGCTGGGAGCTATTGAGGCTGCAGAATAAATCAAGGATTCAGCATGGGACAAAACAAGACATGCCACAAGAGTGCATTTCCTAGCTCCTTTTGTACACAGATGTACAGATGGTTATGCAAATGTATGCGTGGTTTTGTGGGGGATACAGAGTGACAAAGGAGGGGACAGGGTGAGGCTTTTCACTGCTGCACTGGCATTTGGAGAATCCTCACAGGGTGAGATTAAGGGAAAACTGAAACTCTGCCAGCACCATGGTTTCATCATTGTCATCCTGAATCCTCATTAGCAATGATTATCAATATCTAAAGGGCAGGGGCAAGAGGATTGGTCTGGGCTCTTTCAGTGATGCCCAGTGACAGGACAAGGGACAATGGGCACAAATGAAAACACAGGAAGCTCCACCTAAACGTGAGGAAAAATTTCTTTCCTTTGAGGATGCCAGAGCTGGCCAGAGAGGTTGTGGAGTCTCCTTCTCTGGAGACTTTCAGAACCTGTCTGGACTTGACACTGAGCGACCTGCAGGCGGGTTGGACTGGGTGATCTCCAGAGGTCCCTTCTAACCTCCACCATTCTTTGATCCTGTGATCATAAAGATGCTGTGACCTTAAAGATCACCTGGAAAGAAGGCTCACAGAGCTCGAAATGGCCATTCATTGTTACAACAGACTGGCTTGGTTGCTCCCTTTTTGTGTAGATCTGACTTCCTGGAGTGTGATCTTTCTGTTGTGCATCTTAAATTGCAGACTCCCTGCTGGATGTCCTGGCAGATGGGTGCAGTTAACCTACAGGGCAGCAGGACTGTCTGCAGCTCCTCTTGGTACTTCCATGCAGGGTCCAAGCAGTAGGAAGCTCCAGAAAGCAGAATTTGTGTTGTATTGGTGCAGAACTCCAGGAGGAGACATTACAGGATGCTTACAGGTGAAATCAATGGAGCAAGACTGTCCCCTGGACTGCTAAGGTCAAACCTCAACTACTGGGTTCAGTTTTAGGTCCCTCACTCCAAGGATATTGAGGGCCTGGAGCAGGTCCAGAGAAGGGTAACAAAGCTGATGAAGGGTCTGGAGAGCAAGTCCTGTGAGGAGGAGCTGAGGGAAGTGTGGTTGTTCAGTCTGGAGAAGAGGAGGCTGAGGGCAGACCTCACTGCTCTCTACAGCTCCCTGAAAGCAGGTTGGAGTGAGGTGGGGGTTGGTCTTCTCTCCCAAGTGACATGGCAAGAGGAGATGACCCCAAGTTGTGCCAGGGGAGGTTCAGGTTGGACATTTGGAAACAATTCTTCCCTGAAAGCATTGTCAAGCCCTGGAACAGGCTGCCCAGAGCAGTGGTGGACTCACCATCCCTGTAAAGATTTAAAAGCTGTGTGGATGTGGTGATGAGGGATGGGGTTTAGTGGTGACCTGGCAGGGCTGGGTTGCCTTTGATGATCTTAAAGGTCTCTTCCAACCAAAACTATTCTACGATTGTACATTTTATGATTCTGTGATTGATTTTGTTGATGTGGAAACATCTGGATGAGCCCTGAAGACCATATTGAGGAATGCCTTGTGTGGACTGACAAGTTTTCTCTTCAGTAAAACCTTGTATTTAAACTACGTGTAAGTGTTCAGGGAACATTGATACTTCCCTAAGCACTCATTACTTAGAATGTAAAATACAAATTTTTGTCTGTACTACCAGAAGTAGTTAAATTCTTCCTACTTTTTTTTCACCTTCTGTTTTGCCTTACTTTAGTCAATTTAAGACTTTTCTATTCCTTGAAGATTTTTATTTTATATTCTAGTAGCTATAAAATACAGCACAGATTTATATCAGGTGGTTTTCAAACTGTCTAATGTCAAAACTACCAAAGTAGGTAGGCACACAGAAGGTTTGGGTTGGAAGGGACCTTTAAAGGTCATCTAGTTCAACCTTAGCAGTGAGCAGGGACATCTTCAACTAGATCAGGTTGCTCAGAGCTCTGTCCAACCTGATTGGAATATTTCCAGGAATGGGGCCACGCATCAAATCTGAGCTCTTTGCTTTATGGACTTTGCTTTTGCAGGCTGTGGAGGTAGAGCCTCCAATCTAACCAATCCTGGTTTCCTGTGGGTTTGTGTCTCTGATTTCTCTTTCTGTTGGCTGCCTGGTTTTATGCTCTCCAGGGTTTAGTTTTGAGACCTTTAGCCTTTGGGCCTCATGGGCTCAAAGGAGATATGCAAATGAGTTCATTATGAAAGGCTTATTTCCATAAGAAAAATGAGGTTGAAACGTGGGCTTGAGTGCACCAGGGAGAAAAAAAACAACCCAGTCTGTAAGGTATGGATCACTGTGAAAACAGCCAAAAGTGATAAAAATGTAGTAAAGCAAGAAAGTGACAGAGAGAAGCCTCTGAAGCCTCTGTTTTAGAAGCAGAATGTGGTATAAAATTACTATTGAGTTACAAATCCTAGAATCAGCATCTTTTTTTTTTTTTTTTTTTTTTTTGGAAAAGACCTCTAAGATCATTGAGTCAAACATTTTCTAACTCTACCATGTACTAAATACTAAACCATGTCCCTCAGCACCACATCTCTGCATCTTTTAGACACCTCCAGGGATGGGGATTCAGCCACCAGTTTGAGAACCCTTTCAGTGCAGAAGTTTCTTCTAATATCCAATCTAAATTTCCCCTGGTGCAACTTGAGGCCATTACCTCTTGTCCTGTCACTTGTTACTAGGGAGAAGAAACCGACCGCCACCTCAATACTTACTTCCAGGTAGTTGTAGAGAACCAGGTATCCCCTCCAGCCTCCTTTTCTCCAGGCTAAACAACCCCAGCTCCCTTGGATTTCTACAGAATCCTAGAATGGTATAGGTCAGAAGGGAATCTCCAAAGGTCATCTAGTCCAACCTCTGCTGCAGTGAGCAGCGACATCCTCCTTTAAGATCAGATTGCCCAGAGCCTGCCCCTGAATATCTCCAGGGATGGGGCTTCAACTACTTCCCTGGGCAACCTGTTCCAGTGTTTCACCCTTCTCATAGTAAAGAACCTGTTCCTAACATCCTCTCTAAATCTACTCTTCAAACCATTTCCCCCCATCCTATCACTGCAGGCATTTGTAAACAGGCCCTCTCCATCCTTCTTGTAGGTCCCCTTTGGTACTGTCAGGCCTGCATTAGGTCTCCCTGAAGCCTTCTCTTCTCCAGGCTGAACAACCCCAGCTCCCTCAGCCTCTCCTTGTAGGAGAGCTGTTCCAGCCTGATCGTTTTAGTGGCTCTTGTTCTTCTCTAGGCCCATCACCAGCTTCATTGCCCTTCTCTGGACACGCTCCAGCACCTCAGTGTCCTTCTTGTAGTAAGGGGCCCAGAACTGAACACAGTGTTTGAAGTGTGGCCTCGGCAGTGTCACTGAGGGGCACGATCACATCCCTGGTCCTCCTGGTCACACTCCCTGATACAAGCCAGGATGCTGTTGGCCTTCTTGGCCACCTGAGCGCACTGCTGCTTCACATTCAGCTATTGACCAACAGCCCCTGGTGTTCTTTACCACCGGGCAGCTTTCCAGCCACAAGCCTGCAGTGCTGCATGGGGTTGTGACCCAGGTGCAGGACCCAGAACTTGTTGAACCTCATACAGTTGGCCTTGGCCCATCAGTGCAGCCTGACCAGGTCCTTCTGTAGATCTTTGCTACCTTCAAGCAGATGAACACTCCCACCCAAGTTAGTGTCAGCAGCAGCAAATAAGCAGAAGAATGTAAAACCAGCTGAAGGGTCACATCTTAACAAGCTCAGAATGTGGTGGGCTGTTGTCCTTGCCAAGATGAAATTTACCAAAGATCAGTTTCCTTTCTTGGTCCAGCTCCAAGTACTGTACCAGTACCAAGGTGCTGCTAAACAATAACCCAGCAGCTCTACTTCTCTCCAGAGCTACTTTTATATAACTGGCTGAATCCAGGGTCATGGGTAAGGCTCTCTTCTGTGAAAGGCAATTTCAAGTAGTTGATTTAGTTTTGCAATATCATCTTAAACATACCTTGGAAAAATTAAAACAAGGAAAGATTTTATTGCAGCAAGTAAGAAATTACATCAAAATATTTGCTTCCCGAGCTCGTGCAAAAAAAACCAGGCTGACAACTGCAGCTGCTCATAGCTGGGTTCATAATTTTATGGTGGAAAAATTGTCTGATTTGCTCCCCTTCCTCTTAGAATCTAGTCTGCAAGGTGACTTGGTGACTTGGGTAATGAGTTGAGAGGCCTGCTACTGGGATCCTGTAGACCTTGTTAACTATCTCTCCTTTCTAACCCCCTAACTACAGCAGGAAAAATTGAATTTGGTATTAAGTATGAACAATATTTTAGCATACATAAAAATGAAGATGTATCCAGAAGAAACCTCATGCTAGAAACAGAACTTCAGAGGCTGAAGCCTATCAGTGGTCCTGTGTCCTTTATAGCTGAGGCTATAAAGGGTGTGTTTGTGCCATTTGCTCTTTTATTCATTCCCCTGTATTGCAAATTAATTTATTGCAAGAGAAATACTTGATAAAGGTTAGGTGAAAGCAAGGACAAATCAAGTTTCACATGATTCATCCCTATACACTGAGTCCATTTCACAGGCAGCACTAATCTCAGAGAAAGTAGGATTTTTTTGTTGCCTAAATCACTCTTTCACATGTGTATTTACAGAATTCTATGGTACTTTATTATTGCTCTTTCCAACCAAGATAAATATTCAACAGATCATAGTGGGGCAGGATGGGGCAGAGCCTTCCCAAAAGGAAGCAAGGGGTTACTTACCTGCACTTGGGTATTATTAAAACAATGCTGGTCCTACTGACTTTTAAAAGTCCTACAGACTTTTAATTTTGGTGTAGGACACCTCTAGAACAGAGCTGTGGAGCCTCTTCTAGGGAGCTGTGTAGCCTTTCTTCCTCTCAGGGGTGTAGATATGGCAAGTAGGAATAGGATGAAGACTGAAATCTTCAGCTCCTTTTTTGCCAGGTGCCTTCTAGGGGAAAAATCCAATAAAATCACACCTGGAAAGGACAGGGTATTTCTCTAAAAATCAGCTTTGCATGCTGTTGGGATAAAGGTCAGCAAATGGCACTTATGGCTGAAGTGACAAGTGTCAATGTTTGACCAGTCCCATCATGCTCACATGGCTTAATTGAACATGTTGGCAGATCCTCTCAACATCCCAATGTGCCGTTACAGAGTAGGTGTTTGAATACAAAGTTGGAGGTCAAATAGTTCAAGTGTGAAATCTGAAAATACAACTGGAAGGTGCCTTGCAACTCAGTGTCAACAGTTTCCTGAAAGCTCCATTTCTGCAGGTGCTGGGAGTCATTTTTAACATGGTGCTGCCAGATTTCAGAATCTGCTGTCTGAGGATAGCCGAGGGAGGATCCCTTCCCATATGAAAGCCACAAGCATTGTACCTGAGAAGAGAAATTACAGACAGGTTGTCCAGGGAGATAAAGCCCCATCCCTGGAGATATTCAAGGTGAGACTTGACAGGGCTCTGGGTAGTCTGACCTAGTTGAGGATGCCCCTGCTTATTGCAGAGGGGATTGGACTGGATGACCTTTGCATGTCCATTCCAACCCAGACCATTCTATGATTTAGATGTAGTTCAACAAAGCCAAGGTCAAAGGCCTGCACCTGGCTCAGGGCAAGCCTAAACACAAATACAGGCTGGGTGGAGAATGGACAGAGAGCAGCCCTGAGGAGGACTTGGGGGCTGCTGGTTGATGAGAAGCTCAACATGAGCCAGCAACGTGCACCCACAGCCCAGAAAGCCAACCATCTCCTGGGCTTTATCAAAAGTGGTGTGGCCAGCAGGTTGAGGGAGAGGATTCTCCTACTCTGCTCTCACAGGATCACAGGATGTTAGGGTTGGAAGGGACCCAAGGAGATCATCAAGTCCAACCCCCCTGCCAGAGCAGGACCATACAATCTAGGTCAGGTTACAGAGGGCCTTGAAAGTCTCCCGAGATGGAGACCCCCCTCTCATGAGGCCCCTTCTCTGGGCAACCTGTGCCAGTGTCTCAGCACCCTCATAGTAAAGAATTTCTTCTTTGTATCTAGTCTGAATTTAGCCTCTTTCAGCTGAAAGCCATTACCCCTTGTGCTATCACTACATGCCCTTGTAAGAAGTTCCTTTATGTAGGATAGTGGGGTTTATTTTTGAAGGTCATTCTAGTTTAGGGTTTATTCTGAAGCTGAAAAATAGTAAAAGATTGTAGGTTCTTCATGGAAATTATAAAATCATGGAATGGCTTGGGTTGGAAGAGACCTTAAAAATTGTCTAGTTCCAACCTCCATGCTATGGGCAAGGGACTTCTTCAACTAGATCAGGATGCTCAGATTCCCATCCAACCTGACCTGAAATGTTTCCAGGGATGGGGCATCTACCACCTCTCTGGGCAACCTGAGGCAGTGTTTCATCACCCTCAGTGTGAAACATTTCTTCCTTCTATCTAATCTAAATCTACTTTCTTAGATTAAAACCATCACCCCTTGCAATCATAGAGTATCTCAGGTTGGAAGGGACCCACAAGGATCATTGAGTCCAAATACAGGTATCTAAACACAGTTTATGAACACCTTTCTTTTTTCTCTTGGAAAAAAAAAATCTGTATATTGTGTTTCAAAAATGAAACAGATTCTGGTTGACAGCATTCCTCACCCCTAGCTCATATTTTATGAAGCTTCATAGATGACAAAAATGCTTAGTGGAAGGGATTCTCTCTAGCCCAGTCTCCCACTTGATACAGGGCTATTTGCTATGCTAGAGAGGTCAGGATGGGCTTTATCTAGCCCAGTCCTGAGAACCTCCAGAATGGAGACTGTAGCACTTCTCCCAGTAACTTGTTTCAGTGTTGCTGTAACCTTCCTCGAATGTTTTCCTGGACTGTGATCTGAACCCCCTCCCCCACCTCCCTCACCCCCTCCCCCGCCAGCCCCAGGCCCTGTTGTTACATTATCTGCCAACAGTTAATCTTTGTAACCGCTCTTCAAATAAGGGTTGACTGCTCCTAAATCACCCTTTCACTTCATCTTAATCAGCCTAAACAAGTACAGTTTTGCACTCCAGACTCTTCCTCATCTTGGCAGTCCTCCACTGGACCCTCTATTTTCTCCAGCTGAGGTCTCAGAGTGGAGTAGAGCAGCACTTCACATCTCTACAACTGCTTGGTCTGGAGTTCCTTCCCTCATAAATTAAGAGCTCTTGATACACTCTGTATCTAGGTTTTTATATATTAACTAACAATAAACTGCTATTTATGAATTTCCACAGAAGTGTACCATTACTCCCTAATCACATTCTAAATTCCTCAAGTCACGGTTCTGTGTGTGGTAACACCTGCTGATTTTCTTTTTCAAGCTGAAGTCACCTGAAGGCTTTCTGTAAAGCAGTTCTCCAGGGTCCATCTTGCTAAATAAGCAGAATGGGGTGTTTAGATCACTTGCCAAAATATTAAATCCCAAGTGGTTACAGCCTGGAAAATCTCAAAATGGTTATCAGGTTGCAGTCAGTTTATGTACCAGAAAGCTACCCTGGAATTCTGGGAAATAACTGATGAGCTGGTGATGCTGTTCAGCTTTGCCTAAGACATTTCTTTAGCTGCTACCTGGAACAGTTACTCTATTGTTCAGTCATCCTGTCTGGATATCTAATTTAACACAATGCTGTTAAAGTAGATTTTAGTCAGACTAGAAATTCTTGTCTGCATTTATGACTGAAAGTCAGTGCATGCAGCACATGCACAGATGTGAGGTCAGACAGGAAAAAGAATTGGTTATAATTGGAGCTCTTTGAGGTCTTTCCTGGCTATGTTTCCTGTGCTGTTGTACCTTCATCAGTGTTGTACCTTCATCAGTGTTGTACCTTCATCAGTGTTGTACCATCTAATAGGATTAAGTGTCATGAAAGAACTCAGGATTAGCTGACTGCTTCTTTATATACCCTTTAAGCAGAAAGCTCAGGATTTGTCAGGACTAACTGTAAACAGTCAACAGCATGAGGTATTGCGTGGGGTATTTCCATCTGCACACAACTAGAAGTTAAATATTGTCTTACCATCCAGAAAACAAAGAGGCTGTCTTGCTACAGAAAACAAAAGGCTATCAAATAAGGAACAGTTTTGTTTTGTTTTTTTAAATCACACTATTTGTCAATTACATGAAGTACGAAGCACTTACCTAAGGATGGTGCTATCCAGTACACGAGTGAGTAACTTGGAAATCTGTCGTAGAAACAATTGGCATGTAATGAAAAAGCCAGGGCTGGGTTAAATATTGCTCCTGTCAGATTTCCACCTGAAATCAAATGTAAACAGTATGAAATCAATCCATCCTGCTTAGCATTTCTTTTAAATTAGTATTGAAATGCAATGTGTGAAATACGTAACACACACGTCAAAAGAAGCTTCTCCTTCCCCCGGCTCTGCTCTGCCTTAGTGAGGCCACATCTGAACAACTGTGTCCAGGATTCACAGTTCAAGAGAGACAGGAAACTACTGCAGAAAGTCCAGTGGGTGCTGCAAAGATGCTGAAGGGACTGGAACACCTCTGTGGGGAGGAAAGGCTGAGAGACATGGGGACATCCTGGAGAAGACGGAGAGGGGATCTTACCAATTTTTTATCAATATCTAAAGTTCTTGTATCAGGAGGATGAGGCCAGACTCTTTCCAGTAGTGCTCAGTGACAGGACAAGGGGCAATGGGGCACAAATCAGAACACAGGAAGTTCTATCTAAATATAAGGAAGAACTTCTTTCCTTTTAGGGTGCCAGAGTACTGGAACTGGCTGCCCAGAGAGATTGTGGAGTCGTCTCCTCTGAAGAGATTCCAAACCTGCCTGGACATGATTGTGGGCAACCTGCTTTAGGAGACCCTGCTTTTAGCAGAGGGGTGGGACTAGATGATCTCCAGAGGTCCCTTCCATTTTATGATTCTGTAGTATTGAAAAAAATATATATATATATACATTATGCAATGAAATTAATCAGAAGGAACCATTCGAACAGATAAACTCTTCTGAAGTTACTTACTCAATGTTACACTTAGCATTTTGTTTTCTAAAATGCTTTAAAAGAAGTGTAGGCTCTAACTTCCTTTATCTCTGCCTAGCAAATGTTCTTTGAAGAGGTGGGTTTGACAAAAGTGGAGTGTTTCTGTTGATAAACTATAAGCTACTTTCCTAAATAGTCTATATCAGACTTTTAGAAGAGACAGCAATGACACAAATATTAGTAACCAAATACTGAGCTTTCATCGTGTCCCCATGTTGCATGTAATGTGTAACAGATGCAAGATAATGGAAAAAAATGACAAATGTTGTTCTTGCTGAGCTGGCCTCTGTAATTTCTTACTAGAACACTAAGATTATTATAGCAATTTCGAGATCAGCAAGATTGTCATGTGGGAAAAGCCTTCACAGTCATTCTCTATGTTGTTTGAAGAAAATAAAAGCAGACCTCACTCTAATCTCTTGCAAAAGCATCTCTCCTTGCCTCTGACTTCAGACATAAATGAAGTTGCCTAACAATTCAATAAAGTAACAGGATCCAAATGGGTTACATCCTGAGGACTAAACTAATGGCACTGCAGAGGAACCTGGAGGTGAGTGGTTTTGATTCTAACATGTGTTGGTCCTCTCACTGCAATCCTGCAGAAAAAGCAGTGCTCAGTAAAATCATAGAGGGATAGAATGGTTTGAGTTGGAAGAGACCTCTAGTCCAACCTGCCTGCACTGAGCAGGGACATCTGCAACTAGGTTGTTCAGATCCCCCTCCAACCTGACGTGGAATGTTTCCAGGGATGGGACAACTGCCACCTCTCTGGGCAACTTAGGCCAGTGCTTCACCACCCTCACTGGAAAAAATGTCTTCGTTTATCTGAAAATCTCCCCTCTTTTAGTTTCAAACCATCACCCCTTGTCTTGTCACAACAGGCCCTGCTAAGACTGTCCCCAGCTTTCCTATAGGCCTTTTTAAGTACTGAGAGGCCACAAGAAATTATTCTGGGAGCCTTTCCTTCTCCAGCCTGAGCAACCCCAATTCTCTCAGCCTGTCCTCACAGCAGAACCCTCTGCTCGTGTTTGTGGCCTCCTCTGGACCTGCTCCAACAGATTAATTAGCTATATTTCTATACTGTTATTAATAGATAAAACAGACATGAGGGTGTTAGTAATTTACTGCCATGAAATACCAGATAATTGTGTCTATTCAGTTTCTTAAAGCTTATTCTTGATTTGCTCTAATAAGCCAGCAGGAGCTTAGAACCTGCCCTTTGCACAAACACTGTGCTGCTGCAATCCTCATTTGACCAGAAGTTTTAGGAAGGTTTTTTTCATTCTCTGCTTCTGCATTTCTTTTTCTATAGTCTCCTCAGTATTCCTATTGCCATTATTACAGCTGGGGGAAGTTTCAATCTCTGCTGACCTGCTCAGTTTACTCTGATTTCATACTTGTTTGCAGGAGCAACTCAGATTTACTGTGCAGTCTGTTACTCTGCACACTGACAATGATGATCTCCACTGTTGCCAGGAAGGCCATCTGTAATCTATTTATCAATTCACTGCTTCTGCTTTTATATCCACAAACATATATTTAGGAGTAGATTTTTGCTCTCAGGGTGCAGTTGCTGTTTCTGAACATCAGACAGAGTTTTAACTGCTGTATTTCCTCAGTGCTCATTACTAATAACTACTAAAAAATCAGCCATAGGTCAGAGCCACTAGTATGATCTTATTTAAAAACATTAAACAGCCTGTGTTCCAAGAATGACAAATGATTTTATGCCAAAAGAAGTGCAACATCTTTGATGCTATACACACAGAGACTTTAAAAGGTGAAGTAATGTATGGTCCAGGCAGTATGTGAGAAAGTGATTGAAATTCTTAAAAGGTCAAACCAAAATTAAACCCAAAATTAGGAAGAAACTCAGAATTCAAAATATCTATGTCATTCTTATCTTGCTGTGTTAAGCTCAGAAAAATCTAAACAATTTAATACAATTCTGGATTCATTGTAATACATCACAGAATGCTTCAGGTTAGAAGGGGCCTTTAAAGGTCAGCTAGTCCAACTCCCCCTGCAGTGAGCAGAGACATCTGCAACTAGATGAAGTTGCTCAGAGCCCCATCCAACCTGCCCTGGGATGTTTTCAGGGATCATCTACCACTTCTCTGGGCAACCTGGCCCAGTGTTTCCCCACCCTCACAGTAATCTGGTCTGAATCTTCCCTCTTTCAGTGTAAAATCATCACCCCTTGCCTTGTCACAATGTTAGACCTTGCTAAAAAATCTGTCTCCATTTTTCTTATAGGCCCCATTAAGCACTGAAACAATAAGGTCTCCCTGGAGCCTTCTCCAGGCTGAACAATCCCAGCTCTCTCAACCTGTCCTCACAGCCCTCTAATCATTTTTGGGGCCTCTTGTGGACCCACACCAACAGGTCCATATCTTTCTTATACTGAGGACTCTAGAGCTGGACCCAGCACTGCAGGTGGTGTTTTCACCAGAGCAGAGTAGAAAGGCAGAACCATCTCCTTTGACCTGCTGGCCACATGGCTGGGGCTGCACCATGGTACCACAGGATGCACTGTGGGTCACATCTATGCACCAGATGTAGGTCATGGCTGCCCACCAGGCCCTTTGTGATTATGTGTCATCCTGTCAGGAGATTGTGCTGATGGCTGTGGGAAGGGGGTCCCCAGTCAGCAGCTTTCAAAACAGAGCAGGCAAGAGACTGGAGGAGGCAGGAGACTGGAGGATATCCTGGCCAACATGTATGTGCAGATGTAGGTAGAGGGAAAGGGGCATCAAGAAAGGTCTGAGAACATCTAGGGTGTCCTACCCACACTTGTATAATAGTTCAGTGATAGGGATCTTGGCGTTTATGCCCTGCTCTGCTTCAAGAGGCTTCAATCCACATTTCAGGAGTGAACATCAAACACCAGGCTCATGACTACTGCAGGGGTAGGACAGCACTTTTCACCTTTCCTTTTGAACCCAAATGTACAAACTCAGGTGTTGTGTACAAACAAAGAGGGCAAACCTCAAGAAGCTTGGAGCAACTATAAAAAAAAACAACAGATTTTCCACTAAAAGGAGACAGAAGCTAAGTTCAGGATCTGCTTCCCAGAATACCTATTTTCACATTGATTCTAGATTAAAAGAAGGGGAAAGAAAAATGACCAGGTAGCACAGGGTGTTCTGCACACAATAAAGCACAAGCTGTGCATTGGCCACGGCAGGTTTGATGTACATGTGGATCAACTGCACTGGAGAGTCTTAACAAGTCCAAGGTTATGACAAAGAAGAGGACTTGGTACAACCTTCTGCTAGACAAAGACAGGAGGCCAACCTGGCCAAGGACTGGGCATGAACCCTTTGTATGAACTAGAGAACAGAAAGGCAACGTGACACGTTTTATACCACTTTCTGCTAAGCAAGTAGAAGAATGTTAGGAATCCAGCCTCCTGTGCTTGGAGAAGAGGATAATCTTCAGCTGAGCAACTGAGAAACACATTTAATGTGCTAAACTGCACTGACACCTTACCTCTGCCTTCTAAAATTAATTTTGGAAAATAGTTCAAGTTGCCAGGTTAATTCCAAAAATTCTCCATGGATACCTTTTAATCTTTCAGGTTTTGGCTAATTTCAGCTAAACATAATGAGGAAAGTTGTTTGTTTTTTTTTTCATTACTACACCTGAAAATGCAACTGTTCTTTATTCTCCTGTATACTATTGTGTTAGATTAATAGAGTTAAACCTTTTGGAGGAGATGTCAGTGACATCCCAGGTGTCTGCAGATGAGACAGCGATCCCTCCCCTCTCATAAACTTATTGGATCATTTCCTAGGGGACTTTCCCTGTGGTGGGGCTGTAGCACAAGCAAGGAACTCCATAACCATCTCTCTTTCACCTCCCCGTACCCCAATCTACAGAATCTCCTTCTTAGTACAACCTGCTCCTGGCAGGACAGTCCTCAAGTGATGACAAGTGACCTCACTCTGGCACT
This sequence comes from Indicator indicator, assembly GCF_027791375.1. Taxonomy (NCBI): domain Eukaryota; kingdom Metazoa; phylum Chordata; class Aves; order Piciformes; family Indicatoridae; genus Indicator; species Indicator indicator. Next base: position 3,424,707 of record NC_072010.1, on the reverse strand, counting down.
CCACTGGGGACAAGAGGGAGCACCCACAGTCAGCAGAAAGAAGCTCAGGCTGGCTCCCCTCACCTTTTCCTCCCCACTGGTCCAGGGAGTCTGTGCAGGTGACAGTGTCCCAGCTCTGGGAAGCAGGAGGTGACAGGCAGAGGCAAGGACATGGGGACACAGGCATTACAGAGAAAGGAGACTCTTGTAAATGCCATGATAAAACCTACTTTCTCTTCTGTTTTTGCATTTGTTTTCATGAGGTATTACTTTTATCATTTCTGCATGCATCCCCCCCAATAACCATTCCTGCTTTTGATTTAAGGATTGGAGGTGGTTAAATAAGCTGCACTGCTATGAATTATGCATTAGTTAAATGCAGAACTTCCATGTTGCATGCCTGTACCCTGATGTTGCAGAGTCAGCATTTTTCTTCCCTGCTGCTCTTGCAATGCCATTTAGAAATCAGAGCGCTCTGGATGAAATCTTGTGTGCTACAGAAAGTCAGATTATGCAATGAACCTGCACTGAGATTGTTTGAACAGTCTGTGAAACTCCTAATGCCCTTTACTTGTAGATTTGGCATCATCTTGAGCCATAGAAGTGTAGAATGGTAGGGTTTGGAAGGGACCTCTGAAGATCAAGTTCAAGCCCCCTGCAGGTTCACCTAGGGCAGGTCACACAGGAATACATCCAGATGGATCTTGGAAGTCTCTAGAGGAGACTCCACAACCTCTCTGGGAAGCCTGTTCCAGTGTTCTGGCACCCTCACAATAAAGAGGCTTTTCCTCACGTTGAGGTGGAACTTCCTGTGTTCCAGTTTGTGCCCGTTGTCCCTTGTCCTATCACAGGAAACTATTGATAAGAGACTGTCCCCTTCTTCTTGACACCCACCCTTCAGATATTTGTAAACATTAATAAGATCTCCTCTCAGTCTTCTCCAGGCTAAACAGCCCCAGGTCTCTCAACCTTTCCTCATCAGACAGGTCTTCCAGTGCCTTCATCATCCTTGTAGCCTTTTGTTGGACACTCTCCAGTATATCCCTGTCCCTCTTGAATTGAGGAGCCCCAGAACTGGACACAAATCCATAACTCATTTCATACTTAACCCCACACCTACCTGCAGTCTAACCAGGCAAACTTTACATACACTCCAAATGAACTCTGCATATGTAGGACCAAAAACTTCCCTAGATTGTTTTGTAATCTAAGGAAAATAATTTTACATCTTAACACTTCCAAGAAAAGAAAAGCCCCTTCTGTTGCAAATTTATTGCAGGAAGAGAGGGGGAAATAAACGACTAACCTGCATACACGAGCATGGTGATGAGAAAAGCAATCAAATGAACTTTGTATTTGGGATTAATCCTTTCCACTCGCAGGACGGTGAGCTGGAAGACGACAGAAAAGAGCAGTTCTATGCAGAACGCCTGCATCTCTGTAGTCTGCATGGGGTTGCTGCAGCCCTGTGAGAGCGCTCCAGAATGTGGCTCTGCCATCTCCAGGCTCCAGATAAAGTGCATGACCACCCTGGCAAGCACCGCAGCCAGGAACTGAGCGGCGATCTTCAGTCCACCCATCCTGACCGACGTCCCACCACTCCACATCGGCTGCAAGGTGCCACAGGGGTTGCAGGTGCTGCCGGGCAGAGTCAAGCCGTGCAGGACGGTGAAGCCGTAGGTGAGGGTGAGGGCGGTGTGCGGCTTCGGCTCCACGTTGCCGAGCAGGCTGAGCTCGTTCGTGCAGGCGCAAATCTGGAAGGTGCTAAACATCTCCAAAAGGAAAGTGCAAAGGCGCTGGCGGGTGCGCAGCCGGCGGCGGGTCACCCTCCGGCACAGCCCCACGGTCACCATGACGCCGGCCATCAGCAGCAGAGAGGTCCCGACCCCACCGACAGCCATGGCGAGGCTGTCTCACAGGCCGAAGGACTCAGAAGAGTTCGCCTGGGTCCGGCCCCACCAACTACGGGGGGAAAGAAAGCGGGAGAGGGAGGGGAAACGACCACCCTTTCCCTGCGAGGCAGGAGCCAGCTCCAGTCCCCACCTGCCCGCAGGCTGCCCTGTGGCTGACTCACCCTCCGCTGCCGGGGAGCAAAGGGCAGCGGAGTCCAGCCTGACAGCGAGAGGGCAGCGGTGTCCCTCTGCCCTCCTCTCCCCGCCAGAGAGGGGGTTAGGAGGAGGCAGGTCTCTCTCCCTGCGGCGGAAAAGAGGCGAGGGAAGAACGGAGCTCTGCTTTTCTTCAGCCTCTCGGCGGCGGGGCGGACGGAGCTCCCCTCAGCCCCGCAGTGGCGGGGGAGGGAAGGAGGGCCCCGGCTGCCAGCCCACGCTCCCACCCACGGAGCAGGTTTCTCAGTCGCTCCGCAGGCAGGCCACAGCAGTTAAAAGAATCGGCCCCGTCCCGCAGCGGGGTGAGGTGAGGCGGTGCCTCCTCCTCCTCCTCCGCCGCCGCCCCCTCAGCGGGGCGCTGGGTGAGCAGGGGCGGCCGCCGGCAGCGCGCCTGAGGGTTGCGGGAGCGCGCATGCGCGCGGCTCCGCGGCGGGGAGCGAGCGGGAGGGGAATGCGCGCGCCCGGCGGCTTCCCGCCTCTTGGTGCTGAGGAGAAGGGAGCGGGAAGGGCAGGTCGGGGGTGCAGGGCCCGCGGACAGGGCACCTGCCGTCGGCCTCAGCCTGGCTCTTAGGCTCTGGGGTCCTCAGCAAAGGAAAGACATGGACCTGTTGGAGCAGGTCCAGAAGAGGCCACAACAATAGTCAGAGGGTTGCTGTCAGGACAGGCTTAGAGAGTTGGGGCTGTTCAGCCTGGAGAAGAGAAGGCTTCAGGGAGACCTTATTGAGACCTTTTAGTACTTAAAGAGGGCTCATAAGACGGGGACTGTAATTTCAGCAGGGACTGTTGCCACAGGACAAGGGGTGATGTTTTCAAACTAAAAAAGGGGAGATTCAAACTGCACCTAAGGGAGACATTTAGTTACACTGAGGATGTTGGAACATTGGCACAAGTCTGACTGGAGTGGTGGCAGATGCCCCATCCCTGGAAACATTCCTGCTCACTGCAGGGGGATTGGACTCGACAACCTGAGCCAGCAGTGTGCCCAGGTGGCCAAGAAGGCCAATGGCATCCTGGCCTGCATCAGATATAGTGTGGCCAGCCAGAGCAGGGAGGTCATTCTTCCCTTATACTCAACACTGGCCACACCATACCTTGAGTACTGTGTCCAGTTCTGGGCTCCTCAATTTGAGAAGCACATTGAGATACTTGAACGTGTTCAGAGAAGGGCAACGAGGCTGGGGAGAGGTCTGGAGCATAGCCCTAAGAGGAGAGGCTGAGGGAGCTGGGGGTGTTAAGCCTGGAGAAGAGGAGGCTCAGGGGAGACCTCATTGCTGTCTACAGCTACCTGAAGGGAGGTTGTAGCCAGGTGGGGGTTGGTCTCTCCTCCCAGGCAACCAGGGACAGAACAAGAGGACACAGTCTCAAGCTGCACCAGGAGAAGTTTAGGCTCAAGGTAAGGAGAAAGTTCTTTACAGAAAGAGTAGCTGGACAGTGGAATGTGCTGCCCAGGGAGGTGGTGGAGTCACCTTCCCTGGAGATGTTCAAAAAATCTTGGATGTGGCACTTGGAGCCATGGTTTAGTTGTCAGGAGGTGTTGGGGATTAGGTAATAGGTTGGAGCTGATGATCTCTGATGTCTTTTCCAACCTGGCTGATTCTGTGATTCTGTGGCCTTTAAAAGTCCCTTCCAACCCAAACCATTTTATGGCTCTACAAGGTTTATAGAGTGGTTTCTCTCTTCCTAGGGAACCTCGCTGTGCCAGGTCACAGGTGTGTGGGTGAGTTCAGTCTCTCCCTCCCACTCTCTTGCTGGGAGAAAGGCATTTGACAGAGCAGCAGGAGGAAGCAGGTGGTGATTCTTGGGCTTCTCCAGTGGAAGTAATGCTAAAAATAGACACTGTCCTCATCCTGCAGAAGGTGGTAACGTTAGCTTTCATAGCAGGCCCCAAATGGCCCTGGAACAGACCTGAAAAATAGGCATGGCCTCCTTTAGGATAATGGTTTGTGCCTAGTAACTGAGCCTCCAGCATGAAGTAACTGGATGTAAATGATTCCTGTCCTCTTAGGCTGGGGCTGAGTTTTCACTCGGTTTTCCTGCAGCCCTAGTTTGCTGTTACATGCCTGGAAGAGGTTGTATCTCTCGCTGTGAGTGTTCTGCAGGAAGGAAGAAAAATGATTGCATGAGGTCTGAGCACACAAATAGTTGTGCCACGTGTGCTTTGATGTACTGCTTTAGCTTTCACCCTGTGGAAGGAAAAAATGCACTTTGCAGTGCTTTCCCCTGCTTTTCATCCTTTCTGTGCCACGTTTTTTAGAAGTACCAAAATCCTAGTTTTTATGAAGTGTAAAACACTTAAACAGTGTTTAAAAAAAAAAAAAAAAAAAAGAAAGGTAAAACCCCTGCTGGCAGAGGTTCCCACTGGGCTGCAGCGAAAGGCACCTGCAAGGAGCGTCAAGTGTTGGGTGTTTCCAGGATCCAGGATTTCAGCCGCAAGGTGGCAGCACAGGTGACGATTCATCAGGCCTCGCAGCAATGACTTTTGCCCGACTAAGGTAAGGTCCACACGGTGTTTTTCCTGGAAGGAAATACACAAACATAGCTTCCAAGCAACAAAGGCAAACCCCTACTTTTATTTGAAGGTCAGCCTATCCTAAAGATTAAAGTTGCAAAGCATGGAGTCGTTTTTCTGGGAAGCTCTGCCACATCTCCAGACATGTAGGACCACCAAGACATGTGGTATCTACTTCCGAAGCAAGACTTCAGAAGTTTGGGGATAAAAGAGTGTTTGGAGCCTCAGCTTCCAGGAGGATCATCTGGCCTGTGAGAAATAGGGATGTTTTAACATGAGAGGGGAAAAAAAAAAACCCAACCAACAGTTGAATAGTGGTAATGGGAAGAGAGGAATGAAGAAAAGGGCAGAGGGGTTAATATTTGGCTTTTATGCTTTGTGCAAGAGTAGATGTCAAGAAATTATTAGATGTCATGAGTGAGGCAAGGCAGGAGACACGACTGTGTTAAGTTATTCTCTTAGTCCCAAAGCACTTTCACGAAACTCCTGATTTGAAGCAATTCTTTTTCTTAGTAATGATGTTCTGTAACTGTAATGTGGAAGGAAAAAAACTCAACAGTTATAGCCTTTATGTATTAAAGATTTTGGATTAAATTAAGGAATGTCCTGTTAGAAGTAAGATTCAGAATATGAAAGCTGGCTTTTAATATGCATTTAAATGCTACTCTGTTTTTTTTCTCCTCTGACCACAACTTCATTCTCTCTTTTGAATCCACTGTTGGCAACGTACGCTATTGTGGATGTGGTCAGCACTAAGCTGGAAAAATTATCTTTCCTTTTTCTTTCCTACAAGCAGTATTGCAGATTTGTATTAAATGTTTGCATTAAAATGACATCAAGAGACAGGAGTCTCTTGTTTACTCTAGTGACGTGGTCCACATCACTAAAGAGTGAACGGCAGTTCTGAAGAGCTTGTTTTGCAACAGGCAGAGCAGAAAATTGCTGGTAATAGCTTTGTGTTTTATTTGGGAATAACTTGGGAATTTAATATTGTGTTACTTCCTTTACTTCCATAGCCAAGCACAACCCTGTGCATTGTTCCTGCTCTTGCAGGTTGCCAGAGAAGATAAAAATTATTGCTGGTCTGTTTCTGAGCTTTGGACAGTTTCTTGTGCCTTTCAGTGGTGCCCAATGATAGGAAATGGGGCAGTGGGTACAAACGGGGAGGCAGGAGGTTTCACTTGAACTTCACTTGAATCTTCTTTACTTTGAGGGTGTCAGAGCATTTTAACAGGCTGCCCAGAGACATTGTGGGGTCTCTTTCTCTGGAGAGATTCCAAGCTTGTCTGGATGTAATCCTGTATAACCTCAGGGCAGTCAGACTAGATGATCTCCAAAGGTCCCCTCCAACCTCCACCATCCTTTGACCAGTTGTGAATGTGTCATTTAAAAACTCAGACCAATAAGGTGACGTGTCATTTACAGCATGGTCTCGAGATGGATTGGAATTGGTTGGCGTGTTATTGTTTGGGGTTTGTTTGTTTATTCGTTTTCAGTTGGTGTCTGTGACATGAGTAAGGGGTCCAACACGCCATAGATACCTGTACGTCCAGTAGCAAATCTCCGTCCTACCTGGTGTAGCTATCTTTTCACCACCAGAGGGCAGTGTCGTTCCAAACAACTGCTTTTAGTGCTGTCGCCGTGATCCTAGCTCACATCTGTGTTTTGCCACTGATAGGTGACACTACAGATCTTCCTCTGCATACAAGTGCAAGCCCTTTGTAAAAACGAATGTTTAGGTCTGGAATGTCTTTCAAAATTAATTTTATGGCATGCATTATTTTGATATTGAATAAGTTAGGTTCATCAGTTTCTTCTTTGAGGCACTGCTGGCTCCCCTTCTCTCATCCCATGTTCCCCTCTCCCTCTCCCTGGACACACAATTTCCTTTTCCCTGATACTCCACACTTTCTTTTCTCCTAATTTCAGAGTCCATCCACATCCTTTTCTCCTAGTTTCCCTTCCATGCACACCACTGTTTGTATTTTCTTTCCTACTTGCTTCTATTCCAACTATTCTTCCCCTTCCCTGCTCTTTCCATAGCAGTTATGCAGTTAACCGTTCTTAGCTCTGTGTATGGTTTCAGTGCCTTCCTTCCTAAAATTCCCTCATCTACTTCCTTTTCCTATGGGAGGCTGAGTCATTCATAGGGTATCAACCTGCCAAGAATTCTTGGATGGGTTTTGCAGGGGTGAAATTGGGCATTATCACACTGGGAGATGCTGGCAAATGCTTTCCACCACATTAATGTTAATGAACCATCACAGATGAGCTGAATCTGTGGTTCAGCTAAATATATATCAGGGAAAGGAGAAATTATTTATGATGAAGGTGGTGAAAGACTGGCCCAGGTTGCCCAGAGAGGTGGTAGATGCCCCATCCCTGAAATCATTCCAGATCAGGGTGGACGGGGCTCTGAGCAACCTGATCTACAAAGATGTTCCTGCTTACTGCAGGGCAGGGGACCTGGATGGTCTTTAAAGATGATCTGTAAAGGTCCTCTCTAGCCCAAATTGTTCTCTGATTCTATGAATTCCTGTGCCTCTGTTTTCTTTTTTGTGGTTTAACTGGTTTTCCCCCAAATCAATAGCTTTCCAATGAGATATAAACCTGGAAACTAAAAGTGGTCATAGTGCCTCGAAGCAGAAAAAACTTGCTGAGCACAGGCCCTGGCAAGCTCAAGCACAACTTCAGCATGGCTCAGTGACTGTGAAGGTTCAGGACATCGGCTGTCGATGTCTGTCTGCCAGGATTCTGGAATGTTAAAAATGCCCTAGTGAACAGATTGCACTATCACTGCAGTTTTGCTCTGAGGAAACTCTTAGCAAGTTATTCCCCTCTTGGTTGTTCTGTGCTTAAAAAACCCTACACCCTAATGTTGATGCTGTCCTTGGTGAAGTGTTTTGAGACCCATGGATCAGAAGTTCAGTTCATGTGAAGAACCATATAGTTCTTGTCACTTGTTGTTGGTGTGAGCTAAGGTTAACATGGGTGTGGAGAGGGCAAGTGACTTGCAGAAAGGTGACAAGAGAGAATGACAGCTAAAATCCTGGATCTCCAGGCTGTGCATTCTCCTTGTAAGAAGCAAATGCTACTGCTGGGTAGCAAAGTGGGTCACACAATATCCTGAGCTGGCAAGAACCCCCAAAGATCAGGGATCACTGGAAAAATTTCAGGTCAGGTTGCTCTGAGCTGATTGAGCTGTTGAGGCTGTTTCTGCTGAGTGCAGGGAAGTTTCACCATATTAGCTTTAAAGGTTCTTTCCAGCCCAAACCATCCTACGATACTATGATTACCCCTTGCCAGCTGATTTTCACAGCAGTTGAAGGATGGTGCCAGACTTTGCCCCAGCAGGCACACAGAAGCTCTGCTATACCCACCAGTGTAGCTATAGAGACAGTACTCGTGGTGCACAGGTGAGAGGGAAGAGCCAAGGATGATGATGTGAGGAAAGATGATGCTCAGTAGACATGAGTGTGAGCTTTTAGCCAATGTACCTGAGAGTGCTGGATACTAGGGCAAGAAATTCTGCTGCATGTGTAAGCAACTGGTGTAAGGACCCAGTGAGGGTATTGGCACAGATCAATGTGTGAGAAACTTCCAGGCTCTTTAAAGCTTTGCCAATGCCAGCAAATGAAACATCATCAGGGATGTTGCTGAGCACTGGAGCTCAGTTGTTTCTACTGATTCTCATTAATCCTTCCATGATTTTAGCCTGGGACAGTGAGCAGTTTCCCAAAGTGCTCCAGGGTATGGTTTAGGGGACACATCCTGCCATCCTCTGTATGCAGACTTTGCTTTCACTGTCTTTTTGAGGCTGTAATAGAAGGGCATTGGATTACAGAATCACAGAATGCTTTGGGTTGAAAGGGACCTTTAAAGATCATCTAGTCCAACGCCCCTGCAGTCAGCAGGGACATCTTCAACTAGAGGAGGTTGCTCTGAGCCCCATCCAACCTGACCTGGAATGTTTCCAAGGATGGGGCAATTTGTGCTTCATTGGAACCCTCATCAGCAAAACAGTTCTTCCTTATACCTAGTCGATATACCTTCTAACTTAAAACCATCACCCTTTGGCTTATTGTGACAGACTGTGGTAAAAAGATTGTCCCCATCTTTCTTATTGGCCCCTTTAGACACTGGAAGTCCATGAGATGGTCTGCCTGGAGCCTTCTCTTCTCCAGACTGAACAATCCCAACTCTCTCACCTGTCCTCGCAGCAGAAGGGTTCCAGCCCTCTCATATTTTTTGTGGCCTCCTCTGGACCTGCTCCAACAGGTCTTGCTTGACATGGCTGGTCATCTGCCCTAACTCATCATGCTGCTGCTCACTCTTTTACCCCTATCTTACTCTGTTATGTATATATTTGCATGTCAGTAGCATGCCTGCTCACCTGGCCTCAAAGATTTGTTTGCTAATGATATTCCTTCCAGTGGGTTTGTAGTAACTCTGCAGTGCTCCTTACATCCCCTTTTTTGTTTCCACATGAGTAGCTTGCTGCTTCTGCAAGGGCACTATCAGTTTGAAATAATATTTTAATATTAAAAAAATTAAGTTATACCTGATAGGAGTGCAAAAATGTCCCCAAAGAGATCAGTGGGCAGCTTTTTTTCTGTTGCTTATAACCATCCATTATGTCAGATAAATTTGAACCATGTTTATAGGAAGTGTAAATGCTGAAAAACCAGTAGAAAGCCCTGAGGTGAACTGACTGTTTTTCAAGGGTATTTAAAACAACAACCTCCCAAACAGCAGAGTTCTCTGCTTCTGTTTATTATGCATGGTGCCACAGATCAACAAAAACTCATTGCTGTGTTATTGTTTCACCTCTGGGTGCTTCTGGGAAAAATAATTACATCAGAGCCAAACACAACATTCTGCGAGCTTGTGAGGAGAGGCACAGAACTGAATTCTAGGTACTGTCACTGGTAAGCAGCTTTCTCTGACTCTGGGAAGTGCCATGGGATGAAATCAAGAATCATAGAATTGTTGTGGTTGGAAAACACCTCCAAGATCATCAAGTCCAACCATCAGCCTAAGACCACCATCGCCATTAAACCATGTCCTGAAGTGCCACATCCACACATTTCTTGAACACCTCCAGGAACTGTGACTCCACCACCTCCCCGGGCAACCTATTCTAATGCCTGGCCAAGAAGTAAAGTGTAGTGGCTCCAATTAGTGTTTTTGTAGAAATCTAGTTTCAAGTCTAGAAAGAAGGTTAAGAGGGACCTCACGCCCTCAGCAAGTTTGCCAAAGTCACCAGGCTGAGTGGGGCAGTTGCCAGACTGGAGGAGGGAAGGAGTGCCAACCTGAGGACATGGGTCCATGGGAACCTCATGAAGACTAAGTGCAAGGTCCTGCATCTGGGGTACTGCAAATCTCAGTATCAGCATCGGCTGGGGGACGGAGAGCAGCCCTGCAGAGAGGGACTTGGGGCTAATGGTGGATAAATAGCTGAACATGAGACAGCAATGGGCGCTTGCAGACCAGAAGCCAACTGTGTCCTGGGCTACATCGAAAGCAGTGTGGGCAGCAGGTGGAGAGAGGGGATTCTGCTGAGAGAAGCTGAGAGATGGGGATGTTCAGCCTGGAGAAGAGAAGGCTCCAGGGAGACCTTCTTTTGCTCTTTCAGTACTTAAAGGGAGCCTACAGGAAAGGTGGGAAGGGACTCTCTAACAAGGAGTGTAGTGAGAGGATGAGGGATAACAATTTTGAGCTAAAAGAGGGGAGATGTAGTCTAGATAGAGGAAGAAATTTTTTGCTGTGAGGGTGCTGAAACACTGTAAGAGGTTGTCCAGAGAAGCTGTGGATGCCCCATTCCTGGAAGTGTTCAGGATCAAGTTGGATGGGCAACCTGGTCTAGTGGAAGTTGTCTATTTCCATAGCAAGGGGGTTGGACCTATCTGATCTTTAGGGTCCCTTCCAACCTAAACCATTCCATGTTCTATTCTTTGATTCTCTGAATGCATTTTCTCATGTAGCAGTAGAATAGATTTAACTATGCACTTTTGCTTCATGGGGCTGAGTTAGAGGCTTGAACTGCAGCAGGCTTTTAGCACCCTGCTTTGCTTTTCAAAAAACACTTAAACTCTGTGAAAACTTACCAGTTTGTTTCCTTCTGACTTTGTCCTTCATGGATATGGGTTGTGGGTGGCATACACCATCCTGTGTGAGCAGGAGGGCTTGTACTGGTCATATTACCTTTCACACTTGCTACCAAAATGGTGTTTTAGCCCAGGCAAAGCAGTTCTTGATTTAAAGTTTAATTGTACATAAACTACATATGTGAGTACAAATCATCTCACTGCTGTTGGTATACACCTGCCAAGTGCTCTTCTGAACCTACCATCAGACAACACATTCACTTCACAAGCATCAAAGCAGTTATCAAAAAATGCATATTAGCAGTGTGCCAGAAACTTCCTTGTGGAAAAGAAGTGAGCTCTTTTCTTCTCCCTCTCTCAGTCCTTAGTGATAATGACTTAGGAGTTGTTTGTAGCCTCAAAAGTACAATATCAGTGGTTCAGAAAGCAAACTCTGCTCTGCTTTATGAACGGGTGATGACAGGTTTTAGGAGAAAAAAAAAAAAGGAGGCAACTCATCTTAGAAGGATCTGAATCAGACAGCTCCAGCAGCAAGCTTGACCAAAGGTGAGTGAAAAAACAGATCTTAAAGGGAATGGCACTGTGGAAAAGTAACATGACTGATTGATAGCTGGGTTTGTATTCACCCACTCCCTTTGAGCTGTACCATACCTGTGCCCTTTGTGATTTCCTTCAGAGAGAGCAGTTTGTAGGCTCATCTTTGCTGGAGTCCTTGGTGATGAGGTGCATTTAAGTCTCTTGAGGAGCAGATGAGGGAAATGGGGTTGTTTAGTCTGGAGGAAGCTGAAGGGATACCTCACTGCTCTCTACAACTCCATGGAAAGAGGTTGGAGTGAGGTGGGGGTTGCTCTGTTCTCCTTAGTATCAGGTGATAGAATGAAGTTATTCTAGGGGAGGTTTAGGTTGGATATTAGGAAAAATTTCTGTCCTGAAAGAGTGGTCAGGTATTAGAACAGGTTGCCCAGGAAGATGGTGGAGTCACCATCCCTGCAGGTGTCCAAGGAACATGTGGACATGACACTTGGGACATGGTTTAATGGCCATGATGGTGTTAGGTTGATGGTTAGACCCCATGATCTTAAAGGTCTCACCCAACTGAAACAATTCTATGATTCTATTTGTTCACTGTCTGCTTCTGCTGTCATGAAGCTGAAGCAAAGGAGAACCTCAGTGTGTTAGACAGGAAGAGCAATTTGAGTGAGTGGCTCCCTGTGGCAGAAGTTTGCATCAGTGAAGTGGTTGTTTGTAGTGCTAGGAGACCTCTCATGCCAGTTTGTCATTGTGTTCACATAATTGCTTTGAAAGTTTAGTAAGATTAAAGCTTTATTAGCAGAACCGTTTCTTCCATTTCACTCAAGTAGATACAGCACTTTTGCTAGGAGGAATTGCCACATCTTTTGTTTGCTTGTATTTTACATTTCAGTTTAGTTTTTCCAGTATAAGAGGTGTTGAATGGACCACTTTTCTATGACTTAGTTGTGAGAGACCAGGTAATCTAGCGGCAAAGCACTGGTATGTTAATCAAGGGAAGTACAATCTGCTCCTTTTAGCATAATTATTTGTGTTGTGGTCTTGATTGGATTCCTGTTCTGCTTCTCTGCTTCCTTCCACTTTTCAATTTACAGCATAAACACTTGGGGATGTGGATCATCATTGCAGTGTGAGATGGAATGGAGTCTCACATGGGATCTCTAACCCTAAGGTAATATAAGGAATTAGTAAGAACAGTCATCTCAGAATATTGCATGAATATTAAACCTTTGTTTCACAGCACTGTTACACAGAATAACTGGGGTCAGAAGGGACCTCTGGAGATCACCCAGTCCAATTCTTCTCCTAGAGCAGGATCACCTAGAGCAGGTTGCGCAGGACTGCATCCAGGTCATTTTTGAATGACTCCAGATCCAGATACAGCTGGAAATTACTCATTTAACCATGTAGTAAGTCAAGATAGCTAAGCACCTTGCCTGAGATGACAGGAAGGCTGTGCAATACATGGAGGAGCTAAGCAGCATCTGGGCCTCTCAGCTCCCAAGTTCATACCTTGATCAAAAAGATCAAAGTGAAGTATGAACCCCCCCTAGCTGTGCCCTCCAGCTGCTTACAGTAAACTTAAGAACTGTGAGGTCAGAAAGTGTTATCTAGCTCATGTATGGAGAGTGCACAGCCTGTGCTTGGGTTACTGGGTATGATTTTGTTGGTTGTTCATTACCTTCAGCTGCTGCTTGAGTATTCTTGGCCTGAAAAGTGGCTTTGCTGTTTGCTGTGGACGTGCTGGGCCCACACTGAATCAGCTGGAGCTTTGAAAGTTTCTAGGAGGGTAAGATGAGGGTATCTAAAGAGAGTATCTAAAGGCTTTCTTTATTCAGCAAGATGCTAGCATCATCCTTTAAGATACTTCAGGACGTAACTTGAAGGACAATATTAAGACACCAGATACTTGAAACAACTGTGTCAAGCCTGCCACTTCTCAATTATTCTGTTTCTACCTTGGTATGAGTTTCAGCCTGTTGAGAGGTGCAACAATGAAGCTCTCAAGCCTGAACTTCCATGTCACCTTTGAACAAAGATTGGTTTGGGGTTAGATTCAGCCAGCATGTAACTGCAGCCACTTGGCAATTTTCTGAGCTGGTACAGGATTCCCAGAATTTAAGTTTTTGTTATAAACACCAATTTTCTCCCACCTTCTCTGATTTCTAGCCCTCAGGTTTTCAGAAAACAATTCAGTATGTGACTGCAATGAGTTTTCAGGAATCTTGAGGAAAACACTTCTGAGAAATATGAACTGATGCCTTTCTTCTCAGTGGGTAACATTTCTGAACTTAAGAAATGAGATGATTTCATTTAGGTTAGGATATCACTGCAGAATTTGACTAAACACCATCGCAACTTCCCAGTCTGCCCCAGTGGCCAAGGCAGTCTGAACAACGACAATTTTAAAGATGACAGAAAATTTTTGATGGGAAGAGTGACAGTGTGGTCGTTTCAGGCTGTTTCTTGAACAGAAAGTGGTAGAATGTAAATAAATTGCCATTGGATGTAAAAAGGAAAATAGTAAGTTCAAAACAATCCCATTGGATAGATAACAAACATAAAAGTTGTGTACACTAACTAGCTCTCTTTTCAGCTTCTTTGCTCTGGCAGATACTAGCTTTGGCTTCAGCTGGCTTTGCTGACCTTGGCTGTGTTCTTCATGGCTGAGTATCTAACAAACAACTCTCTGTTCTTTTCTCTCCTCTATCGTGTACCGGGGGGTGGGTAGGGTGCAGGGAAGAGGAAGCTATTAGTAGCTCCCCTGGTTTGTCCAGGGGGGTTCTTGTGCTGTTTATAAATTGTAAATACCTGTAAATATATGTAAACATATGTAAATTGTATATTGTATATTTTGTACATATTCATTGCATTTCATTTCAGGTTCACTGTAGTTTTGCTTGTAAATACAGCTTCATTTGCTTCCAACTGAGCTGGTCTGGCAATTTTATGTTGGGGGGAATTTTCAACCCACCACAGGAGCAATAACAAGCATGCTGCTTAGATGCACACATTTTGTTTATTAGACCTATCTGGTTATAGGGCCTGTCAAGTGTTTATAATGAAGCCAGAGAGCAGTAATAGGTGTCCTGCATGTGCAACACCTCTAAGGAGAAATTCTGCAGTGAAACATTTCCATTTTGGAGAGTTTTTTTGGGAAAAATAGCTGAAGAAAGACCAAAGATTGTACAAGGTCATCTCCTCTCCTGGTAGTGCATGGTTAACTTACTTCTGTGATGTGTTTTTCTCCCCAGTTCAAGAGAGAGGGACCTGCTGGAGAGAATCCAGTGAGCCACAAGGATGATTAGGGGACTTGGGCACCTCCCGTAAGAAGAGAGACTGAGAGCCCTGGGGCTGTTTAGTCTGGAGAAGACTAAGGGGGGATCTGATCAATGTCTATCAATATCTTTTTGGTGGTGCACAGTAATAAGACAATGGATACAAACTTGAGCATAGAAGATTTCACCTCAAAAGGAGAAACCTCTTTGCAGTGAGGGTGACAGAGCATTGGAACAGGCTGCCTAGGGGGGTTGTGGAGTCTCCTTCTCTGGAGGCTTTCAAAACCCACCTGGATGCATTCCTGTGCAGACTACCCTAAGTGATCCTGCAGGAGGTTGGACTCAATGATCTCTGGAGGTCACTTCCAACCTCTAATACTCTGTGATTCTGCTTGGTGCAGGGTGAAAGGAGTGAGAATGGCTACTGCTTTTTGATCATGATGAATAAAACTTGTTTTTTTCCTCTTGTGAATGACTTGCTCCCAGTTAACATTGCTGGTAAATGTGGAGCAGGCTGCCTAGAGGGGTTGTGGAGTCTCCTTCTCTAGAGACTTTCAAAACCTGTTTGGATGTGTTCCTGTGTGACCTGCCCTAGGTGATCCTGCTTTGGCAGGGGAGTTGGACTAGATGATCTCCAGAGGTCCCTTCCAACTCCTAGCATTCTGTGGTTCTGTGAGTCTATAATACAGTCGAAACAAAACATACAAACCCCATAAATGAACAGTATTTTCAGGGCTAATTTTCAGGCAAGACAGAATCTGCTAATTAAATTTACTGATGACATAATGTTGGAAGGCAATATCAAAACAAAGGAGGCCTGGAACATCATATGGGAAGCACTGCATAACCGTGAGTACTGGAGTAGTGAAAATCAGGTGAAGCTTGATAGTAGAGATCATGAAGTCATATACTGGGGACTGAGGAGGAAAAATTTGAGAGAAGAGAGAAGATTTGCCAAAAAAAGAGTAGAGATAGAACATCTGGGTGCAGGTGCCAGCTGCTAGTGTACTGTGGACTGGCACTAAGATGGAAGTCAAATGAAATCCTAAAATGTGTTTGGTTGCTTTCTCAGAGTACATTTAGCAAGCTAATGCTCCACAGAGAGCAGCATTTTGTAAATTTTGTTTGATGTAAAATACAATGTTGACCCAAGAACAAATGGAAAGATGCAAGCAGCAGATTAGTAAGCAAAAAAAAAAAAAAAAAAACAAAACCCAAAACACCAAACTAAACAAATAAACAAACAAACAAACCCCCTATACATTTGCTTTAAACTTTGATTTCTATGCTTCTCATACCAGAGAACAAGAATTCATGATTCAAGGCCTCTTTTCCAGTCATCTTATCAGTTATGTTCTTAGAATCACAGCTAAAACATGTGAGGGCTCATTATATCAACCACCAAGAAATGTGGGAGGCAATCTTAAAGTCGAGTTGCCAGTTGGATCAGGGTTCACCAGGCCGTGCCAGAGCAAAGCTGACCCTGTATAATTTGGCTGAAAAATAAATACAAATCACAATATCAGAGAAGTGTTTTGGCTGGAAAAAACTTTTAAGATCATCAAGTCCAACCATTATCTAACTCTACCAAGTCTGGTGCTAAACTATGTCCCTTAGCACTACATCTCTGCATTTTTTAAACACCTCTAAAGATGGGGATTCAACCAGCTCCTTGGGAAGCCTGTTCCAGTGTTTGAGACCCCTTCCAGTGAAGCAGTTTCTTCCAATATCCAACCTAAACCTCCTCTGGTGCAACTTGAGGCCATTTCTTCAAAATGGGAAGAGTGGGTTTTAATTAAGCTCAGGATCAGAGGACCTCAAAAATGCAGAATGTCTCCTAGGCTGCTTTTGGCAGAATCTTCAGCCAACCCACCCAAAGTAAAATCAGACCCAGGCAGGATACAGGAAAATTGATGTATGTGTTAGGGTGAAACTGAAACGGGAGGTCAGAAAAGTGAGAAGGATGAGTGTTTTCTTTCCTAAGTAAAGACAGACAGAGCCTGAGCTTATTAATGAGCTGGGGCTTAAAAGAAGTCTTGAACACATGGGCTTCTGCGTCAGAGTTTGCAAAGTGCTTGCTCCAGTCCAGTTTCACAATCTCAAACTAGTAAACTGCCAATAGCAAAGATAATAAATGCTTAAGATTCCAAGAAACAGGCTTGTAATGAACCAAGGAAGCAAGCCTTGATGTTAGCACATGGAAAATGAATCCTGCTGGTTCTGATGGAAAGAGTGTAGAAAAAAAAAAGGTATCCTTTGTATGGTAATGGCTGTAATGCATTCAAAACAGATTTAAATCATATTCAAAACATCATAATTAGCTGTATGGATCCCCTTGGGTGAGGTATTCAGCAAGTGCACATGAAAACATAATTCCCTCTCTTAGTGTTTACAATCTGACATGAATATAATGAACTGATGTCACAGAATCACAGCATGGTGGGGGTTGGAAAGCACCTCTGGGGATCTTTTAGTCCAATACCCCTGCTAAAACAGTGTCACCCAGAGCAGGTTGCACAGGATGTCAATGTTCAGGCAGGTTTTGAACCTCTCCAGAGAAGGAGACTCCACAGCTTCTCTGGGCAGCCTGTTCCATTGCTCCATCACCCTCAAAATGAAGTTTCTCCTCACGCTTAGGTGGCATTTCCAGTGTTACAGTTTGAGCCTGTTGCCCCTTGTCCTGTCACTGGGCACTAATGGAGAGTCTGGCCTTATCCTCTTGACCCCCCCTGTTTAGATACTGATAAGCATTGAGAAGATCCTTTCTCAATCTTCTCCAAGCTAAACAGCCCCAGGTCTCAGCTTTTCATTGTCAGAGAGATGCTCCAGTTCCCTCATCATCTTTGAAGGTTCTGCTGTTCTCTCTCCAGTAGTTCCCTGTCTCTTGAGAGAGAGATCCTAGTATGGGACCCAGTACTCCAGATGTGGCCTCAGCAGGACAGAGTAAATTCAAGAGCAGACCATAACTTTGCAGATTTCTTCAGAAATGGGACAAATATCTGACCAGGGTTATCACAGCCCATATGGACACCATGAAAAAGAGCAATTTGCAATAAAAATTATTTTCATTTAACCAGTTGAAGTGGGGCCTCTCTTTGAGGCTACCTATTTAGTTTTTCAGCCAAAGGTCTGTCCTGGGCCTGACTCATCCTCACTTCTCCTTGGAATTTCAGCCAGACCTGTTCTGTCTCCCAGTGTGAGAAGAGAAGAATAGGTTGTTTTTCAGTTTTAAAACATCTTAGAAGCTTAGATGCTTTTGTGGTTCATTTCACTTTGGCAAGAGGACAGACTATGTGTCAGGACTGTGCCTCTTGTGCCTGTGAAAACTGACCTAAATTTGGCCAAGCCAGAAGCCTTTGAAAAAGAATCTCATGTTCTGGGCTGTTGTGCTGAACTTCCACAGTAAAATAAAGCAGTGGGTGGGAGAGTGACAGAGACTGGATGAGAAGATGGTAGGAAAGAAGGGACAGGAAACTAGGGCTGGCCTTCTGAAGGTGTTGGAATGCTTTGGGGGAGTAGAGACAGACTTACCTAAACAGTCTGGGGTGTGTGTGTGTGGAACAAATACATTGGACCAACAAACCAAAAATTACTGGATATATGGGACATGAGAAACTGGGACTGAGCAAGAGTAGTTCCCTACAGGACTGCAGAGATTACTTCTCCCCCTTCTAGAGTATTATAAAGAGAAGAAAGAAATGCTGATGTTCTACTATGATGAAAATCATAGGAAACTATAGAATAAACTAACATTTTCTGTCTTCAGGTTTGGCCAGCTTACAAACAAGCATGAAATAAGGAGGGAAAAAGGATTCAAGCTGCTGTTGCTACAGAAAATGGGTTTTTGCCTCCGCCCTGAGATATCTAAATTATGTTTGTATATCCTTCATGGTAAGATTTGTTTTTCTAAAGGAGGTTTAGTTTACTTAAGACTACCTAAATTTGGTGCATAAAGACAAATGACACCAATCTCCTTTTGAACGAGTGTTGTTCTTTATGAACCAAACAAGGAAGCAGGGATCTGCAGCAGCTCAGGTAATTAAACCCTGTTAAAAAGTGTGTATGCAAAGGGCATTTCACTTTGGCATTTCAAATGCTTAGATTTGCAAACTTCATTAGGCTTCTTTTAGCATCCTTTTTGTGTCTTTAATTAATGTTGTGTCTTGTTTGTATAGAAGTAGAGCCTGGAAGCAAATATTGTAAGGCTTTGCAGTCATAACACGGAGTAGCTGTCAGAAGCCCCAGTTTTTCAGTTATTTGGACAACATCTGAAAAAAATCTGAGATGTATGAACTTACTTTGTTTTGGGAACACCAATAGCAGCATGTAGTCCCTGACTTGTCTATTTAGACTGTGCCCTTCAGAACAGGAGACATGTTATCTTTGTACAATTTCTACTACCCTTTGTTACCACCTCAGGACTCTCAATTCTGTGCTGATAAAGATGGCTAGTAATAACTTGCAATATAAAATCTTTTGAAATCCTTAAGCCTCACTGGTGCACATCAGAACTCCTCAGCTGGATGTTGCAGGCTGAGTGCTGGTAACACACAATAGAGACTGTCATTTTGTCTTGTTGTAAAGGCTTGTGGTTTTGAAGACATCCACCCTTCTCCTTCCCACAGAGCTCAGAGTGATTTGGGCATGCAGTAGTGACCATGAAAGTTTCTGGCTTCTATGCATTTCTTATAATACTAGATAAGCTGCTTGGTTTTGCAACACATGAAACAGCTGGAATCATCTTCCCTGCAAAGGCTTCAGAATCCATCACTCATCTCCTCAGGAAGGCTGGTGGTCAAGGACAGTCTGGCTGCATTGTTCTCCATCCTGCAGTCCCCCCTGACTGAGCTGGGAGAACACAGCTTGCTCAGGTCAGGAAGCTTGTTTGAGGAGCTCACTCCCTGTGGATGCCAACCATCACTCTGCTTGAGCTGTCTGCAGGTCTCTGGATGCAGCTTTTCAAAGTCAGTACATTTTTTGACAGCTCTGTTTTCCCCTTCTTCTTCGTCAAGGGTTAGGACTGGGCTTGACACTAAAGAAGTGACAAATGCTCTCTGTGAACCCCTCTGCCTTCCCAGAGGGGAAGAGAAAGGGAATAAGCGAGAGAGGCTGCTGGGTTGGGAAAGAAACTAAACCAGCTTTATTGGCAATAATAACAATAAATGAAATAGATACAAATAGAAACAAACCAATAGCAAACCCAACCTCTGATGACAATAGTGTCACCATCACCAGTGATGCTGGGGGCAGGCATTGGGAAAGTCCCAGACTGGGTTCAGGAGTTGAATTCTGAAACTGAATTGAGGTTCAAAGGCAGAACTGACAGAGTCCTCCTTGGGTGCCATCCACTGAAGAAGAGTGTGACACTCATGATCCCTCAGCTTTACCCCAAATATGACATCCATGGAATGGAATCCCTTTTTGGTCAGTTTAGGGTCCCCTGTCCTGTCCGCTCTTCCCCACATGTGCAGCCTTTTACTCTGCAGCACCAATGTGGCACACAAGATTTAGCAGTGACCTTGGTCTGCACCAAAACCCTTGGCAGTAAGTCTGACCATCCGCGTTCTCGCTGCTAAGAAGCAGCCACTGTCTGTGCAAACATGCCCTGAACCTCAGAAAGTGCCCTCACTGAGCAGAGACTGGGCTGAGAAGTCAAATCACTGAGCAGAATTAGTGCTGTTCTAGCTCAAACAAGAATATTTGTTGAATTTATTTGATATGTTGAATACAGGGAGGCTGTGATTCCCACTTAAGTGCCTACCACATCCTGGAAGCCAGGGTAAAAGATCTAGTTAAAAGAATAAAAAAAGGTAACAGTAGGCTAAATTTGTTGTGATCTGATTGCTTGAGAGGTTATAGCATAAGAGGGACATCGAACTTCTGGAGTGGGTCCAGAGAAGTGCCACAAAGATGATCAGGGGGCTGGAGAACCTCCCCTATGGGGACAGGCTGAAAGAGTTGGGGCTGTTCAGCCTGGAGAAGAGAAAGCTCTGGGGAGACCTTACGGCACCTTTCCAGTACCTGAAGGGTGCCTACAAAAGCTGGGAAGGGACTTTTTGCAAGGGCTTGGGTAAGAGGGAATGGATTTAAGCTTGAGGAGGAGAGATTTAGGTTGGAGATTAGGAAGAGATACTTTACAGTTAGGATGGTGACACACTGGAACAGGTTGTCCATGCAGGTTGTAGATGCCCCCTCACTGGAAGTACTCAAGGCCAGGCTGGATGAGCCCTTGAGCAACCTGATCTAGTGGAAGGTGTCCCTGCCCATGGCAGGGGGGTTGGAAGTTGATAATTTTCAAGGTTCCTTCCAACCCAAACCATTCCATGAATCTATGAAGAGGTAATGGGCACAAACTTGAACACTGGAAGTTCCATCTAAAAATGAGGAGCAACATCTTCACTTTGAGGGTTGTGGAGTACTGGAACAGGCTGCCCAGAGAGGTGGTGGAGTCTCCTTCTCTAGAGTCATTCAAAACCCACCTGAACGCAGTCCTGTGCAACCTGCTCTGGGTGAACCTGATCTGGCACAGGGGTTGGACTAGATGATCTCCTTCCAACCCCCACCATTCTGTGATTCTGTGTGGTTGTGTGGAAGCCTGTGGAATGTCTCTGGTCTGATGTGTGGCAAACTTGTGATTGGCAGGAGAGTTTGGCTCAGCTTTCAGGCATGTGGATGAACCTCAGGATCAAAACTTTCCATTCCAACTGAAGTAACAAGAGAAGACATCTCACGTGCTCAGACAAAGTTCCCATTTCATCAGCTGCCTTCTTTTGATCTGAGTAAGTCCCAGAAATCACACTTTCAATGCTTACTTTGTTATATGAGGGAGAAGTGCTAGTGTAGATGTTCCTAATGACGTCCCTCCCACCACAGAACGTGACACCACAGCTAACAAAAACAGTGGGCATAGCTGGGAAAACTCTTCTCTTGCAACCAGGCTGCAAATAACACGCTGACATTGTGACTTCACTGCTCTATAATGCACTCTTTGGGTTTGCACTGCAAGCAAAAAGGCAAACTGCTTTAAAGAAAACCCAAATCTCTGTGAGGCTGAGGTCTCAAGGGTGCTAGTTCTTCATTGGCCGTCCTGAAGAGCAACCAGCAATCTGCAGCTTAGTCAGTAAGCCTCTCAAACCCAGTAATCTGGCCTCAATGCAAGGGAGAGGAATGGACCTGCTGGAGCAGGTCCAGGGGAGGCCGCAACATTGATCCGAGGGCTGGAACCCCTCTGCTGTGAGGACAAGCTGAGAGAGTTGGGGTTGTTCAGCCTGGAGAAGGCTCCATGGAGACCTTCTTGTGGACTTTGGGTACTTAAAAGGGGGCAATTAGAAAGTTTGAAGCAGACTTTTTAACAGGGCCCATTGTGACAGGACAAGGGATGATGATTTTAAACAAAAAGAGGGAGATTCAGACTAGACAGAAGGATTTTTTTTTTTTTTTTTCACTAAGGGCAGTGAAACACTGCCCCAGGTTACCTGGAGAGGTGTTAGATGCCCCATCCCTGGAAACATTCCAGGTCAAGTTGGAGGGGCTCTGAGCAACCTTATCTAGTTGAGGATGTCACAGAATTGTCAGGGTTGGAAGGGACACCAAGGATCTCATTCCAACCCCCCTGCCATGGGCAGGGACACCCTCCACTGGATCAGGTCCCTGACTAGATGACCTTTAAAGGTTCCTTCTGACCCAAGCCAGCAGAGTCTTTCATTTGACAGTGACTGGCCAGGCAGGAAACTTGCTTTGTAGTGGGAATCTGCTAGAAGCATTCCTCACACCACCCAAAAGCAGGGATCTCAGCTGCATTTTTGCTCACCTTCAATACCTGCAAATAGCCATGCTGTTAAAAATAACAAACCTAGAAGGAGCAGAACTTCCTATACAGCTTTTGAGGACTGGTGTTGTTTGCTGAGCTCATTTATTTTTTTAAGCAAGTTAAGTTTATGCATTTGAATTTATTTCCCCTTACTAAGTGTGCCTTAGTTAACCTGCTGCTAGTTGGTGATCTTCTTAGTCATCACATTATCTTGCAGTGTTCAGGCAAAAAAACACAGAAAAGATATAGCCACTGGCAATCTCTGAGCTGATTTGTTTAATAATAGCATCCTGTTTACTTCTTTTTCATGTTTCCCCACAAATATTCTGCTCTTCATTTACTGGTTATGCATGAGGACTCCTTGCTGAAGGAAAATTAGCAGTGGGGTGGAACCCCCTGCAGTTCCTAGAGAGGCTAGCAAAAGCTTAAGGGAACTTGCTAGTGGTGTGAACAGAGAGTAACAGATACTCTGAAAGGGATTTCTTTAATAGCTCTAATTTATATATCTGGTGCAGAACGAAATAGAGGTTCAAGAGGTGATGAACTTTTGCTACCCTCCTCCCTGTCATCACCTAAATGTCTGTGGAGGATCCTGGGCAGAGGAGAATGAGGCCCACTTAGGTCATTTTCCTGGAGATATTTACAATGCCTGTTTGTTACAGATTAGTCATCTGTTTGCAATGTTGGATGGTTTGTACACAAGGATGTGCTGCTCCCAGTGGGAATAAACACAAAATGACTCTTGCTCTCTTCAGTACCAGTGGGCTGTTGGGAAGTATGTGTGTCATGATGGAGCTGTGAGTTCAGGTTTGGCAAAATACTGTGGAATCATTTAGGTTGGACATTATTACTCATAATTAGAGTGATGGTGGTGCCTACAAGCCATGGCTTTGCCATTGGGGGTCCTGAACGGAAGCCTTGGTATGTATAATGCATAATGTATGTATAATGGACCAGGTAGGATTCTCATGTATGTGCATTTAACAGGGTTTTAATGACTCTATGGCCTGGGCAAGGTGCATGTTTTGTCTGCTGAAATGCTTCACCCAGAGGTTCAGAGAATCATGAAATCATAGAATGGTTTAGGTTGAAAGGGATCTTAAAGATGATCTAGTTCCAACTGCACTGCCCTTGGCAGGGATACCTTCCACTGGACCACATTACTCAAAGTTTCATCCAGCCTAGCCTTGAACACTTCCAGCGATGGAGCATCCACAGCTTCTCTGCGGCATCCTTTGTGACTGTGCAGGGTATACACAGGGCAAAAGCAGAAAGGCTGATTCCTGTCTTTCTCCGTTCATGTAGAGAGACAGCACAATGAAGGAAGGCCAATGGCATCCTGGGCTGCATCAAAAGAAATGCAGCTAGCAGGTCAGGAGAGGTGATTCTGTCACTCTGCTCTGGTGAGATCTCACCTGGAGTACTGCATCCAGCTATGTGACCCCCAATGTAAAGGAGACATAGGCCTGCCAGAGAGGGTCCAGAGAACACCACAAAGATTATCAGAGGGCTGGAGAACCTCTCCTATGAAGACAGGCTGAAAGAATTGGGGCTGTTCAGCCTGGAGAAGAGAAGGCTCCAGGGAGACCTTATAGCTGCATTTCAGTATCTGAAAGGGACCTACAGAAAGGCTGAGGAGGACTGTTTAGAAGGGCTTGGAGCAATAGGATGAGGAGTAATGGTTTGAAACTGGAGAAGGGTAGAGTTAGGTTGGACATTAGGAGGAAGTTCTTTACAATGAGAGTGGTGAGATACTGAAACAGGTTGCCCAGGGATGTGACTGAGACCCCATGTCTGGAGACATGGGGGGGGAAGATGTCCCTGCTCACTGCAGGGGGTAGGACAATATGACCTTTGGGGGTCCCTTCCAACTTGATGCAATCTGTGAATCTGTGAAAAATAAGGACGATTAATGAAACAAGCAGCATTTGCAGCACACCAACTGCTTCCCTCTGGCTGAGCAGTTTGAACACATTACCCCTAGCCTAATTGTGGTGGGAAGGAGGCTGCAGCATTGTTCTTATGGGTTTTGTTAAGGTCTTCCTGTTGAAGGACAGCATGGGAGAAAATGTCACAGTGCTTGGGGGAGTTCCAGCCAAATGAATAGTAAACAGTGATACTGCTGTGGATGCTCCATCCCCACAGGTGTTCAAGGCCAGTTTGGGCAACCTGGTCTCATGGAAGGTGTCCCTGCCCATGGCAGGGAGGTTGGAACTAGATGATCTTTACAGTCACTTCCAACTCACACCACTCTGTGATACCTGGCAGATTGTCTTCCCCTGTTGCTGTAGATACACCAGCCCGCAGAGATTTTCCTTCTGTGACTATATAACTTATGTAATTTCTTTGTTCCAGTGGTGTTCTCTGACAAGAATATCTGAGGATCAAAATATTAATTTTTGTGACCATTGTCCTGTTGGATTTTAGGTGTGGAGGTTTGCAAGCATGGTCCTCAGCCAAAGTGATTTCTTTCTGGCTGGCAAAGTCTCTTGCCCTCTGAATTTTTCCCCTGTGCATTGGGCTGGATGCTGTCTTGGCAAGCAATTCAGCTGCTGCATTGCTCTTCACCTGACCCAGGATCCTTGGAATCAGCATTCCTTTGTCTGCATCTGCTGAGGAAGGTCTGGAAGCCGTGCTCCAAGCACATCTGCCTCACAGGAGATAGTGCTGAACAGAGTGCACATCACAGCACACAGTTCTTATGTGTCAGGAGACAAGTAACCAAGGGTGCCACAGCACTGCTACTGGGTAGTCATGAAGAGCTTGGAGCAACATTAGATCTCCCTTTCCCCTGGGCTGTCCTCTAACTCTTGGGCTCCTTCTTTTTGGCTGGAGAACAAGTCTTATGAGGAGCAGCTGAAAGAACTGGGGTTGTTTAGTCTGTCTGAGGCAGACCTCATTGCTCTCTACAACTCCATGAAAGGAGGTTGGAGTGAGGTGGAGGTTGATCTCTTCTCTCTAGTATCAGGTGGCAGGATGAGAGGAAATGGCCTGAAATTGTGCCAGGGGAGGTTTAGGTTGGAGATTAGGAACAATTTCTTTACTGAAAGAGTGGGCAGGCTTTGGAACAGGCTGCCCAGGGAGCTGCTGGAGTCACTGTCCCTGGAGGTGTTCAAGAAACATGTGGACATGGCACTTGGGGACATGGTTTAATGGCCATGATGGTCTTAGGTTGATGGTTGGACTTGATGATCTTAGAGGTCTTTTCCAACTCACACAATTCTATGATTCTAGGATTCCTAAATTGTTTGTTGCACTGCAACAAAAATCCAGTAGGAGTTTTCTTGTCCTTATTTCCTTGTAAACTTCCAGGCTTATTTTTGACTGAACTTTGGTCTCAAGCTCAGGCATGGATGGATACACTCTGGTGAGTATTGCAGTGGCAGTTTGAGATGGGAGTGCCTGTTTTGCCCCTCTGGTGTGGGTTACTGACCACACAGACAAGCTAGTTGGAAAAGACAGAATCACAGAATGTTAGGGTTTGGGAAGGACCTCTGAAGATCGTCTATTCCAAACCCCTGCCAGAGCAGGATCACCTATACCAGATCACACAGGAACACATCCAGGTGACTTTTGAATATCTCCAGAGAGGGAGACTCCACAACCCCCCTGGGCAGCCTGTTCCAGTGTTCTGTCATCCTCACACTGAAAAATATTTTCCTTGTGTTTCCATGGAACTTCCTATGCCTCAACTTCCACCCATTGCCCCTTGTCTTGTCATTGGGCATCACCAAGCAGAGCCTGGCTCCAGCCTCTTGGCACTCACCATTTACATATTTATAAACATTAACGAGGTCACCCCTTAGTCTTTTCCAAGCTACAGAGCCTCAGCTCCCTCAGTCTCTCCTCGTAAGGAAAATGTTCCACTCCCTTAATCATTTTTGTGACTGTGCTGGACTCTTTCAAGCAGTTCATTGATGTCCTTCTTGAACTGAGGGGCCCAGAACTGGACACAATATTCCAGATGTGGCCTCACCAGGGCAGAGCAGAGGGGGAGGAGAACCTCTCTCGACCTACTGGCCACACCCCTCCACCCCAGAATGGCACTGGCCTTCTTGGCCACAAGAGCAAGCTCATGATCATCCTTCCATCCTCTAAGATCACTGAGTCCAACCATCAACCTAAGACCACCATAGCCATTAAAGCATGTTCCAAAGTGCCATGTCCACACATTTCTTGAACACCAAAGTAGCTGATAAAGATGCACCTGAGTTAAGACACTGGATTTCGGGGAGAAGCAGGCAAACTGTAGGCACATGTTCCCTTCAGCTGACTTTGCTGGAGGAATGGGAGCTCTAGCCTGAGGTGACAGCTAACAGCTGCTAAATGGAAACAATTTAAACTGATGCAGCTGTTGCTAAGTGACTGAGCCAAATTTAGCATTTTAATTTAGCAAACTTAACAAATTAATTTAGTGTACAGGTGTTAATTCACTACCTTAACTACAGATATATTTATGTTCCCTTTTTCTTTTCCTCTTTGCATTTGAGACTGCCTGGCAATAATGGGAGAAAATTAATTTGAATCCCTGCTGCTGTCTTCTTTCTCTGTTCTCTCCGAGCTGATCCTGTGCTACAATTTATATCTTGCCATCTGAGTCTTTAATTGCAGTTCGCAATGAGGAAAACCATATAAAACTTGAATTGCAAGCTGGTTCTCTGCGAGGAGCAAACGAAATAATTATTTGGAAACCCAATCAGGAAGCATTCAAACCTTCCCTGGTGACATGCCCACTTTAGTTGTGCAGCTTTGCTTCCTCCTAGAGCGCAGACCTCAGCGTTAAGATCAGCCCAGCGCTGTGAAAGTGCTTAGTCGGCATTTCGTCATCGGCCCGAGTTCTGCTGGATTTGGTGATGCTGCTCCTCTGCCAGGGTCGGATGGATTCAGGCACAGCCACCCTCACACGCTCATGCTGAAACCTGGCTGGTCCTGAAGCAGCATGTCAAAACAAGAGCCGACAGTCAGATGCACTTTGCTGTGGGGATGGGCTGAGAATCCAGAGGCCGATACGGATACCTTGCAACTGGATACCCATGAGAATAAAAGAGAGGAGCTGAAAGGGACTAAGCAGCTCTTTGTACATTCTCCCCTGTGAAGTGTAAAGAACTGAGAGCTTCATTGTTTAGTAACCACTTCAAAATTAAAGGGGAAAACCAATTACTTCAGCACACTCCTCCTGTATCTGGTTTTATTAAAAGTGCTCTGCCCAGAAATCCAGGCATACGTGAAACAAATGAGGAAATCCTCCACACACATTTCACAACAGAGCTTTGTCCATCGTGGAACTTGGACATTCCCATCCCCAGTTCCCCAGGAGCTTTCCCACACTCTTTCAAACACAGTCTGCATAGATCAGCATCTGGCTCACTTTCTGCACTGTTCTTTCAAAACTATTTACCTTGTGCCTCTAGGCCCTTCTTCTCTCTGCACCCATTTACATCTTCCTGCCTGGGTGGGATAAAGGCCACTGTCAACAGAGAACAAGCTTCAGTATCATGTTTTTCTGCAAGGCTGCTGAGTGCTTACACAAAGCCTGTGGACAGAGGCTGCCAATCTGATGCAAACAGCAATATTAAATGTTTCTTCTCTGTTCACCTGCCTACAGAAGTTCTCTGTATGACTGCACTGAGTCAGGACTGTTCCACTGGCTAGATAATTTCTGCAGTTGGAAGCATTCAGAGGCAGTTTAAAGGGCTGAGAGACAGGAACACCTGAATTCAAGAAGCAAAAATTGCTGCATGGCCTGAGGCACTGGTTGAGCTCTTACCTCATCTTCCCATCTGAAATACTGCTCATAGGATGGTTTGGTGATTAATTCATGCTGATGAAGTTAATTATTTGGTAAAAATTGAATAATTTGATGTGAATCTCTACATATCCCAGAGAATGTGGCAAAAAGTAAAACAAAATAGCCAGCCCTGAAACTGTTAGTGAACAAACTCAGACAGAATGCTGAGATCCAGGATAGAAACCTCATTAGAGATATTATCATAGAATTGTAGAATCATATAATTGTGACAGTTGGAGAAGCCCTCTAAGATAATCAAGTCCAACCATCAATCCAAAACCCACCGTGGCCATTAAATCATGTCCCAGAGCACCATGTCCACACATTTTTTGAACAACTCCAGGGGTGGTGACTCCAGCAGCTCCCTGGGAAGCCTGTTCCAATGCCTGACCACTCCTGCAGAAAAGAAATTTTTATAATATCCAACCTAAATCTTTCTTGGTGCAATTTCAGGTCATTTCCTCTTGTTCTATCACCTGATACTTGGGAGAAGAGACCAACCCCCACCTCACTCCATCCTCCTTTCATGGAGTTGTGGAGAGCAATGAGGTCCCCCCTCAACCTGCTCTTCACTGGACTAAACAGCCCAAGTTCCCTCAGCTGCTCCTCACCAGACCTGTTCTCTAGACCTTTCACCAGCTTTGTTGTCATTTTCTGGACAAGCTCCAGCACCTCATTGTCTTTCTTGTAGTGAGGGGCTCAAAACTGAACCCAAGGTGTGGCCTCATGGGTGCTGGGTACAGGGGCACAATCACTTCCCTGTTCCTGCTGGCCACTCTAGTCCTGATACAGACCAGTACGCTGGTAGCCTTCTTGGCCACCTGAGCACATTGCTGGCTTATGTTCAGCTGGCCGTCAACCAACACTGCCAGGTCCTTTTCTGCCAGGCAACTTTCCAGCCACTCTGCCCAGGTGCCCATTACAAGGGTGCAGTTTGTCTAAACTGAAGATGCTAGGTGAAGTTATTCTTCCATAGCCAAATCAACCTGGGTGTTGGACAAGCTGGAGAGCTGGGCCCAGATGAACCTCATGAAGTTCAGCAAGAGCAAGTGCAAGGTTCTGCACCCGGGCCAGAACAATCAAAACAGACTGGGGGAGGAGGTGATAAAAAGCAGCCCTGTGGAAAAGGTGATGATGGAAGAAGCTGGACATGAGCAGGCAGTGTGAGCTTGCAGCCCAGGAGGCCAATCACATCCTGGGCTGCATCCAAAGCAGCGGTGCCAGCAGATCCAGAGAGGTGATTCTGCCACTTTGCTCTGCTCTGGTGAGACCTCACCTGGAGTACTGCATCCAGGTCTGGAGCCCTCAATATAGGAAGGACATGGAGCTGATGGAGAGGGTGCAGAGGAGAGCCAGGAAAATCATCAGGGGGCTAGAACATCTCTGCTACGAGGACAGGCTGCATGCCAAGGCAGCTGGTGAGAAAGCTCAGAGGGTTGTGTGTTGTTATTTTGCAGTTGTTGTAGGTATATAGGAGGAAGCAATTGGAAAGGATTATGCAACAAAATTAATTTATGAAGATTTCCTGTGTCCTGCCGAGCAACCCCTGACTCACCAGCCGTTTGGACAGCACTGATATGTACATCATATCAAAGGAATTCTGCAGGGCCAGCTCTCTTGGCAGGCTAGAAGTGATCTATATCTCCAGTGTAACTTTGGTTTTAGTGTGACCAACCAGTATAATTAAATTACCAGGCTCACTGTCCTCAGCCAAATTGCCCCTGAGCTTTTGTAGCTCCTTCTGCTGGATTAACTATCAAAGCTGCTCTTTACCTGCCAAAATTATAGATTAGTTTTGGTTGGAAAAGACCTCTAAGATCACCATGGCCACTAAACCATGTCCCCAAGTGCCATGTCCACATGTTTCTTGAACACCTCCAGGGACAGTGACTCCATCACTTCCCTGAGCAGCCTGTTCCAAAGCCTGCCCACTCTTTCAGTAAAGAAATTGTTCCTAATCTCCAACCTAAACCTCCCCTGGCACAATTTCAGGCCATTTCCTCTCATCCTATCACCTGATATTAGAGAGAAGAGATCAACCTCCACCTACTACAACCTCCTTTCAAGTACTTGTAGAAAGGAATGAAGTGCTCCATGTCTCCAGCTTTTTGATGAGTTAATCACCTGAACTACCTTGATGGTTTTGTGATAATTTTAGTTCTCTGGGTCAGTATAGATCATGTAGTTGAAGACCTTTACTTTGCACTTTAAAGAATTTGGCCAATGGGTCAGAGAGGTGATTCTCCCCCTTTACCCTGCTCTTGTGAGACTCCACCTCCAATACTGTGTCCAGTTCTGGCGTCTGCACCGTAAGAGGGACATAGATCTGTTGGAACAAGTCAAGAGGAGGGCCACAAAGATGATCCAGGGACTGGAACATCTCTGCTATGAGGACAAGCTGAGGGACCTGGGATTGTTCAGCCTGGAGAAGAGAGGACTCTGGGGGAACTGTGTTACTGCCTTCCAATACCTGAAGGGAACCCACAGGAATGTCAGAGAGGGAATTTTTACAAGACTGTCCATAGATAGGACAAAAGGAAATGGGTTTAAATTGAAGGAGAATAGGTTTCGATTGGATCTTAGGAGGAAATTATTCACTACAAGGATGGCAAGACTCTGGAATGGATTGTCCAGAGCAGTTATGGATGTCCCCTCCCTGGAGATGTTCAAGGCTGGGTTGGATGGTGCCTTGAGTAACCTGGCCTAGTTGAGAGGTGTCCCTGCCCATGGCAGGAGGTTGGATTAGATGATCTCTAAGATCTCTTCCAGCCTAAGACATTCTATAATTCTATGATGTAACTGCACTGATGATTCTCTAAGCTGCCATGAAATACCTCAAATTCAGTGTAGTTTTTCTAAAACATTTCAAGTCAGCTACTCTGTAAACTTTGTGCTACAATCCACTTAGTCCTTTCTGGCCACAATGCAAATAGGTAGGACAGAAGGGTGGTGGTTTCATATTTTCACAGTTTTCCTGAAGTGCCCAGAGACTCCACATCTGTCAGCACTCTGCAGCTTTTGGTTACTATTCATGTAACTCACTGAGGCAGAAGAGCAGAGATAAGGGAAAGAAGAGAGGAAGATTTCTCTCTGCAGTTTATTCTCCAGGGTTTTGATCAGTCCAGTTTGAAGGGGCTCAAGCTACTGAAGGGATTCGAGGTATGACATTTTGGCAGGGTGTGAAACAGAATCTGGCAAAGGTGCTCTGACTGAAGGGCTGGTTTTGTTCTCTATGAAATGTGAGTGGGCAAAGCTCCCACTGGCCTCACTCACAACAGGATCAGATCTTCAGAGTCATTCAGTTTGAATAAGCTCAGCAAAATCAGCAGAATAATCTAACTTTCTTGTACTATTTCACTGTTACATTCTCTTTCAGGCTCACTCTCCTCTGTTTACAGGCTCCTCTAATGTAGCCAAGACTTTCTGTGCAGAAAAATGAGCTGCTTTTGTTAGATTTTGAGTAATAAAGAGCCCTGGATCAGTAGTCCCTGTCTGATGTCTCACTCAGACTGTCTCTTGCATTACCTACCTTTTGTTTTTAAATCCTGATACTGGAAGTGGAAGCTCTCCAGGGGCATACTTTAAAAAGAAAAAAAAAATCAATAAAGAGAGGAAAATCTAATTGATTTTTAAATTATTTTAATTTTTTTTTTATAAGATATCCCATTATGCTTGGGCAGTCTCTAATGCAAAGGAAGTTTACTGCACTCTGTTACACCACACTTGCAGAGCTGTTTCTCTTTTTGCCTTGAAGTTTGGGCAATGTGTAAAAACACATTGTAAAAAATAACAGTTCAGGATAATCTGGATTATTTTCATTTTCAGAAGAGTTATTCTGGATTTCTTACTGGTTCAACAGGAGTTTTTGAGCTCAAGTTACATGCAAACCTATTTCTTCTGTGTTCTTGATGAAGTTTTATCTCACGAGAAGCTCAACATGAGCCACCAATGTGCACTTGCAGCCCAGAAAGCCAATCACATCCTGGGCTGCATCAAGAGAAGCATAGCCAGCAGGTCAAGGGAAGTGAGTTTTCCCTCTGTTTCACTCTGCTGAGACTCCACCTGGAGTACTGCGTAAAGTTCTGGAGCCCCTATTACCAGAAGGATCTGGACATGCTGGAACATATCCAGAGAAGGGCCACGAGGATGATCAGAGGGCTGGAGCACCTCTCCTATGAGGAGTTGGGGCTGTTCAGTCTGGAGAGGAGAAGGCTCCAAGGAGACCTTACTTTCAGTATCTGAAGGGAGCTACAAGAAAGCTGGGGAGGGATTTTTAGGGTGTCAGGTAGTGATAGGACTGGGGGGAATGGAGCAAAACTAGAAGTGGGTAGATTCAGATTGGATGTTAGGAAGAAGTTCTTCACCATGAGGTTGGTGAGACACTGGAACAGGTTGCCCAGGGAGGTGGTAGAAGCCTCATCCCTGGTGGTTTTCAAGGACAGGCTCTGAACGACCTGACCTAGCATGAATTGTCCCTGCCCATGGCAGGAAGGTTGGAAGTAGATAATCCCTGAGGTCCCTTCCAACCCTGACAAGTCTATGATTCTATGATCATAGGTCTGTAGTAAAACAGACAGAATAAAATGAATAGGAAAGTGATTCTGAGTCTGTGTTATAAACCCATCACAACTCTGTAAGCTGCATCTTGGAAGAAAAACCTGTCACAAACTTCTCTGTCATAAAACACTGCTCTGAACAGCAAATTTACATTTTGGGCCATGATGAGTTATTTTCTTCTGAATTCTTTCTATTGAGGATTGTAGAGTAGATAGTAGAGAGATTGTAGAGGCATGGTCCTGGACAAAGCCAGTGAACCTGGCTGGAGCACCTCTGCTATGAGGACAGGCTGAGGGAGCTGGGGTAGTTCAACCTGGAGAAGACTCCAGAGGGACCTTATAGCTACCTTCCAATACCTGAAGGGAGCCTACAGGCAGGCTGGAGAGGGACTTTTCACAAGAGTGTCTAGTGATAGGACAAGGGGGAATGGTTTTAAGGTGAGGGAGAGTAGGTTTAGACTGGATCTTAGGAAGCAATTCTTCAATATAAGGGTGGTGGAACTCTGGAACAGGTTGCCCAGGGAAGTTCTGGATGCCCCTATCCTGGGGGCTGGATGAGTCCTTGGGTAACCAAGTCTAGTTGAGAGGTGTCCCTGCCCATGGCTGGGAGGTTGAAGCAGATGATCTGTAGGGTACCTTCCAGCCAGTCACCCAAACAGTTCTGAGAAGGCTCTGCCACACAACATGGCAGCCCAGGGCCACTTGCCTGGACTGGCAGCTGGGCAGGAGCCAGCAATAGCTTATTCTTTGATTCCTGCAGGTATTTTGTCAGTCTGGAAACACATTCTCATGTGCTCGAGCTGTTTGTCTGCCTTTACCATGCTACTTTCCACACTTCCTGCCCTGTCAGCAAGTTCCTTCATGCTCCAAAGGCCTAAGTGAATGAGCAGTATTTATGATCTCCCCCTTTCCCACCCCCCACCTCTTAGTGGTGCCCCTCTAGCTCTCCCTGGGCACCTCGTTCTTCGTCTGCAGCACCAGCATGAAATGCTGCCTGTGCTTTACAAATCAGAGCTGCTGTCATGATGGAAAACACTGATCACTAAAACAGTGTCTTGATGGCATGTGTCTCCTTGCCTTAGGTTGTTGGCCAAGGAAGGGAAAGGACTTTTGAAAATGAGGTGAATGATTAAGTAAGTCTGGGGTGACAAAGGAAAGGAGAAATGGGAGGAAGTAGGACTAGATGCTTCAAAAAACAGCTGGGGGAAAATAGTGGCAGGGTTGGGTAGGGGCTTTTTGGACTGAAGGGAGAGGGAAGTTCTGAGGCAGGGCTGGGTAGCTACAACTGTAATACAGAGATTAAAAGAGGAAATTCTGACTCTAGTTTCCTGCCTGCTTTTGGAGCACATCAATACTGATTTTAAATTTTGAAAGTAGGTTTTTCTGTCATGGCAGACCAGGTGTTGCACAATGTAGGATTAAAATACAAATGGTCAGATCCTGGTGTACTTGCATAACTCCAATAGCTGATCCAATGAGTTTGGAGCTTATGCCCCCCACTCCAAAACCCTGCTGGCATTTGGATATGTTTTTTAGCTAAGATTACCAGCCATAATTTTCCAAGAAACAAAACTTCAGATCACTGAGAAGTGATCCACAGTGTGGAGTAAAATTCTCCTTATCTTTTAAGCTTGAACTAGCAGCATGCCTCAAACTGGGGGCTTAGGTAGTTAAATTCAGCTGTTAGCTAATGAATCAAAGACTGGCCTCACTGCTAAGCCATTACCCATCTGTATTTTATGACTTGCAGAGATACACAAGGCTTCCAGAAACAAATAATCACTTGTGGCTTCCCTAGTACTCACCCCGACTTGCTGACTGCTCACCAAAGCACTGAGTGCTCTTAGCTGTCTCCATGCAGTTTCCTGGCTAAAGGAGATCTGGAATGTGGAAGTGTATTCATCATTAGAGGTCTCGCCAGATTCCAGGACTTCAGTGAAGCAGGAAGAGATGATTTAAAATTGAAATGGCATGAAGATTCCTCTGAGTTTTCAGTCAACTACAGGGTAACTTCAACAACATGAAAGTAACCCTTATGAGATAACCTGAATTATTTGGTTTCTTAACATAAAAAAAAAAGGTACTAGGTTGTAATTACCAATACCAGACAGATCCTGACTATCTGCTGTGAGCCTCTCAATAAAGAAATGGAGGCCCATCTGCAGGACAATGCTCTAACCATTAACCCAGAGTGAAACTGGATATAGCCAAATATTGAGAAACTGTGGTGAATAAACTAGATTTTTTTACTTCACTTGATAAAAGTGCAGACAGTGCTAAGGACAAAAAAGTGTCAGCCGGAGCCAGCTACTTGCTTCTTACCCCTGTATTTGAAATATTCTAGGCAGAGAAATCTCAGCAAATAGATGGTAGGAAATTCACCAAGTTGTTAAGTATGCAGCAAGTTGTTAAGTATGCACCAGGTGTAATGTGGACCTTGCATCTGGAGCTGATTCTGGATTCCTTTGTGTTGGGTGTTACAATGCATCTAATATCACTTTACTCCATTCTGGTGAGACCTCACCTGGACTACTGCATCCAGGTCTGGAGCACTCAATGTAGGAAGGACATGGACCTGATGGAGCAGGTCCAGAGGAGGGCCATTAAAATTGTCAGGGTGTTGGAGCACCTCTGCTACGAGGACAGGCTGAGGGAGCTGGGGGTGTTCAGCTCGGAAAAGAGGAGGCTCCAGGGAGACCTAATAGCAGCCTTCCAGTACCTGAAGGAGGCTACAAGAAAAATGGAGAGAGACTGCAAAGGTCTGGAGTGATAGATGAGGGACAATGGCTTCAAACTAGAGAAGAGCAGATTTAGATTGGATGTTAGGAACAGGTTCTTTACTATGAGGGTGATGGACCACTGGAACAGGTTGCCCAGGGAGGTGATTTGGGCCCCATCCCTGGAAATATTTAAGGTGAGGCTTGAGAGGGCTCTGGGCAACCTGATCTAGTTGAGGATGTTGCTGCTTACTGTAAAGGGGGTTGGACTAGGTGACCTTTGGAGGTCCCTTCCAACCCAGACCATTCTATGATTCTATGATTCTATGATTTTATGATTCTATGATTCTATGATCAGGGCATGTATGATGGAACCAGGTGCTGCTCTCCACCCATCAGGTGTTGTGGTCCTTTTGTTATTTTGCTACTTTGCTTTTCTGGCACTACAACAACCCTAAAATTTACTGAGGAAATGAAAGATTCTTGTGGTGTGCTTTTGTGTGTTTGGTTAGAGAAAACATTCACTTCAGTGCATCACAGACTTATGTCCGGAAACACATTCCCTACTGCTTCTGACCCTGGATAAAGTAAAGTGAAAAGGAGATGGTTCTGATTTGGAAGTGGTTTGTGAACATTTTGCAGAGCTGTAGAAGAGGGGTGGTGAATCATGTTCTGTCTTCATTTCTTCACACCATTTTAACCACATTATTTTGCTGGATTGAGTTCTGATTTACTGGGCGAGAAGCCTCCAGGCAGTAGTATGCTGACCCACCATCACCTTCAGTTCTGCTTGCCCAGTGCTTGCTGTTTCTGCATCTTCACAGTGAGATCTTTGGCTGAGGAGTTTTGTAAATGTATATCGAGTGACTACAGGAGTCCTTTTGACTTTTTTTTTGTTTTTTTTTCCAATCCTTGCCTGACTCCTAAGACTTGTAACCAGTTTTCAAGTCACTCGTGAGCTCTGGTTTCTTCCATGTAGGCTGAGGCAAATTTGTCTGTAATTGCTGGAGCAGATGAAAGGAGTAGACAGATGATTGCAGGTGACTAAGTTGGTACCTCATAACAAGTTACTGTCCCTCAGCTAAGACACAATTTGTGTGATTTCACATGCTCTTGTCTTCTCCTCACACTGTGTCAGCCAAGACATCTGGAGATTTGATCTGGCTGACGAACAACGAGGTAGACCAGTTCCTTGGCCCTTCTATTAGAGAACTGCACAAATAGCTGTGCTGGCACAGTGCAGGGAGGAGCACAGGACAGAGATGCACAGCAGGGTAAGAACTATTGATACTGGTATTGCTGACAGAAAAAGAAATCATCAGGCTGTGCCCTACAGGCAGCTGAACTGTTCATTCTGCTGGGCCTCTGAAGGGGAGGAAAATGTGGTTCTTGCATGATCACTGTAAAATTGACTGTCAAACAAGCTGGTCTTTGAGGCTGGGGCCTGGTGCCAGGCTTCTTCCCACAGAACACAAGAGACCCTTTTGAGGTGTAAGAAATCCCCTTTTCCCTCCCTGTACTGGAAAAGGGACATCTGACTTTATCCTGAATACAAGGCAAGGTGGATCCTTTGCCTGAGAACCCCCTGAGCACTTTCTCTGCTCTGAGTGCTTAGAGCACAAATAAAATCATCTGCATTTCACTCATAAAGTGATCTACGTTTCACTCATTCCTTTCTCAAGGAGCAAATTCTGGTTTGCAGCAGCAGCTCTCTATCCTGTTCTGATGTTGTTCATGGACATCCCAAATGCCTCCTTCTCCTTTTGTTTGGGAACTCCTTCTGAAATGTCCACCAATAGTTTCAGAAAAAGGAGTCTAGAGAAGAGAGGTCTTCAAGGAGACCTTATTGTGGCCTTCCAGTATCTGAAGGGGGCCTACAAGAAAGCTGGGGAGGGACTTTTTAGGTTGTCAGGTAGTGATAGGACCAGGGGGAATGGATCCAAGCTAGAGGAGGGGAGATTTAGATTAGACATTAAGAAGTTCTTCAGCATAGGGGTGGTGAGACACAGGAACAGATTGTGCAGGGAGGTGGTGAAAGCCTCATCCCTGGAGGTTTTTAAGGCCAGGCTGGATGTGGCTCTGGGCAACCTGATCTAGTGGAGGCTGTACCTGTCTGTGGTGGGGGGGGTTGGAACTAGATGATCCTTGGGATCCATTCCAAACCTGACAATTCTGTGATTCTATGAGTCTTGTAATTTGGGTAAATTCAGGAAACTGCAAGTATTATAATCCCAGGATATCCCTTTGAGATAATCTCTTTAGGATTCCACAGTACCACAGAGCAGGATAACGTGAGACGTAAGCATCCAGTTCAGAATGTTTTGGTGAGATCCCTTGGCAGTGGATATACAAAGATTTAAGAAACAGTTTTTGAACTGAGTTAGGCTGCCTGTACATAAAGTCATTTTTCATCTTGAAGTGGCTTTAAAAGCAGCTATAATCAAAGTGCTGGCTATTTCATGCTGCTTTAAGTACCTTTAAACAGCACACCAGCTGTATATGGAGCAGGCCTTAGGTCAACCACTGCAATTACCTTCCACAGCCATTCTCCAAGTGGTTGAAGGAAGGTATTTAGTAAAATACCTCGTCAAACAAGGCACATTGATGAGTATTTTGGATTGATTGCTTGCCTGGGCTTCAAAGTTTATTTTTTAGGTGATCAGGGTGCATCCATGTTTCTACAAAGGCTTTGTGATTTTGAGGGTGGTACAGAAGGAAGCTACTCTCCAGAGCAGCTGAAGTTCATGGCTGAAGGGTAACTGGTTTTAACTCCAGCTTTAGGGCCTCCTCTGTGGATCCAAAATCCAGGCTGAGATGCACTGGTTTCTTTTCAGTTCCCCCCCCAGCAATCACACAAGCATAGCTCCCATGCAACTGGGGGATTCTTAACACAGGCTAATGGTGGCTCCCCTTTGAAGGGAAGTGATCAATATACTGCCCTGTACTGACATAAGCACCTTTATACTGCACTCAAATGACAGACTATGGTCAGACTGTGCAGTAAGGTTTTGAATCCAATTTTAAATGAATACAAGAGGGAAGTAATTAGAAGTGTGCAACTCCACAGGAAGCTGAGCTGACAAGGGCTTGTAGTGATAGGACAAGGGGGAATGGCTTTAAGATGGAAGAGGGTAGATGTAGACTGGAGATTAGGAAGAAATTCTTCTAGAGTGATGGTGGTGAGAGACTGGAACAGGTTGCCCAAGGAAGTTGTGGATCCCCGCTCTGTGAGAGTGTTCAAGGTCAGGCTGGACAGGGCCTTGAGCAATTTGGTCTAGTGTAAGGTGTCCCTGCCCGTGGCAGGGAGTTTGGAACTAGGTGATCTTCAAGGTCCCTCCCAACCCAAACCATTCTACGATTCTATGACTGCAACCAGCTCTGTTGCAGCCCCACTCTCCCTTCTCTCCCCAGACTCCCATTCTCACTTCCTCCATTTGTTTATTTTTTACGAGGTTAATTTTCTGCTGGTTTAGCTTCCAAACAAACTTATCACGGGAGCTGATAAAGGCTGGGACATGGCAGAAGGACACAGTGGCAGCAGTGCAGTCTCAATCTGCCCTGTGCAGGCACACAGTCTGGTATATAAGGCACGTCTGGGGTGGTGACCTGTATTATTTGTCTCCCTTTTGACTCTATCTACCTGCTTCACTCAACGTTTCACTTCTGTATGTCTAGACACCGCGTTCCAAGTGCACAACCTCACCATGCCCACGCTCTGTTCTTGAGAGCAGAGTGACTGTACTACCAGATCCCTCCTCTTTTCCTCCCTCAGCACAAGAACCGAGCTGAAAACTCCTGTGAACTCGGGGTGACAAGTTTCTAGCGAGCTCTGGATCCCAGGGAGAGCAAACACCCGCATCCCTGCAATATAAGGAAGGTATGGACGTCTCGGCTTGTGCAACACAGGAGCAGGGTAGAGCCTGTTTTAGTCTTGCCTTTTTTGGCTCTGCCCGCACATAGCCCTCAGCAGAAAGGAGCCGGCGCGGCGATAGCACCGAGAGACAGAAATAAAGTCTTGCCAAGGGTGGGATTGCCGGTGATCCACTCCCCGCGATCCTAGCTCCGTTGATGGCGTGATCACGAAAGACTTCTACGTCCCAGGCCAACGCCGCTCCCTCCCTCTTTTCCCTCCCTCCCTTCCTCCCTCCCTCTGCCCTGCGAAGGTGCCGGGCTCCGAGCAGCAGCCAGGCTCTGCCACAGCCTGCACTTCCCTACAGCCGGAAGCCAGCTCCGGGCTGCAAATCTGCACCCCCGCGAAGGTACCACCCCAGCACCCCCAAACTTTTCACCCTAAGCCACCCAGCAGCGATGCTGCGCCCCGACACTGGGACCACCGCGGCTCCCCCGCACCGCCCCGTTCCCGAAGGAAGCCGGGAAGGTCCTGCCCCTCATCCCCGGCTCCTGCCCCCGCCGTGCCCGGCTGCCCACCTTGGAGGCAGGGGGGCTGCGGGGCGGGCCCCCCCTGAGCCAATGGCCGCGGTAAGGCGGGCGAGGGGGGAGGACGGACGGAGGCGGTGCCGGGCCCACAATAGGGGCGGTGGGAGGGAGGCGGCCGGGAGCGGAGCGGGGAGCCGGGCAGCACCTTGCGGCGGGCGGAAGGTGAGTCCCGCCGGGCCGGGAAGGGGATTTCCTCGCTTCTGGTTGTGTAGCCGGGAAGTTTGCGAAGGGCTTGAGCGGTTGGGGCTTTCCTTTTATTTTAGGAGCAGGGTACCGATCCTGGCTTCCCCCTGTTCTACCCCCCCCTCTTGCCTCTCCCCTCCTGCCCCCCCCCCCGTCCTGCCTTCCTCCCCTGTCTCCCTCCCTCCTCCTGCCTTCCTTCCCCCTCCTGCCTCCCCTGCTCATTCATTTAACAAAGGGAGTTGTCTTCAGCCCTCGGGGGGTTGCGAGCAGGGAGCCGTTTGGAGCCGCATGTTTGGGGGTCTTGGGCAGCGGTTTGAGGTAAGAATCGGGGCACAGCCCAGAGTTTCTGTTGAGCATCCCGGTCCTGGCTTCGACTGGAGGGGTGGGCGCTTTGGACAAACACAAAGACTTGAGGAGCTGGACCCTTTGCTGGGCGATGGGGTGATGCAGCCCCGGGCTTTGTGTGGCTGGTGCGCAGGGATGGAGAGGTGGGAGCGTGGCTTTGAACTCCCCCTGCCCGTGTGTGTGTTGGAAGCGGTGGATTTTTGCTGTTAAAGTACTTAAAAGCAAAGCTGAAGTTAGGATCGTGGGATGATTCAGATTGGAAGCGATCTCGGGAGGTCTCTTGTCCAGCCTCTTGCTCAAAGTAGGGGCTTCTCCCTGGGGAGAGGGTAGTAGTGAAGGGACATCGTGAGATAGGTGGCACCTTTGGATGCTCTCCTGGGCGTCCGGAGAGGCATCACCCGCAGGACGAGCCCTCGGGGGCAGTTAGCGCTTCCCTCCTCCTCTGTGGATAGAAAAGCCCCAACTCACAGCTCTCCACGCCTGCACTACCTCTTCTTGCTGCTTTTGTTATCCAGAGGGTTTAAAATTCATGATCGCTGGAAATAGCCGGCTCCATCCGTGTGTGTGTCATGGTGCATCTGCTCCTGCTGAGCATTACTTGATCCTTATTCCCACATTGCTTCCAGGAGTTTTTTCTTGAGGAGCAGGATTTATACATTGGTATCAAAACGTGGATCTTAGCAAGGTACCTGTTAGCAGCTGGAAGGCACACACCTTATGCCATGATGAAATGTGATGTGTGTGTCTATGTATATGCAACAACAACTGTAAAAGCTGTTTAGGCAGGCAAGCTTTCCAAAGTGAAAGTGAGTACTGGGTGAAATGGCTGTGCCGGGCACAGAAGGAGGAGTGTTTGTTCTCTCTGCTTGCAATTACTCTTTGTACAGTGACTCATAGATGCCTTTCACTAAACCACCTCCCCCTTCTCCATACCTGGAGTTTCCTGGCTTTGCTTGCACACATCACCTGGCAAAGCAGGGAGCATCTCCCTGGCTGCTGCTCCAACATCTCTTGGT
The DNA here is from genome assembly GCF_027791375.1 of Indicator indicator. NCBI lineage: Eukaryota > Metazoa > Chordata > Aves > Piciformes > Indicatoridae > Indicator > Indicator indicator. The sequence continues at coordinate 3,383,346 of NC_072010.1, read as the reverse complement.
GTGGGTGTGTGCTAATCTCGCTCACAGCTTGTTAGGGTAAGGCTGGAAAAACTCCTCCTTGTGGAGCAGTTTGCCTGTGTATGTCCACTGGATGCTTAGAAATTGCTTTTCCCTGTGTGTGTCCTGTGGGTAAGTCAGAGAAGCGAAGCTCATCTCTGCACGGAGAACAGAGAGGAGGGTGGAAATTTAAATGTGTCTCAGTAATGAATCTGTTTAACTGTGGATTGTGCCTGTCTTGGGCCATGGGGCAGAATTTGTTCTTAGCTGTACTGGGTAACAAAGCTGGAGTTTAAGACTAAGCTGGGTGGGTATTTAGGCTGAGTCCTGTGGGGATGGACCAGCTTCTTTACATGAGATGCTATAACTACCATTCTTTGACTTGGTAATGAAAGCCAAAAATAAAACTGAAGAGGAAAATGCTCTTGTAGCATGACAGTGGGAATACTTTGACTGGTTTTAGGGAATATTGTGTGCTATGAATGTTCCTCAGAGGGGAAAAAAAGAGTAGGGAAATGCAAGGCTTTTGGTTCATGCTCCTCTGTGCATCACAGGGATATTGGAGGAAATGTGTGAGAAGTCCAGAACAGCTTCCAGAAGTGAAAATGTATTACTTGGTTGTTGTGTTTGTGGCTGCTTTGCTTGTGCTGGATTAAAACTCTTTTTGCTCAAGGGATCAAAGAGCTGCTTGATTGATGCTGATTCTGGTGTATCCTTTTCCAGGTCTCTCAACTCTCTTTTACCTTGTCTCTCAACTTTGACTACAAGTTACTGCATTTCACCTAGTTTGCTAACTAGTGTCTTAATATTCTTTTTCAAGTATGAGCTAGCTGCAGTGTGTCTTCTTCCCTTCTTTATCCCTTTTGTGCTTCCTCAGTGTGGGAAGCTTTGTAATTTCAAAAGCTAGTTGTTATGATCCAGTTCCCTTATATCCTTAAGAGAATACTGAACCACCTAGAGCTGAAATAGACTTTTCTCAGTACCAAAATACAGAAATGGTGCAGAGTTCCACCCTTGAAGTGATCTGGGTTTACAGTTCATCTTGTCCACAGTGGATAACAGAAGCAAACAGACTTTGTAAAGGATCTGACCACTCTCTGTGAGGAGGTACAGGAAATATCCTGAAGTCAGACAACTTGATCCAAAAGTCATGTTCCTTTAAAGCCTAGTCAATAGGTTTGCCCTTTGACAGGTACAAGAAGATCTCTTGTTGGCTTTTTACCCCTATAGGAAGGCAGAATATTGTGTGCCAGAACTGTGTGGTGTGTAAGAACCTTTTTTCTCTGCCTAGCAAGGAGCTGAACTATTTTTTTTTTCAACCTGGTATATTAGCCTGTATAGAAGTTGGGTAGAATGTAGACAGACTGAGAGAACTGGGGCTATTCAGTCTGGAGAAGAGAAGGCTCTGAGGAGACTTTATTGTGGTCTTGCAGTATCTTAAGAGGGCCTACAAGAAAGCTGGTGAGGGACTTTTTAGGATGTCAGCTAGTCATAGGACTAGGGGAAATAGAAGAAAAATAGAAACAGGTAGATTCAGATTGGATGTTAGGAAGAAATTCTTCCCCTGAGGGTGGTGAGATACTGGAACAGGCTGCCCAGGGAGGTGGTAGAAGCCTCATCCCTGATTTTTTTTAAGTCCAGGCTGGATGTGGCTCTGAGCAACCTGACCTAGTGTGAGGTGTTGTGCCCATAGCAGGAGGGTTTGAACTAGATGATCCTTGAGGTCCCTTCCAACCCTAACAATTCTATGATTCTATGTTCTTCTTATCATAGAATCATATCGTAGAACAGTTTGGGTTGGAAGGCACCTTAAATTTCATCCAGTTCCAATGCCCCTGCTATGGGCAGGGACACCTTCCACTAGATGAGGTATTGGTCTTTGTACTGACTTGCTTAAGCAGAAAACAATTTGTCTACAGTGTGTGACTCTTCTTATGCACTTGCACCTGGTAGAAACTGCTTTGCACCCCTGTTCCCAGAGATGGGAATGGCTGGGACCAGCAGCAAACACTCCCTCACATAGTATATAAGTCACTGTGATCAGTTCTTTCCTTCTGAGCATAAGGCATGTGATGTTCTTTAGGAATGAATAGCTTAAAAATGCCTGAATGTCTGACCCTGCCTATGCTAAGCAAGTTTTTACTCAAACTTAAGGCCAAGCTTGAAATTCCTGAACTTGGGTGCTGCTGTGCATGACACATGTAGATGTCATTGATGTGGCTATGAGGGGTAATGCTCAATGCAGACACTGGTGATGACTCCTCTGGCTTTGTGCTCCTCAAGCACATCCTCAGAGCTGTAGATGGGAGTTGTTTGATCTTCCCATGCTCTGTCTCCTTTTTAGCATGTGGTAGTGAGGTGCATGTCAGAGTTTTAGGGCTTTGTGTGATTTGGGTGATGCTTAGAGCTTGAAAACAGAATCATAGAATAGTTTGGGTTGGAAGGGATCTTAAACATCATCTGGTTCTGACCCCCCTTGCCACAAGTAGGGGCACCTACCACTAGACCAGTTGCTAAAAGCCCTTTCCAGCCTGGCCTTAAACCCTTTCAGGGAAGGTGCATCCACAACCTCTCTGGACACCCTGTTCTGGTGCCTCACCACCCTCATAGTGAAGAATCATAGAACTGTTAGGGTTAGAAAGGACCTCAAGGATCATCCAGTTCCAACCCCCCTGCCATGGGCAGGGACACCTCTCACTGGATCAGGTTGCTCAGAGCCACATCCAGCCTGGCCTTAAAAACCTGGATGCTCAGAGCTGAACAAGTCTCTCCAGGCTCCCAGTATGACTAGTAGAGAAGAAGAGACCTTTTTAGGATGTGGTACATACCATCCTCAGAAAGACACTTAAAAATAGGTCAGAGAGTTGCACTCTAAAAGTACTGATTCCTCTTTCTAGTCACCTTGGTCTCCTCCCCCATGCATTAGATTGTTTGTGGCAGCAAGCAGCTGAGAGGAGCTCTGCTTAGTCCTCTTGCTGTGGAGATGCAGGCAGAAAGCAGTGCTATCAAATCCACTGGCAAAAGCATTGCAGCAGCAGAGTGTTCACAAATTCCCTTCATTTTAGCACTTGCTTGTTGAGGTGGAGAAGGGGAAGCAAAAAAAAAAAAACAACTCGTCTGATTAAGTGCATTTCCAGGGTAATGTGGAGAAAAAGTGAAAGTATTCAGTTCTGATTTAGGTGCTAAAATACCTGTGTATTGTCTATGATGGCCTTTCTCATCTTTATGTCTAGTCTGAGATGCAGGTTAAACAATAACTTCCCTTTCATGGTTTCTTTCCTCCTGTGGTCTTTGGACCTGCTCTATAGCCAGTTTATATCAGCTTAAGGGTGAAATAACTGCCTTAAAGTCAGCCTATTTCCTACTTCCTGTCAAGAATCAGTGAAGTAAAGTGGTGGTCAATCAGGCATCCTTCTGTCATCATAGGTTTTGAAATAGGAGGAGAAAAAGAGCTAATGGGATAGAAGAAAGGTCCTAATTTGGGAAATAACAGCCCAAATCAGAACACTGCAGAAGTGGTAAGGAAATAGTTGGGGTCACAAAGGCCTTTGGTAGGAAAAATTACCATGTGAGAGGCAATGTGTGCAATATATTGTGACTACCTCAAAGCATATGCCTTCTACCTGCAAACATCAACTTGATCTAGGTGGGCCTGTAGCTGTGTGACTAAGTCATGTGGCAGCTATGTTCTGCATGTAAATGGGATGTAAAGCCTTGTTCCATGCCTGTTTTTATCTTCATTTTCCTTAAAGTCAGTTCATTCCTGTAATCTAAATGGGGAAGGCAAGGAATTACTGTTCATGTTCTGTGTATTTTGGGGCTGGGGGAGTCATCCAAGTTTGCCTTAAGACATCATCTGCTCTTATGGGCTAGATATTCATAAAATTGTAGAATTATTTGGGTTGGAAGGGACCTTTGAAGGTCATCTAGTCCAACCCCTCTTCCATGAGCAGGGACATCTTCAACTAGAGCAGGTTTTGTGGAGCCTGGTCCAAACTGACTCTGAATAGGAAGGGGCAAGTTACAATGTGTTGGTCTCTGGTTTAGAGCTGGTGGCATTTGAGGACTTCACAGATGGCAGCAGAGAGAAGGAAAATCAAACACAAAAGGTTAGGACACAGTTTGAAGGAGTGGCTCTCTCAAGGTGTCACAGCAGTGCTTTTGGGACCTTGAGTTTCTCTAAGCATTGGTAGGGCTTTGAGCTATCCATTCTCTTAATGACTCTAAGTGGCAACACACAAGTGTTTCAGCTGATGCCTCTTCCAAGATGAAGCACATTTCTCAGGGCTTATGTTCTATTCATGAAATAGAAGCTGGAGTGAGGAATATTTATATTTGAACTGGTGGCTTGCTTCATGTGGTTTTCCCTCCTCATTTACATACAGAAAGCTTAGTGTAATGTGAAATACCTTATCACCTCTTGAGCATAAAGAATTGCCACTATAGATTATTTTCTGCACCTACATACTCTCAAATGTTCTGTGGATCTTAAAATACAAATAGCTTAGCCACTTAACCCAAACTCCTGCAGAAAGAGCAGAGAACTGAGATTTAATTTCCCCAGCTATCTGTAAGTGAACATTATGCAATTCCCCCAACAAGTTCAACTCAAAGGCTTTGTGCCAGGATGAATCTATCATTTGCCTTTAGTAGGTATTTCAAGAATGTCTTATTTCAGTCGTGCTGTGGAGAGGCTAGAAGTCACAGCTGAATGTGGAATTCGTGTAGCTCTGTAGTTCAGACTTGTTTGGGATGAAGGAAAAGCTGATTTCCCTCAGCAACAGAAGGGAGGAATATTCCAACCTCCCTTTCTCAACCCTCTCTGTACCGCTGAAGCTGTGAGATTCGTTTCAGCTCAAGGCCCTCTGCAAGGTGCAGTCTGTGTTTGAAGCTTTTACTGAGCTCTGTGGCTCCAGCCTGTGTTGAAGTAGAGGAGAAAAAAAACCCAAGGCCAGGCTTATAAAGTATCCTTTGTTTTCCTGGCTCATTGAACTGCTCACCTGGGTCTGGATTCTGGTGTCCCTTCACAGCAGAAGGTTGATTGAACAGTGAGGTAACAGCTGCAAAGACCAGGGAGTGCCCCGGCACAGAAAGGAATTGGCAGTGAATAGACACATCAGGATTTGCAATGCAATATTGATTAGCTCATTAAAATTAATAAGACGTTCAATTATAAAACTCCTCATTACATTTTGCACTTCTTCTGGAAACAGAACAATTTATATGTCCTCATCTTTTCAGGAATACCTCACTCCAGACAATTTCTAGTGTCATTTTCCTCTACAAGCCATGCAATGTGTTAATTCTTAGTGGAGCTTGAGTTCCTCTGTCTTATTTATTAAAACATTGCTTTTAATAGGCCATTATTTTTAATAGGCTGGAAGATGTAGATACATAGGATTATGTACCAAAACGTTGCTTTAATTGAGAGTGATCCAAATCAGTGCGTATTTGGACTAATATTTGTGTTTAGGGTCAAAAATTAAAAGGCAGATATTCTCACATTGACTAATTTTAAGCAACTCAGATCTATCCCAAAACAAAGCACACAGAAGGGAAACCCTTTGATTCATGTTGAGGAGCTCAAGGAAGAAGTTCATTAGAGAGCTGCATCGAGAGAAGAGTGGCCAGCAGGTCAAGAGAGGTGATTCTTCCCCTTTAGTCTGCTCTTGTGAGACCCCACCTCAAATACTGCATTCAGTTCTGGTGTCCCTATAATAAGAAGGACACAGAGCTGTTGGAGTGAGTCCAGGGGATGAGCACAAAGATGATCCAAGGGCTAGAGCACCTCTGCTATGAGGACAGGCTGAGGGAGCTGGGGGTGTTCAGCCTAGAGAAGAGAAGACTCTGGTGGCATCTTAGAGCTGCCTTCCAATACCTGAAGGGATCCTACAGGCAGGCTGCAGAGGGACTTTTCCTAAGGGTGTCTAGTGACAGGACAAGGGGGAATGGTTTTAAGGTGAGGGAGAGTAGGTTTAGACTAGATCTTAGGAATAAGTTCTTGAGTATGAGGGTGGTGAGACTCTGGAATAGGTTGCCCAGGGTGGTTGTTGATGCCTCCTCCCTGGGGGTGTTTAAAGGCCAGGCTGGATGAGGTCTTGTGTGGTTGAGTCTGGTTGAGAGGTGTCCCTGCTCATGGCAGAGATGTTGGAGTAGATGATCTCTGAGGTCTTTTCCAACCTAAGTGATTCTATGTTTCTATGACATTGGTTTATTAAAAAAAAAAAAAAAAAAGAAAATAGTCACATTTTCCCTAATTCCTAAGAAATATCTATATGGTGGCCTCCAAAATAAAGAAATGTGATTTTTCATGCCACAGATCTAATCGCCTTGTGGAACCTTATGTGATTTAAAGCTGGATTTCTGACATGAACCTCTGTGCTTTACTAAAGTATTACATTTTGTTAAGTAATATCTTTAATAAAGGATTTGCTTGAGAGGGTTTGAGCCTCTGGACTCATGGCACTTCTTGCTGAAATGAGAAATTGCTCTAGGAATGCTCAGTTTCCATGCAAGAGGAGGTTTGGTGGAAAATAAAGACCTGAAGCAAAGATTCTGGAATGATTAAGTGGATGGCACTTCTCATGGATATGGTCACTGCTAATTCTCTAATATTAAGAGGCAAGTTTTGGGAGCTGAAGTCAAAGGACTGGCCTTGAAATGAATGGTGATAATGCCCTATAGCTCTTCACCAAAACCTTCCGCCTTCTGAAAATCAGAGTAATTGGTGAGGTTCTTTGGTAAAATGTGTGCATGTGGTGGGTGTGTGTCAAGGTGTTTGATGTTTTCTGTTAAGCTCCAAGATTCTGGAGATGTGAAACATATGCAAAAATCTGTGTCATCTAAAGGAGACTTCTCCCACTCCTATCCAAGGAGAGAAATGACAGAATTTGATCCAAGTGTGCCTTGAAGACTTCAGTATTGAGATTTAATCACCCAAGGTTGGTTTGAGCTTCTGGTCCCTAATTTTTTTGGGAGGGAAGTGAGGCTATCTACTGCAGCTTAATAATAAGTCATTAACATTGTGACTTAATTCTCACTGAGCAGCCTTACAGAAAGCCACAGAAGTTTTGATGGGAGGAAGGAGAGGGAACCAGTGACAAGTATTGTTATCACAGTTAGGTTGATCTAATAAAAACCCTGTCTCAATTTCTGGCTCATCAAATTTCTTCATGTTGCATCAGCCTATATGTTTGGTAAAAATTTCAGTCTGTTACATTTATGTGTCTTAAAAATTCTTCCAGGCAGTTTTGACTCCCTTGGTAGCAGAAAGGATGATTAAAAAGGCTCAGAAAGCAGCAGGAGTCTCATCCACTGCCTGAAGAGTGTGAAAGAGGAGGGACTAGAACTGCTTCTCCAGGCCTGCTTCAATCCCTTATTTATGTTCCTAAGCCAGATTTGAAGAGTATGAACAAGCTGTAACTGACATTTTTATCTTGATGAAGCTGTAACCTCCAGCGTCAGACTGGTGTCTCCCTCTTCACATCTGGCAGCCCTGACAATCATACTAAATTTCACTTGTAGTATGTGTGAACTGACTTCTGTATCCTTCCTGTTTGTTTGGCTGCTTTTCGCTGTCTCCAATCCTTACTTAGATCTCTTAAAGCCTTATTTGTTTATGTGCTTTTTTGCCTTTGTTCGTTTCCTGCCCATTTTTCCTTTCCCTGGCCACCTCAAAGACTGATGAGAAACAGTCATAGAATGGTTTGGCTTGGAAGGGATCTTTAGAAATCATCTAGTCCATCCCCCTCCCCCTGCAGTCAGACATCTTCAACTAGAGCAGGTTGCTCAGAGCCCCAAACAACCTGACCTGGAATGTTTCCAGTAATGGGGCTTCTACCACCTCTCTGGGCAACCTGGACCAGAGTCTTGCCATGCTAAGTGTAGGGAAATGTCTTCCTTCTGTCTAGGCTGAATCTCCCTTCTTTCACTTTAAAACCATCACTGCTTGTCCTGTCACAACAGGACCTGCTAAAAAGTCTGTCTCCATTTTTCTGATAGGCTTCTTTTAAGTTCTGAAAGACCAGATTAAGGTCTCCCTGGAGCCTTCTCTTCTCCAGGCTGAACAACCCCCAACTCTCTCAACTTTCCTTCATATCAGAGGTGTTCCAGCCCTCTGATCATTTTTGTGTCCTGCTCTGGAGCTGTGCCAACAGGTCCTTGTCCTCCTACTGAGGACTGTAGAGCTGGACCCAGCACTGCAGGTGAGGTCTCAGCAGAGCAGAGGGGCAGAATCCCTTCCATTGACCTGCTGCTCATGCTGCTTTGGATGCAGCACAGGGCTGCGAGTGTATGATGTCAGCTCATCTCCAGCCCTTATACATCACCTCTGTGATCCTGAAGATACCAGACAAACACAAATGAGCAGCAGGGAGGTCAAATATTTTGTCCTCTGTCTCAGTGAGAAGCAATCTCCTCAGGGCTGGGAGGAGGATGGAGACTGGATATCAGAAGATACCTTTGGCTCATTGCCTTCATCAATGAAGCAGGCAGTCTGACAACGAGACACAGGGAAATATTTAAATGTGTAAATTACTTTTAGGCTGGGGGTGAGGGTAGGGCTGGGAATGGCAAAAGCAGAACATTCTACAAGAAGGAAAAGCAAAAAAACCCTCAAGATTCCTTCAAAGCTCTCCCAAAAGCCTAAAAGCAGAACAGAACCAGTGTCTCTTCCTATGTAGGCCGTCTTTAAATGGAGGCAGACGGTCACAGGTGGTGTTTGAGCTCTAGGTTCAATAAAGGCACATCCTTCAGTCAGAGAAGGCAAAACAGTGTCACTTGCTGGAGTTGGAAAACAGTGTCTAAATGCCTCAGGGACTTGTCATCGAGTGACTCACTGCTCTGTCACAGGAGGACTTCTGGCTTCACATGAAAGTTAGACTTCCTGAAGCAGCACCCTGCCAGCTCATGATAACAGTCCCCTCTCCCAAACTTGTCCCCAGTTTAGTCAGGGTGAAGAGAGGATTTGTGGGGACAGGGCAGGAGAAGGCAAGGGTAAGTGGTCAGGAGTCTCTGTCTTCCTTGTGGCCTTCTGATGACCAGCGTTTTTATTTGTCCTGTGTCTTTCTGGAATGAGTCTTTCAGCTGCAGAAGTGATGAGCTGGCCATATTTGTAAGAATTTAGTCACTTACTTGGTCCAACCAAAAAAATGTCTTCTCCTGTGGGCAATATTTTCTTTTGAAGTTATTGGCTACTTCAAAAAACAAAACAAAACCCCCCCATGTCAGTGTTGAAATGATCCCAGCTTGATTTCATTTACCTCCTGCAGCAAATTAGGGAATAGTCAGAATCATGGATTGTATTTTTTTTTCCTGTGTCTAATTCACATCATCAACTTCATTTTACATGCATTTCACTTTATTTTTTTAAAGAGCAAATCCTTTTTAATTGTAGGTACATCCTGCAAGAGCCCTTCTTGCCTTCTGATCCAGTACTTATTCATCCTGGGACCTAGTCCAAATGCCACCAGCAGTGCTTTGTGTTGTGGGCATTTTGTTTGCTTCAAAAGTGTTTCACTGATACATGGCAGTTTAGGAGGTAATGGTGATGGTCATGGAGAGGTAAAAGAATCTCACTTGAGCAGCAAGTGGCTTTTTGCTCTTAGCATCATACCTGTTTGTGTCACCAAGCCTTAAGTTTAGTATTGCAGCAGATGCCTTGTGTATCTGATGATGTTCAGTTGCTCATTCAATCCCACCCTGTTATTCTGGCACAGCACTGAGGAGCAGTGACTTCAACAAGGTGATCTCATCTGGTGTGTGGTGTAGTTGTGTTTGAGTGTGAAGACATGAGATTCTGTTCCATCTGCTCTTCCTGTAGCTACAGGAAAATCACCTGCAATCCAGTAGGATGAGCATGTGTGATCTCTGTGGTCTGTCTTCCTCCTTTCTCGTTAATTTATAGAAGCATAGAATTGTTTCCATTGGAAAAGACCTCTAAGATCATTGAGTCATCCTAAGACCACCATGGCCATTAAAACATGTCCCAAGGTGCCGTGTCCACACATTTCTTGAACACCTCCAGGGATGGTGCCTCCACCACCTCCCTGGGCAGCCTTTTCCAATGCCTGACCCGTTTTCTTTCAGGAAAGAAATTTTCCCTGTTATCCAGCCTAAACCTCCCCTGGCACAATTTGAAGCCATTTAATCTCATTCTATCACCTGATAATAGGGAGATGAGACCAACCCCCACCTCATGCTTCCTTTCTGTGGTGGGGCTCTTGTTGGCCTTGTTTCTGTTTTCACTGGAGTGTGATTGAGGGGAGCAGTGAAGTGCATCTGTATAAAGCACAACCTGTGCTAGTCTCTGCTTAAAGGCTGTTCCACCTCTCTGTGAGGGTTCTGATTCTAACTTCCTAACGAACTAATTTGGAAGGAAAGAATCCGTGGTTGCCTTTGCATTCTTCTTGACTCACAGATGAGAAACTTGTTTGCTTTTTTTCCAACCCCCACTACCCCAATGACAAAACTATCAAGCAAGGATGTGGCTGTTGGCAGCTGTTTTCCTTTTGATGTGGTCAGCACAAATTAATATTAAAAGCCTAATTCTGATCTTGCATTTTCTTGGAGACTGACTGCATGATGAAAAGACAGGAGGAGGCTTCTCTCTCCACCTGCTGGGAGCCTGCTCTTTGCTTGCCTGTTTTTGGAGGCTGCAATCAGGGGTTGAAGTTTGACACAGCTGAGGTCATTGTGGCATGCAGCCATCCAAATTCAAGGGCACTTTTGGCGCTTGGCTGTGAGCTGACCTGGCAGAAAACTCAACAGAGCAACAGAAGTGAACGTTGAAGTGGTGTAGTATTAATGATGTAAGGACTGCAAGATGTATGGCTAGATCTGGTGGCTGGTTTCTCAGGGTAAGCTCACAAGTGAGTGCCTTTTCACTCTTGAAACGTCTGTCTGTCTGCATCGTGGTTCCTGCTGTATACAGCTTTTAATTTTGATTGTTTTATTCTCTCCTTCCTTTGTCCCTGAACTCTTGAAACCTCTAGCACCTGCCCAGTCAGCTCCTGCTGGACCAGCTTATCATAGAATCATAGGGTGCTTTATGTTGGAAAGGACCTTTAAAGGTCAGCTAGTCCAACGCCCTTGCAGTGAGCAGGGACCTGTGTTTGAAAGTCCTCAGTACAAAATGGATTTTGACCCCTCTTTATCTGTTTCTCTCTCTTTATTAAATGTATCTGGGAGAAAGAACCTGATGGAAAATCACAACCAGGCCAGGTATTTCTCCCTGCTCCTGTTACGTTGTTCTGGATCCTCCTTTGATCCAGTGTGGAAACATAATGCTTCCCCCATGCTGTAGGGACTTCCATGCTGTGCCTGGTGGGTTCATTTGTTAGAGTAACAGAGCACTGGGGATTTTTTCCCATCACCTACATCATGTCTTGCATCCTGCAAGTGATTTGTGTATTCCTGTAATCTTGAAAAGATGATTCAGAACTGAAAGGTTGTTTTCCCCCAGCAGGTTTTAAGCTGGACCCAAACTTCTTGCTGGTGTCCAGCTGGAACTACATTTTTTTTTTAATCCAAGCCAGTTGCTAATGCTGCTGCCAGTCACACAAAATGTTCATCATTTTGCTGTTCCACCTTGCAGGCCTTCAGCTGGTAGTCAAAGTGCTATAGTGCAGGACTCATCTCTTGTACAAATGCTTGGTGGCTTATTTATGGAGGTGCAGAGATTCCTTCTCACCTTCCACCTAAAGGGTGCCCATAAAGGCTCACAGTGAGCATAAAGCACAACTCTGCTGGAGAATTTATCTACTGTCTTCTGTCATGCAGGTGTAGAGGGCAGTGACAGAAGCAGCAGGCACAGGGAGGAACAGTAAAACACATTTCTGGTATAGAATAATATCACTTTCTCTCTGAACACCCTGAAATGTGTACAGAAAGACTTTGGCAACATCTGTGCCTTGGAGCTCATAGCCAAGATGAAAACAAGATGAGAAACTTTCATGTTGCCAGGAGCTGAGCAGCAGGTATTTGGTAATATCTGCTGGGCACGGACGAATAAAAAAGTTCTGGAGGTTGTTTGCTTTTTTCTTTCCCATTTTTTCTGTTCTTTCTTTTTTTTTTTTTTTTTTCCTAACCTGGGGACATAACTCTCTCAGTAGCCGATGGGTTTCAGTGGGAATGTCCAAGGTCTGTCTTAGCAGCACTTGAGAGCCTAACCTTGAGAACAAAAGTGGAGTGTTTCATGTGGTTACATACTAAAAGATGTGGGTAGGCATCTAGTGGGAATCCAGTAAGCGCGTGGGCGCTTGATTCCCTCGGAAACTGTTGGGATTTGGCACCTAAGCTGGTAAAGTATTTTTAAAAACTCTTAAATATCTTTCTCAAAATTGGGTCTGATGTTGCTAATCAGTGCAAAGGGGTCTGAGAGGAGATATTTTGTTTGTTTTTTTCCTTTTTTTTTTTTTTTTCCCTGAAGTAATTGCTGCTTTTGATCCTTGTTGCTTTCTAGCAGATAAACAGGAGGAAATTGAAGGAAAGTAACAAAAATGACTTTGGGGCTGGAGGGATTGACGCAAAAGGAAGATAAAAAGAGCTGTACACTTTTGGAGTTTTTATAAAATGAGGAGGAGGGCAGGATTGTTTCTGGACTCCTGAAGGAGTAAATGGCAAGGAATGGAGGGTGTGGAAGAAGGAAGCTGTTTTGGTCTCCACTGTGGGAAGGGCCTGCCCAGAGAGGTAGCTTCACAGCCTCAGATGAAAAGAGCATTTTCACTGTGAGTGTTGGTAACAAAGGGTTGAAGTGGATGCAATATATTTAGATTTTCTGAAAAATTCTGTCAAGAACTTGAATCTGCTACAAAGTTGGAGAAAAGGTAGTAGACAATTGTAAAACCACCTGAATAATAGAAAGTGAAAAATCTGGGATGATTTCACTGTTCAGGATGTGCTGAGGAACAGAAATGCTGTGTGTGGCAGCACGGAAGGTGCCTGCTTCAATACTTCAGCCAGGGTAAAAACATTTAACTCTGCAGTTGTTTGCACCTTGGATTGCCTGGCATGGACCAGGGCCATCACACTATGCAAAAGTTACCTTCATTTTCTGATAACCTGCCCAAAGGTCTGGACCTGGTAACTCCTGTCTCAAACTTGCATTGTTAGTTTTTTGATCTATACTCTGTGTTAAAGTGGAGCTGGCTACCATGGTGACACAATTTAATCTCGCTGATCTACTTGTGGTATCTGAAACCTCTACCAGGAAGGCAGGGTGACAGCTGTGCCAAGGCACAGGTTGATGTGGGGGAGAGTAGGGAGAGCAGTTAGGCAAAACAGTCTGTGTGGGGGCTGCTCTTCTGAGGTGTTAGGACTTTGCTTTGCACAGAATGGCTGGGGTTGGAAGGAACCTCTGGAGAGCAACTAGTCCAATCCCCCTGCTGCCTGTCACCCAGTGGTGCAGGCTCACATCTAGGTGGGTGTTGAAAGTCTCGAGAGAAGGAGACTTCACAACCTCTCTGGGCAGCCTGCTCCTGTGCTCTGTCACCCTCAAGGGAAAGGCATTTTGTCTCGTATTCAGATGGAACTTCCTTTGTTCTAATTTGTACCCACTGCTCCTTGTCTTAACACTGGGCACCACTGAAAAGAGTCTGGCTCCATCTTCATGGCCCTGACCCTTTAGATATTGATAAGCATTGAGAAGATCCCTTCTCGGTCTTCCCCAGGCTAAATGGCTCCAGGTCTCTCTTTTCTCATCAGAGAGATGCTTTAGTTCCCTTAACAACTTTGCAAGCCCTGCACTGGACACTCTCCAGTAGTTCGTTGTCTCTCTTGAACTGGGAAGCCCAGAATTGGACACAACACACCCATCAGGATTTGAATATTAGATCCATTAGGATATAATCCATTAGGATTAGTGTACCTTAGGGAGTGCTTGAGGACAAAAGTGTAAGAAGGTTACTTGAAGTTGCTAAAGCCATAGCAGAGAATATAAAACCTTAGCTGCTGAAGCTATCAGGAACATTCCTGCACCAAGTGGGAATTTTGTAGCAAGTAGATCAGAGAAACTAATTTGAGATTAATGCAAAAGGAAAATTAGACCACATAGATAAATTAGATGTCAGTAAGTCACCAGGGCTGGATGGCTTTAAACCAAGAGCCCTGAGGAACTCGACTGTGAAACTGCAGAACTGCTGGCCAAGCTGTATCATTTGTCACCTCAGATGGCTGCTGTGCCAGAGGACTGGGGAGCTGCCAGTGTAATTCCCATCTATAAAAGATCTCTAGAGAGGATCTTGGGAACAGCACACCAGACAGTAATGCTACCAGGAATGGAAGGATCTGTAATAAGGATCTCCGGAGACACAGAAATGTTCACTGTTGGGGAACAGTCAAGTGTGGCTTCTGAAAAATGAAAGTCTTGCTGCTCTACCCTATGAAGTCTGTGAGGTGTTGGAAACAAAGGGTTAAAGTGGATGCAACAGACTTAGGTTTTCAGAAAACTTCTGTCAGGAACTTGAAACTGCTACAAGGTTGGAGGAAAGGTTATAGTTCTAAAGCCACACGGTCATGGATTGAGATGAACCTGCTGCTGTGTTTCAAACTGCTGCACACATGAATAATAGGAAGTAAAAAAATCAGGGATGATTTCACTTCTCAGGAAGGGGAAGAAAACATCACTATAGCAGCAACCAATAAAAGCCTCCATCTTCACCAGGAAAGGGATTTGCTTTGGTATAAATGTCTGGTACACCTGCACCTTCTGTGTGATGTGCAGTTCTGATCTCCACAGCTCCAGAAGGACACAGTGGCATTGCAGAAAGTCAGGTAAAAGGGGCAAAGAGATGGGCTGACTTCCAAGGAGAAGCTCAGATGGTTGGGACTCTTTCTTTTGGGAAGGAGGGAAAAGAAGTAGTTGAGGCCCCATCCCTGGAGATATTCAAGGTGAGGCTTGACAGGGCTCTGGGCAACCTGATCTAGTGGAGGATGTCCCTGCTGACTGCAGAGGGGGTTGGATTAGATGACCTTTGGAGGTCCCTTTCAACCCAGACCATTCTATGAGGTTTAAATGATAAAATCAGCAGGTGAAGCTGAATGTGAAATATCTTTCAGCTCCCTTTTGCTATTACAACCAGGGAAATTCTGATAAAACAAGATGGGCTTTGATTTTAAAGCAGATGAAAGAGCAGTACAAGTGCAGCCGAGAAGAACTGCTGCTTGTGGCCTCAGAATAGGTGGAATTTGGTGACAGGCTTTGCAGCTGTTGCCCACGCAGGGCAAATCCCACCTGCATTACCTTTGCAAGAGACTCAGCATGACCCTTCCTTTCCTCAGGGCTTTCTTCTGCAGCTTTTCATAGGAAGTGATTAGCCAGGTGGCTGGCAAGCGTTCGACACTCCCTTGTGTGCATGCCCAGAGTCTATTTTTTTGTTTTTAATTATAAGTGACTTATCCCTCATAGGAGTGATGAATATTTTTTTTTCTTCCTTTTCTTTAAATGCTGCCTTCAGCAGGGTGTGCATGTGAACTTTATTTTAATTAAGGGTGAGGAATCTCTTTTACATAACTGTATCCCAGATTCTCATGAGAGAGTGAAAACAGCCCTGAGGGAGTGGTGAAGAGGCCAGCAAAATCAGTTGCCTCACTGATGGGAGACCTGATTCCAATCTCTCTTTACTTCTCTCTACCTGTGGGACTTGCTTCAGGCTGGCTGACAGCCAAAGGGATTGAACTGGAGCAAAGGGACTGTCTCCTTACAGCTTTGTTTTGAACCATTCATTTGTGGGTCTGAGCAGGTACTGGAGTGGATATTGCAGAACTGCCCCCAGGATTGTTGCTCTTGCAGTGGGAATAGCCAAATTGGACACAAATCTGCTTTTAAGCCCTTTCAGCCATGGCCGAGTGATAGCTCAGGTGGCTTCTACCCCTGTGCCTGGTGCCAGGGTATTATATTGCAACTCTAGGTTCACCTATCTCCTTCAACAGGAGTGTTGTTGCCATCATTGTGGTTGCCACCAGTCAGTTGAGCTGCTTGGGATTTAGTAGCAGTGCCAGTGGGACTGGGGTCTTTCAGAATGGTCTTTCAAAATGAAAACAAATTGGACTGGAAGTCCCAGGTCAACCTTTTAGATGTTCTTGGATTTGTTTCTGGAACAGGCTGCCCAGGGAAGTGGAGTCACCATCCCTGGAGGTCCTTAAATAACGTTTGGATGAAGTGCTGAGGGACAAGGTCTAACATTTGTGTATAGGGAGATGTTAGGTTATGGCTGGACTCGATGATCTTAAGATCTTTTCCAACCAGGCAATTCTACGATTCTGAAATGCTATGAACTAAAGTTTGGTTTTCAGTTGCAAAGCTTGAAAGGGATTGGGGAGCAGATGAGTGTGTTTTTTTTCTGTACAATTAAGGAGGGAAAATCCAGGGTGTGTGCTTGGTCTTTTGCTTGTTTGTTTGTTGCCTTTTCTCTTCAGAAGAAAGACGAGATAAAGGTGTTGAAACTCAATTGTTGCATTACTGGAAGCAGGGCATGTAAATGAAAGAGGATCTCATTCCCTGTGCACAAAGAGAAATCTGAAAAACAAACCACAAGCTCTGTGAAGATGCTAATGAAGTTCATGAGTCAAACCTGGCATGTTGTTAGCATCTGCTGCTTGTTTACAGCAGCTGAAGTGAGCATCCCTTTCAGAAAGCCTCACATACGGGAGGGAGTTTTCCTACCCTATCAAAATCTCAGCATGGCTTTGAAGAAGCTAAACTCTTGGTAGAAGTCACAGTTGTGACCTTGTGGCATCCTGCTGAACCTGGTAGTGGCCAGCAATGATTTTTTTTTTTTTTTTCCTGAAGCCAAAGCCCTGGAGAGGTTTTTCCTGTCTTTTTATTGCATCCAATGATGCAAAGATACTGAAGCCACTGAGTGGTCCATGCTGCTTTTCTCACACCTCTGTTACCCTCAAAGGAAAGAAGCTTTTCCTTATGTTCAGATGGAATTTCCTGTGTTGCAGTTTGTGCACATTGCCCCTTATCCTGTCTCTGGACTCTTCTGGAAGGAGATTGTCTCCATCATCTTGACTCCCACCCCTTACATATTGGTAAGCATTGAGAAGTTCCCCTCAGTCTGCTCTTCTCCAGGTTAGAGCCCCAGGTCTCTCAGTCTTTCCTCATCAGAGAGATGCTCCAGGCCCCTCATCATCTTTGTAGCATCCATTGGGCTCTCTCCAGTAGTTGTCTGTCTCTCTTGAACTGGACCCACTACTGCAGATGTGGTTTCTCTAGTGCAGAGGTGGAGGAGAAGTAACCATGGCCACACTCTTCTTAGTGTACCCTGGATACCATTGGCCTTCTTGTCTACAAAAGCATATTTCTGACTCATGGTGAAGGACCTGACTCCCAGGTCTTTCTCTGTGGAGCTGCTTTCTGACAGTTCAACCCTTAACCTATACTGCTGCAGGGGATTATTCCTCCCTGGTGTAGGACCCTACTCTTGCCCTTGCTGACCTTGATTCAGGTCCTGATACTGGGGCTTTGCAGTTGTACACAGCTGCTGGGCATCATTGCTATGAAAGGAGGAAACACTTTGGAGGAGCAGATCAGCAGGAAGGTGAGGCAAAGATAAGCCAGTTGGAATAATGTCCTTCAGCTGTTCAGCAGAGCAATCTAAATGGGCACACTTCAGACAGAAAGGAATCTGATGGTTAATGCCACAGCTTGAATGTGTTTTGATGTGGGATGAGTTCATAGGTTGGAGCATGTGCTTCTAGTGGAGGTGAAGAGAGAGTCAGCCTGGTGTCAGATAGGGGAAGTGAGGAGCAAGGTCAGTGTGAGTCATGTGAATCTGAGAGATTGTGCCAAGGGCTTTAACCACCTTAGAGTGCAGAAACTGGAGAGAGATTCCTGATGGTTTGATGGTTTCCCAGAGAGAGAGGCCTGAAATGAAAATCCCATTGCTGGTGTAGGTGGTCTGAACAAGAATATCATAAACTGTGCCAGGAGAAGGGATCCGAATCTCTGCTTCGTGCCACTTGTACTTTGTAGGGAGTAGGGTAAAATGTTGTAATCATTTGATAGGTTGAACCAGAAACAAACTTGTGAGGCTCATTTAGGAGGAAAGGACAAAGGGTGAGCAGTACCTGTGTCCCTGACCAGGGAGGCTGCACACAAGATGGGTAAGGATGGCAGAGCACTGCCAGCTCCTGCTCTGCTCTCCATGCTGTTTCCATTCTGAGTGTGGTACCAGACCCAGGAGCTTCTGCCTGGCAGCCTGCCCCAGTCCTCAGATCCCTGCTCTATGCCTTGCTCTGGAGTCACTTGCAAAGTTAGCAGGGGGTTGGAGGGTGGAAACAGAAAGCCCAGAAATGGAGCAGGACAGAGGTCTGGAAACCCACATGGCGTTTCTACTGTGCTGTAAACCTGTGTGACCTTCCTCAGCTCAGACTGTGTCCTCGGGGTATGCATGGGTAGCAGAGCTGTTGGGCACTCTCAGGTGCTCTGTGCTACCCAACAGAAGCTGTTCCTTCACCTATGTCAGTAACATTTTGTCACTGAGCTGTGTTTTATGGAGGGATGCTTTCATGTAGAGAAAATGCAGAGAAGGATCTTGAGATTTTTATGATCCTCTAGTGTAGGCAGAAAGAGATGGGTGTGGGGGGAGAAGGAATATTATCCTTGTCTACTCTGACTCCTTGTTCATTTTCCCTTCCAAGACAATTTCATGGTACTTCTTTATTCCAAACCTTTGCTGCTACTTTGTGCAGAGAAAGACAAGGCAGTCAGCTCTTACTGAAAGCAGCACAGATTAGAAGGTGCTTGACTATGTAAGTCCCAAGCAAAGAAATAAGAACATCCTAAGGAATTAATTTGAAGTGTGATGCTTTCTGGACTGCTGCAGGGATATAGAGGGATGGGTGAAGTGAGATTTTTCTTGGGTTTTGTTTGTTTTTTTTTTTTTTTTTTGCCTGCACAGATCTCTTAAACCTCAGTACTTTGAGTTTTACTTTGTTTTCTTTGGCTTCAGAGACGGCCAGTGTCTGGAGCTGAGGCACTTTGGTGCTTTGCTTAGTGTCCCCAAAAGACCTGCAAACTTAGCCAAGCTTTTGGGCTTGAAAGAGATGAGCTGTGTAGCTTGAATTGCAACTTGGTGCCTCCAGTTCTGGGAGGCTGTAATGACTGCGACCTTTTGAAACCTTGTTCAAACTGTTTTTGTTGCACTCAGGACAGGAATGTTATGTTCTTTGTTCCACCTCCTAAAAGGCAAACCTTGTTGGATAGGCCACTTGCAGCTTTTATAGTTTGATATATGTGGGTCAGGGGAGGAAGCAGGCATGGTCTGTGAGATGTTTCCAAGCTGCTGGAAAAAGTCCTTCTGAATGCTTGAAGGAGGTTTTAAGAGCCCAGCTGAATTTTTGCAAATTACTTCTGTCTTGATTAGGTACAGAAATAAACCCTCAAATTTGAATTGCTTCCAGCTTCTGTGCACATGAGCAATTGGGATGACTTCTGAGGAAGAGTGTGTCCAGAAGGTTTCCTCCCCCTCTACTCTGCCCTAGTGAGACCACATCTGGAGTATTGTGTTCAGTTCTGGGCTCCCCAGTTCAGCAGAGGCAAGGAACAACTAAAGACAGTACAGTGGAGGGCTGTGAGGATGATGAAGGGACTGGAACATCTGTCTGATGAGGAAAGGCTGAGAGACCTGGGGTTGTTTAGTCTGGAGAAGACTGAGAGGAGATCTTATTAATGTTTACAAATATCTGAAGGGTGGATGTCAAGAAGAAGGGACAGTCTCATTTCAGTAGTGTCCTGTGATAGGACATGCAGGCTCATGTTCACCTTAGGGTCCACCAGGACCCCAGGTCCTTTTCTGTCAGGCTGCTTTCCAGCTGGTCAATGTCCAACGTATATAGGTGCCTGGGGTTCTTCAGCTCAGGTACAAGACTTTGCAATTTGTCCTTGTTGAACTTTATGAGGTTCCTCTAGGCCCACCTCTAGTTCCCTGGGTCTTCCTGCTGGAAGATTGGGAGTGACCTTTGCTTTCCCCCAGTCTATGGGCACTTGTCCCAGTCACCATGATTGATTAGAAATTATTGAGACTGGCCTCATAATCACAGAATGCAGAGGACTCACACCAGAGATCATGGAGTCCAAACTCCCTGCCAAAGCAGGATCACTTAGGCTAGTCCACACAGGAATGCATCCAGGTGGGTTTTGAATGTGTCCAGAGAAAGAGACTCCACACCCACCTCACAGATATTGATAGACATTGGTCAGATCCCCTCTCAGTCTTCTCAAGACTAAACAGCCCCAGGTCTCTCAGTTTCTCTTCATCTACCAGCTCCCTCAGCACTCACGGATACATCCCATCAGAGCCCATGGACTCATTTTGGCTCCCCATATGTAGATGTGAACAGAAGGTTCTGGAGGAGAACTAAGGCCTTGAGAACTGAGCCAGTTCCTCAGTTTTCCTTTCTCTCCTCTGTTGCCCACTCACCTCAACACTCAATTACTGCAAGAGACACATGATGAGGCTGCTGTGGCTTTCATTTAAAGCTTAAAGGTAATCATAGAATTGTGGATGGAAAAGACCTCTAAGATCATCGAGTCCAACTATCAACCTAAGACCACCATGGCCATTAAACCATGTCCCAAAGTGCCATAATGCAGCTTTACAAGCAGGAGACCTCTTTCACAAAGGTTCTCCTGCTGCATGGAGCCTCTCCTGGGGTGGTGGTGTCATGCACATGCACAACTTGGTGGGTGTAGCCTGTACACTGCATTTGGTGTTCTTCCAGGCTGCGGATGGGAGTCTGCTGCCAGGCCTGGCTGTGTGACTTCAGCTCTGATTGCCTTAACTCACTCTATTTGCTTTGGAAATTATAGTTTCAATTGGTGCTGATAACCCAGCTGATTATGTTATACATTTAGGGCTCTTCCCCCCCCGCCCCCCTCCCCCTTTTTTTTTCCCAGTTCTTTCTTTAATTACTTATGTAAATAATTTTAGCAGGCTTAGCATTAATTTTGGAGAAGCTGGCATATAGAAGGCTGGGAGGCTAGCGGCAGGTGCTGTAAGTAATCACTCTGCTAAATTAAGCTTTCCAAGGCAGTAGGTTAATTTCTGGGTAAGCAGCCTGCATGCAGATTCTTAGAATCAGCTGGATCGTGACCCAGCAAGTGACTCAAGGCTTTGTGTAGCTTTAAGCACATGAATTGTCTCCCTGAAGCCTTTCCTTTTTCATAGAATCATAGAATTGGTTTGGTTGGAAGAGATCTTTTGAGATCATTGAGTCCAGCTGTTAACCCAGCACTGCCAGGTCACCACTAAACCATGGCCCTCAGCACCACATCTGGATGATTAGGGGACTTGAGCATCTCCCCTATGAAGAGAGACTGAGAGCCCTGAGGCTGTTCAGGCTGGAGAAGAGAAGACTGAGAGGGGATCTGATCAATGTCTATCAATAGCTGAGGGGTGGGTGTCAAGTGGAGGGGGCCAGGCTCTTTTGGGTGGTGCACAGTGATAAGCCAAGGAACAATGGGTTCAAACTTGAACATAGAAGATTTCACCTCCACATGAGGAGAAACTTCTTTCCAGTGAGGGGGACAGAGCCCTGGAACAGGCTGCCCAGGGGGGTTGTGGAGTCTCCTTCTCTGGAGACTTTCCAAACCCACCTGGATGCATTCCTGTGTGGACTACCCTAAGTGATGCTGCTCTGGCAGGGGGGTTGGACCTGATGATCTCTTGAGGTCCCTTCCAATCTCTGATATACTGTGAGACTGTGATCTCCGTGGCTTTTAAATTCCTCCAGGGATGGTGGCTCCATCCCTTCCCTGGGCAGCCTGTTGCAGGGCTTGACAACTATTTTGGGGAAGGCAGTTTTACTAATATCCAGCCTAAGCTTTCTCTGGCACAACTTGAGGCTGTTTCCTCTTCCCCACTCCAACCTCCTTTCAGGCAGTTGTAGAGAGCAATGAGGTCTCCCCTCAGCCTCCTTTTCTCCAGACTAAAGAACTCCAATTCTCTCAGTGCTCCTCACCAGACCTGTTCTCAGACCTGTTTCAGCAGCTTTGTTGCCATTGTCTAGAAATTCTCCAGCATCTGTGTCCTTCTTGGGGTCCTTCAGCACCCCTAAACTGAACCCAGTGTTTGAGGTGTGGTGTCACCAGTGCTGAGCAGAGGCACATGATGACTTCCTTACTCCTGCTGGCCACAGTAATCCTGATCCAGGCCAGGATGCTGTTGGCGTTCTTGGCCACCTGAGCACACTGCTGGCTCATGTTCAGTCTGCTGGCAACCAGCACCCACAGACCCTATTCTGCTGGACAACTTTTCAGCCACTCTCCCCCAAGCCCTGTAACATTGCCTGAGGTTGTTTGACCCGAGTACAAGACCTGACATTTGGCCTTGTTAAACCTCATACCACTGGCCTCAGTCCACTGATCCAGCCTCTCTGGATCACTCTGCTACCCTCCAGCAGATCAACATTCCTGCCCAACTCGAAGTCACCAGCAAATTATTGAGGCTGTTCTTGGTCTCCTTGTCCACATCACTGATAAATATTAAAGGGAACAGGCCCCAAAACTGAGCCTTGGGGAATGCCACTAGTGACTGGCTACCATCTGGCTTTAACTCCATTCACCACCACTCTTAGGGCCTGGCCATGCAGCCAGATTTTAACCCAGGGAAGCTCATGCCCAGCCAAGCCTTGAGCAGCCAGGAGAATGATGTGGGAAATGGTGTCTGAGGTGTCTGAAGTCTAAGCAGACAACATCTGTAGCCTTTCCCGAAGTCTGTGCTGCTTTGGATTTCTCTAACTAGTACAAGAGCAAGCCAAGTAGTGTTTGAGAGCTTTGTGCCCTTTCCTTCTCCACTTTTGCATGCATGAGTGGTTTTCTGCAAAAGATTTCTGCTGATATCTCTCATGGAGTTCTTTTGGCATCTGTAAGCAGTCACTATTGTCTTGGGGGGCAGATTCTGATCAAGTGATGTTATCATTAGCCTGTTGCTGTTGCAATGTCACAGCTCTAGACAGCAATGGTCTTCCTCAGGGCTTGAAGTGAACCCACGGAAGTGTGGCTTCTGAGCTCATAAGGCTGATGGGGTCAGTGATGTGTGTGATCTGATAACTAAGTGATTTTCAGACTCAGCAGGGCTCTGAGGAAATGGATAAAATCTTTATTTCTGCCACTTTGGAGCATTTTGTCTGAAGATTGAGTCCAGAGGAGGATCACCTAAAGCAGATCACATGGGAACATGTCCAGGTGGGCCCTGAAAGGGACAAGACTCCACCACCTCTTTGGGCAGCCTTTTCCAGTGCTCTGCCACCCTCAAAGTAAAGAAATTCCTTCTCATGTTTAGATGGAACTTCCTGTGTTCAAGTTTATGCTTATTAGCTCTAGTCCTGTCTCTGGTGATCACTGAGAAGAGTCTGGCCTCATCTTTCTTTAAAATTTATCTTCCTGCATGAAGATCATGTCAAAAACATAAGGGGAAAGGAGGAATTTCTACTTGGAGAGAGTCCCACGCAAAATGGAATAGAACAGAAATAATGCTCTTCTTCCAGGGATTCAAGAAAGGAGAGAACTTCAGAGACCTGGAGGTAAAACAAACAAACAAAGTTAAAAAAAAATATTTTTGGTGGTTCCATATGACTGCAGATTGGGACTTGTCCCTCCTCTGACTTATGGTTGGTGCCTCCTGTGGATGCTCAACCTAGTTACCAAGCTGTTGCTTGGAATCATGCACCTGCTAAATGGATCTGAAGCCTCTTTTCACACTGCTTAGCTGATTTTTGTTATAGTCAATCATCTTGATGATCTGGAAGGTCTCTTCCGTCCAAAATGATTCTAGGACTCTTAAGGTGTTCAGACAAAAAAGGCTTGAAGCTCAGTGTTGGGACAGAGCTCTTTCATGTTTTAAAAACCACAAATAATCCAGGTGACAGACTTCTGAAGGTCGAGCTCAATTCTTCTGAGCAGTGTTACAGAGTGACATGGTTCTTGTAATTGGTTTAAATAAATCTTAAAATTGATTTAAATAAATCTTTTCTCACTTTCTACATTAAAACTTTACTGATTTGTTTGCTCTGAGAGCTTGAAGAGGCATTATTCACATCTAATGAACTCAATATTCTACTCAAGCAGGTTCTTGTATTATAAGCAAAAATATTCTTTCAGTCTCTGTTCCTAGGGGTGGCTGCTTTGATTTAAGTGGACACCTTGAATTAATCAAGAATAAGGGGTTGCTTCCTCATAGAATCACGGGGGTTAGAAGGAACCTCAAAAAATCACCCAGTCCACCCCCACTGCCAGAGCAGGATCACCTATACCAGGGCACACAGGAACACATCCAATTGGGTTTTGAATATCTCCAGAGAGGGAGACTCCACAACCCACTCTGGCGCAGCCTGTTCCAGTGTTCTGTCACCCTCACAGGGAAAATTTTTTTTCCTGAACTTCCTACGGTTCAGCTTCCACCCATTCCCTCTTGTCCTGTCATTGGGCATCACTGAGCAGAGCCTGGCTCCATCCTCTTGGCACTCACCATTTACATATTTATAAACATGAATGAGGTCACCCCTTAGTCTCTTCTCCAAGCTACAGAGCCCTCAGCTCCCTCAGTCTCTCTTCATCAGGAAGATGTTCCACTCCCTTCATCATTTTTGGGGCTCTGCACTGGACTCTTCAAGCAGTTCCCTGAGGCCCTTCTTGAACTGAGGGGCCCAGAACTGGACACAATATTCCAGATGTGGCCTCACCTGGGCAGAGTAGAGGGGGAGAAGAACCTCTCTCGACCTCCTAACCACTCCCCTTCTAATCCACCCCAGGATGGCATTGGCCTTCTTGGCCACAAGAGCACATTGCTGGCTCATGGTCAGGATTCCATCCACTAGCACCCCCAGGTCCTTTTCCCCCCTCACTGCTCTCCAACAGGTCAGTTCCCAACCTACAGTTCCTCAGTCATGTCTCTCAAGTAGTGGCAGCTTCTAACCCTATGTTCTGGAAGCCTTGTCTGGTGGAGAAGTTGCTGTCCTCCAACTTGAAGATCCTCATCCTGCTCCACGATGGAAACAAGATGGGTAAAATAACTTAGCTTTTTGATAGCTCTGAAATCTCATGTGGCTTTGTGAGCATAAAGTGACATTCCAGTTTTATGGGAATTGGGACCAAAATATCTTTTTGAAAGAAATGGTGAAGAGAAAAACCATACTCACTGCTGCACTCCCCACTCTTCACGGATCTTCTGACAGTGGATGCCTTGTGGGTTTAACAGATGGGCCGAATGCATATTGATGCACCCAGAGCATCTGAGCATATTGTCTGTGATGCTGTGAGATGCCTGCAAGGCTTGGAAATGGAGAGTTGCACTGGGCAAGAGCTGTGTGGCCAGTGATTTGCTGATGGCAGCATAGCAGCCTGCTAATCTTGCACATAGTTTCTGGGCAGCCTTTTGAAAAGGGGTCAGAATTTGACCCCTCTTAAATACTGAGGTGTTGGAGGCAGGGAAATCTTCTTTCCCAGGTGATTCAGCTCTGCATGGGCTGCCAGAATTGCAAACATCAGGTAAAGCAGTGACCAGCTACTCAGCAAATGCCTTGCAGGCTGCTTTCAGAATGGACTCTTGGAATTAAAAACCAGAGGTCCAAACATCCTCTGCTCCAAATCTGTGGCTTTGGGGAGGTACTAGGCCGTTTAAGAGCACTGCTTTGTATCTTTCTGACTGACTGTCTTTAACTCAGCCTATGCAAATCTTTTTTTCCCATGCTGCATGATGAATTTGTAATGCTTTCCATTATCAAAAGTAGAACTTGAAGGAGAAGGAATGCTGTCCTTTACCAAAGATGAATGCTGCATTAGAGGGGTCGGACACACTAATAACAACAAAATATTACTCCACCAGTCTGTCCTCTGAAATCAAATGTGTCAAGCAGATTGCTGCAACTTTGGATGGAAACTTGGCAATTATGTTTGTGTGGCAATTTGATTCTGTTCTCCTAATATACTTCTGGAGAACGTCCAACTGTAGCTCTGCTCTGATCCCAAGACTACCCTGTGGATGCCCTGAGCTCTTACAAGTGTTGAGCAGTGAGCTCTGATGGCGTGCCCTGCACGGTTGTTAGAAAGCTTTGCAATTTGCTTTGCCCTCAGAGGGCTTTCCATTTGGCAGGGAAGAACTGATACCATCCCAATTTTAACACTGGAGCAGGAAGGGAAGATAAAAAGCTGCAGAGAACCAGTCTTTTGTCTAAGCTGTGGAGCCAGCTGGGTGTCTTGTTCAGACTTGCCAGCCTGCCTTCTCATCTGGGGCTCTGAGGGGTCAACAAACAGCATTCCTTCTGTGAAAATAAAACTGCTTTTGGTGTGGCCAGTGAGCCCTGGTCTCCCACGACCATCCTCAGTCACAGTTCTCACCATGAGTGCTTAACTGACCAACATAAATGCACAGTCTCCTCTCTTTGTCCTTTCACAGCTTTCCACTGCTTTTGCCTTAAAAATGACTTTTGAAGTTGGGAGTCCCTTTTTTATTGACTATAAAGCACTCCTGATAACTACAGGACAATCGCTGTGTTAGCTGGGATGCCGCAGCCATTCTGGAGGACAAAAGCACTCTCCAAGCAGCAGCAGCTTAACTTCTCTCAGTCTCCAGGGGCCAGGGACGAGGAGTTTCCTAGGTTTTCAGCTCAGTGGTGACAGTGGTATCTGTGTGGCTGCTGTTTATTACTCTGTAAGTAATAGTTTAATGGGCCTGCCTGCAATAAATTGCTGTTTCGTGCTGGCGTGTGGTTTTCAATAGTGTGTCAGAGAATTGCTTCTGCCTTTTAATTTGCATCATTCAAGAAGGCAGTATTTCAAAAATGTGATTATGATATCAAGGGTTTGTGAAGTGGAGGGCAGACAGGCTTTTGCTTGCTCCAAAGATTTCCTGTCTAGAGAATGTGAGTCATAAGCATGACAACTATGGATTTTTTTTTTTTTTTCATTGAGTCAGGCTTCTTTCTTTCTCCTGTGTTTGGATGATCTTAAAAAAATGACCAGTTTCAGGGTAAACTGCAGGCATACCAACTCATCTGTGGAAAACTTCTCCTTTGATACCTAAGTGCTGCTTTTAAATCAAAACCTGTCTTGTCTCTTCAGGACCTCGTTGTGCTTAGTTTGACCCTTGCTCCAAAATGAGGCACAGAATCCAACACTATGGTTGGAAAAGACCTTGAAGATCATCAAGTCCAACCATTACCTAACTACCAGATCCACTACTACATGTTTCAATCTCTGAAAGAGCCCCACTGTCCCTTGACTATCTTTTAAATACTTGTTTTGATTTGGATTGTGGGTTTTTTGTTTTGTTTTGGGGTATTTTTTCTTCTTGATTGTTGTCAGGGAGCTGCTGTGACAGCTGAAGAGGCTGCACCAAATGCTTCCATATTGTGTCCCAGTTGCTGCATTGATTATTTACAGGGATATGATTGTATTGATTATTTGCAGGGATACCATCTGACTTGCACTGTAAGTGTTGATCCTGTCACATGCAATCCCCTGCTGCCTCCAGGGATCCATCTAAAAGATCATTTATGAGTTGGATGCCACGGCCCCTATGCTGTGGTCAGTGAAATCAGTGACTTCAGTTTGGGCAGGATCCAGGCCCCCCCATTCAGAGCAGCCATGCTGTGTGAAGCCCTTGGCTTGTGGAATACATGAGCTGGCTGTTGCTTGGCTCCCTGCAGGGTACAGGTCAGATTGGGTTGAACTGGGCTCATAGCTGTGTACTCCTCAGGGCAAACATTCACCTCCAGCATATACTTTTCTGGTCAATATTTGCATAGTCAAGAGTGGGGAACAGGGATGGGAAAGGCCATCAGTGTGGTGGGTTGAGATTACCCCCAATATAAAATTGCCAGACCAGCTCAGTTGGAAGCAAATGAAGCTGCATTTACAAGCAAAACTACAATCTAAAATGAAATGCAAGGAGTATGTACAAACTATACAATATTTACGTATCTTTACAAGATATGTATCTTTACAGCACAAGAACCCCTCCCTAGACAAACCAGGGGGCTAACAATATCTTCCCCACTCCCTGGTTCCTCCCCCCTGTACACGACAGAGGAGAGAAAAGAGCAGAGATTTGTTTGATACTCAGCCACAACAAAGCAATGCAGCCAAGGTCAGCAAAGCCTCAGCCGGAGTGGAGGAAGCAAAAAGAGAGAAAGTTAGTTTACAGATCTGAGTTTGATGGCTGTTGTCTGCCCAATGGGATTCTTTAGGCTTTATCATTTTCTTTTTACATCCAATGATGATTTATTTATGTTCTACTACTTTCTGTTCAAGATCTGTGGAAAATTTTGCTAGGCACAGCCTGAAACTGCCACAATCAGCCAGTAGCAGACTGGTTTTCTGAGCATCCATGCTGTTAGATCTGGGCACTCAGACCTCAGTGCTTCCTGGCTGTAAATCCATCCACCTTGTCCCAGGTTGTGCTGGAGGTGGCAGGAGTTATTTTTAGGGCTGTTCTGGAGGTATCTGTGGGAGAAGATGACAGTTTGGGAGGTGGTACTGGAAGCAAGAGATTCTGGAAGAGCATCTGTCTGTTGTTGGTGTTACTTATCTAATCCCTAATAACAGCAGGGAACCAAATGTGGGGGATTGTTGTGCACGTTCAGTGATGCCCTGGATGCAGCTGCTGTGTGGGTCTTTTTGCTTTTAAAAGTCTGGTTTGTTTGGCACCTAGCAGCTTTTGGAGAGGTGTTTTCAGCCACTGTGCTTTAGAAAAATCAGCACATTAAAAACCCTGCTACTGTGGAATTGGGTGAGCGTGTGCATGTTGCAGACACAAACTGGTGGAATGCAATTGTTAGAAAATAGACCCTTGGAAGCCTCATCTGGGATGTTGTTAGCACGTCCTTCACATTTTGCCAATTCTCAGAAGCTGTCAGGTAGCACTGTGTGGGAAGTGTTACAGGGCATTATGGGATGAATCCTGAAATCCGAATTTGGGCCAAACTCCTACTGTTTTCAGTGGGTGGCTTGCTGGCAGTAAGGCCAAGTATCCCTTAGCTATCACAGATGACCTTTCTGTCTTTTTGAAGTCGAGGAGGGTGAGAACTGGTGCCCGTGTCTTGTCTTGTAGATCAAACTGCAGCCCTTAAAATTTATCCACATGCTTGGATTCGTGAACAAGAAGTTGGTTGAATAGAACCATTTCCAGTAGCTGTTCTTTAGATTCCCAGTAATGCTGGTGAAATGCCAGAGATCTGGAAACAGAAATTAGCTGGTGATGTAGGGCAGTGCATAAAGATGACTCTAATTCTGTTGAGGAAACTCCTGATGTTTTCCTAAATGGATAAAAGATAACCACTTTTATTTTAAAACGAAAACTTCAGAATCTTTCAAAATATCAACCCAAATTTATTTAAATATTGTTTGTACAGATAAATTATTTTACATTTTGTTTTAGGAAAAGGTTTCTAGGAAATTCCTGCAACTTGTGTCAGAATATTTCTCTCCAGTAAGAGATACAGAATTGCAGATATATTAGAAGTTAATAGTTTGGAAGTGGGCACCTGAAGTTCTTGCTTTGTCACCAAATAGTTGAGATCATCTTCTGTCTGTGCAAGAAAGGCTGGAACAGTCCTCACTATCAATACAGGCTGGGGGATAAGATGATAGAAAGCAGCCCTGTGGGAAAGGACTTGGGGGTGCTGATGGATGAGAAGCTGGACATGAGCAGGCAGTGTGAGCTTGCAGCACAGAAGGCAAATGGCAGCCTGGGCTGCATCAAAAGCAGCACTGCCAGCAGATCCAGAGAGGGGATTCTGACACTTTGCTCTGCTGAGACCTTACCTGGAGTACTGCATCCAGGTCTGTAGCCCTCAATACAGGAAGGACATGGACCTGATGGAGAGGGTCCTGAGGATGGCCTTGAAAATGATCAGGGGCTTGGAACACCTCTGCTAGGAGGATAGGCTGAGGGAGCTGGGGGTGTTCAGCCTGGAGAAGACAAGGCTATGGGGAGACCTAAGAGCAACCTTCCAGTGTCTGAAGAAGGCCTCCAAGAAGGAAGTAGACAGACTGTTTACAAAGACCTGCAGGGACAGGACGAGAGGCAATGGCTTCAAGCAAGAGAAGAGCAGATTTAGATTGGATGTTAGGAACAAGTTCTTTACCATGAGGGTAGTGGAACACTGGAACAGGTTGCCTAGGGAGGTGGTTGTGGCCCCTTCCCTGGAGATATTGAAGGTGAGGTTTGACAGGGCTCTGGGCAACCTGATCTGGTTGAGGATGTCCCTGCTGCCTGCAGAGGGGATTGGACTGGATGACTTTGGAGGTCCCTTCCAACCCAGACCATTCTATGAAAGAGGAAAACATTGTGTTTGTGTTGGCAGTGCTGAAAGAAAAGCAAAACGCTATCCCAACTGTAAAAAAAAAAAAGAAGTCCAAAATCCCTTCAAAAATGTTTCTATGCAAACCTTGTCTGGCAGGAAGCCTTCCCAGCTGAAGTAAGAGCTCCTGTCCTTCACCTCAGTGTTGCACCATCAATAAAGTCTGCCTGAATCCATCTTGGTGTTGTACAAAGGCAGCCTAAGAACTTGCTTATCTTCAGTGGAAGTTCTGAAGCCTTCACTATATTTTCTTTCTTCTTCACTTTCCCTTAGGTAGTCTCTTCATGCATTCATTCTCCCATTCATACTTCAGGGAGGCCTCTTCTGTCCCACTGTCTGGGCTTCAAGGGAGAGCAAGGGTTTTCCTATCCCTGCATGCTCCCCTTTTACCATCTGCTGTTGAGTTGAGTTTCCCATCAGGACTCCATACACAGTTCTCTTTATTTTTACTTTTTTTGTTAATCTGAAAATGTGTTTCTTGTGCTAACTGAAGTTGCAGAAATCTCTTCCAGGGCCTTTTTTTTCTTTTTTTTTTTTTTCCATGCTGTGTGCTCTGAAAGTCCCTGAAGTGCCTTTCCTTTTAAGAGGTGATTGATTGATTGATTGATTGATTGATTGATTGATTGGAGAAGAGCAGAGCAAACACGAAGTGCTCAATCTTTTCTCCCCTCTTTGTGCCTGCAGGATCACAAATGATGTCTGTGTGAAAACTGGGATGGGAACTTGAATCTCCCAGGTACCAAGACTGTAGTCTACACATTAAAACTCAAAATGAGGGTGTTCTAATACTGATCCAAACTCTTCCACTGGTTCTTCTGCTCAAGGTTGTCACTTATCTCTTTTAATTTGTTTTCATCCCTAAACAGGAGCTTTGGATGCTGTTGACTTGAAACACTTCAGATAAGCAGTTTGAAGGTTGTTGTGTAACTCTGCTTCAGAGCCTCTTTCTCTGGCTTGTGATTGCAGAGTTGGTGAGGTTGGCAGCAACTTGAGCCACAAAAATGATGAAGGGAGTGGAGCATCTTCCTTATGAGGAGAGACTGAGGGAGCTGAGGGCTCTGTAGCTTGGAGAGGAGGAGACTAAGGTGTGACCTCATCCATGTTTATAAATATGTAAAGGATGAGTGCCAAGAGGATGGAGCCAGGCTCTGCTCAGTGATGCCCAATGCCAGGACAAGGGGGAATGGGTGGAAGTTGAGCCATAGGCAGTTCAGGAAAAACATTTTTCCCTGTGAAGGTGACAGAACACTGGAACAGGCTGCTCAGGGGGGTTGTGGAGTCTCCCTCTCTGAAGATATGCAAAACCCACTTGGATGTGTTCCTGTGTGATCTGGTCTAGGTGATCCTGCTCTGGCAGGGGGGTTGGACTGGATGATCTTTCAAGATCCTTTCCAGCCCCTAACATTCTGTGATGCTATGAACTTCTGGATAGTCTAATCCAGCCCCCCATGTAAAGTGATGGCAGCTGGAACAGTTTGCTTGGGGGCCTGTTTGGTGGGGTTTTGAGCACCCCCTAGCATGGAAACTTCCTTATTTTTCTGGGCAACCTATTCTGTAGTTTGTTTCTCCCTTCAGGGAAAATATTTTTTTTTGGTTGCTTTTTTTGTGTTTTGTTTTCTTTCCTTCCTCCTTCTGACATTTAAATGAAATTTCCTGTATTTCAGTTTGTGTCCATTGCTTCTTGTCCTGTTGCTGGACACCACCAAGAGGAGCCTGGTTGCATCTTTACACCTCCAACAGGTATTTATGCACATTGATAAGATCCCCCTGAGCTTTTCCTTCTGCAGGCTGAACAATCCCAGCTCTCTCAGCCTTTCCTCTTATGTCAGATGCTCCAGTCCCTTAAACATCTTTGTAAACTTTTGCTGGACTCTCTCTGGTATGTCCATGTCTCTCTTGTCCTGGGGATGTGAGCATTTGGCCCAGCACTCCATGAGTGTCTCACTAGCCCTGAGCAGAGGGGAAGATCACTTGCCCTGAATTGCTGGCAGTGCCTTTCCTAATGCAGCCCAGATGCTTTTGACCTTCTTTGCTGCAACAGCACTTTGGAGGCTCATAGTCAACTTGATGTCCACCAGTACTCCCATGCTGGTTTTCTGCCAGTTAGCT
Organism: Indicator indicator; assembly: GCF_027791375.1. Taxonomy (NCBI): domain Eukaryota; kingdom Metazoa; phylum Chordata; class Aves; order Piciformes; family Indicatoridae; genus Indicator; species Indicator indicator. Next base: position 3,350,937 of record NC_072010.1, on the reverse strand, counting down.
CTTGGTCTGTGCTGGTGCCTGGGGTTATTCCTCCCAAGTAGCAGGGTTTTACATTTTCTTTTGTTGAACTTTATGAGGTTGGTGTTGGCCCATTTTTTGAGCCTGAACATATCCCTCTGAGTGGCAGCACACTCATCTGGTCCATCAGACACCTCTCTCAACACTGTACCATCCTCAAGGTTCCTGAAAGCATACTCAGTGCTGTCACCATAATCTTCCTTTTATGAGGAATCCAGAGCCCTGGGTGAACTGTTGAATAAATCAAATGTCTCAACAGTTCTTGAAAGTACATTGCTGTGCACTGGGGAAAATCAGACATGAGGGAACATTTAATACAGTGCCTGGTAGTGAAGGCCTTCATCATTATTATTTAAGACTTTCATTCCTTGGATCTCTGATACTTCCTGCAGCTCATGTCCCATGCTGACACTTGAGCAGCCTGCTGTGTCACTATATAATGTTGCTTGTTGGCCAAAAGCTGGACAAGGAATGCTTTCTATGGTAGGAGATCCATAGGCTCACTAGGAAAAGAAGAGCAGAATGAGAGGAAAATCCTCTTTAATTTAATAGTATCACAAAGTGATTTTCTTTTTTTTTTTTTCTCCCCTAAACTGTGCCCCAGAGGAAACAGAGGCATCAAGAGACATTTTCTCAGTGCTTTATCTATGGATCCCTCCCTCCCCCAAAACCTATACCCTAGGCACAGTCTAAACCTCTGGGCTAACAGATGGTGTGGAGAGGGAGAGGGAAGGGGGAACAATTTGCATCTAAATAGCTGGAATAAAAAAGGGTCATGTCCACAGACCAGCCCCACTCACCTGCTGTTTAAATCCCCCTGAGAAAGGGGCAAAACCAGCTTCAGTTTTGAACGTCTGCCTCGGCTCTGCTCACTCTCTGAAGCATTCTGCCCTGCAAAAGCTGCAAGGCTCTGTATCTGGAGGGATGGAGGGAGGGAGGGATGGATGGATGGATGGATTGTCTTCTGGCCCCAGAACCATGCACTCTTAAGGCTTTGGTTCGTTGAATGCAGTTGACAGCTGTGTCACTTTTGTTCAGCCCTGCCATCGGAGTGACTGCTGCCGTTGGCTGTGGTAACTAGCAGGAGCACTAATGGTATGGAGAAGGTTCTCAAAGCAAGAATTGCCTCTTGTGTCAGCTTCATGCTTGCATGGATGCAGGAGGCACTCTTCAGAGGTGCCCGGTGCCATATGGTCCTGCAACGTTCTGTGCTGGGTTTGTGTGAGTAGGTGAGATGGGTTTTGGTCATGATGGCCACCAAGCTGCAGCACAGTGGTGGTCTTGATCCTGCAGCGTGGTGGCTTGGTTCAGTGTTGGATGGCCCCACTTAATCCTGCATGTGCATGAAGCCAAGATCCTCTGGCTTTCTGACTGTGTACTGTAAAAATGTGTCAGGCTAAGCTCAGACCTCGCTGCTTTGTAATGATTTTTCTTTTTGAGTGTAAAGATCTAAAATTGTTCAAACTGTTGCTCTCCTGGGAATGGGGAGGGGAAAAGAAACACTCACCCACCACTTCTACATCTTGGTGGATGAAAAGCTGGACATGAGCTGGCACCATCCACTTGCAGTCCAGAAGCCAACCCTGTCCTGTGCTGTATCCTCAGCAGTGTGGGCAGCAGGTGGAGGGAGGAGATTCTGCCCCTCTGCTCCTCTCTGCTGAGACCCCACCTGCAGTGCTGGGTCCAGCTCTGGAGTCCTCATTACAAGAGAGACATGAACCTGTTGGAGCAGGTCCACAGGAGGCCACAGAGATGATCAGGGGGGTGGAACCCCTCTGCTGGGAGGCCAAGCTGAGAGAGTTGGAGCTGTTCAGCCAGGAGAAGTGAAGGCTCCAGGGAGACTTTATTGTGGCCTTTCAGTACTTAAAGGGGGCCCACAAGAAATATGGGGACAGGCTTTTTAGTAGGGCCTGTTGTGACAGGACAAGGAGTAAGGCTTTTAAACTACAAGAGAGAGAATCAGACTAGGTGTAGGGAAGACATTTTTTCCCCTGAGGGTGGTGAGACACTGTCCCAGGTTGCCCAGAGAGGTGATAGATGCTTCATCCCTGGAAACATTCCAGGTCAGGTTGGATGTGGCTCTGAGGAACCTGATCTTGCTGAAGATGTTCCTGCTGACTGTGGGGGGTGGGGGGGTGTTGGACTACATGACCTTCACAGGTCCATTGCAATCCAAAGGATTCAATGATTCTGTGATATCTGTGGAGAATGCTCTGGGTCTACCCCCTGTCCTATCAGCAAGGAGTGAGCTTTTTTTCTCTTTGGGCAGTCTTTCTTTAAGTTTAAGACTGTTGGAAGCCTGTGACAAGGAAAATCCTGCCCACTTCATCATAATTATGTACACTGTTGACACACTGAAACCATCCTATCTGATTTCATAGAACCAGTGTGGTTGGGAGAGACCTTTAAGATCATCACCCCCAACCATTAACCCAGCACTGCCAAGTCTGCCACTAAACCGTGTCACTAAGTACCACACCTACATGTCTCTTCAATCCCTCCAGGGATGGTGACTCCTCCACTTCCTTGGGCAGCCTGTTCTAATGTCTGCAACATTTTTGCTGAAGAAGTTTTTCCTAATGTCCAACCTAAACCTTCTCTGGTACAGTATGAGGGTGTTAGAGAGATGCAGGCAGCAAAGGAGGCAAGAGGGCTTCATAGCTGAAGTTGAGTCTCAATACTGAGTGTAAGGATGAGTGAAACTCGTTTCTACCCACCAGTTCCTCCTCCTACACCGAAACACTAAACATAAGTAACATGAAGAGAGTCCAAGTGATTCAGGAACTTTATTAGTTTTGTCAGTTGGCATCTTTTCCACCTCCCAGTAAGCCTCAGAGGCGTTTGGGTTTGGCAGACTTGTGGGTTCAGCAGGGTAAGGAGGAGATGGCTGGGGACCCACCACTGTCTTCTGGGTGTTGTTCTGCAGCTGAGGATTTCTATTTCTGGAACTGGAACACCTTGAGTCTCATCTTTCTGCAGCACAAGCCTGAAGGGAAAATGTGAGGTTCTCTGAGCTGCCCAGCCCTCCCTCCCATGAGTGTCTTGGAGGAGGAAATGAGCTCAAGAAGTGTCTTTGTTTTCTTTTTCTTGTCAATTCCCAAATCTATTTCAATACAGTGAGTGGTAGTGGCTGAACAACCTGTATGCATGAGGTCAACATGGATTTGGGCAACAGCCTTGTTTGTATGCCTCTAGGGAGGTGGATTATTTAGTTATTTATTTATATATTTATTTAAAATTAATATGGATTCTAGTTACTAGAAAGATGATCTGGTGTCCACGTACAGAAGGAGCAAGACAATGTGTTATATCAAGCTCTATGAATTCAGAGCTGTCTGTTGTGCTTTATAACCTTTTCCCCCAGTTTTATATTTTTTCAGTTTTAGTGCTTTACATCAGTTGAGGATAATGAAATTTATAGGTGGTCGTGTGATGCATACTCACTGTCCAAGAATAAACAAAAAAAGTGATGGTACTTGGATGGTGCAAGTCATATGCACACATTTGTGTATATACATATCATGGAATGGTTTGGGTTGGATATGACCTTAAAGATCATCTAGTTCCATCCCCTCTCAGCTTCAACTAGACCAGGTTGCTCAAAGTCCCACCCAGCCTGGTCTTGAACACTTCCAGAGATGGGGCATCCACAACTTCTCTGGCCAACCTCTGCCAGTGACTCACTACCCTCACAGTGAAGATTTTTTTTTCCCCTTATCTCTAATCCAAATCTCCCCTCTCTCAGTTTAAAAGCATTGTCCCTTGTCCTGTCACTACACTCCCTTGTAAAGAGTCCTTCCCCATTATTCCTGCAGGCTCCCTTTAAGTATTAGAAGGCTGCTATAAAGTCTTCCTAGAGCCTTCTCTTCTCCAGGCTGAACAACCCCTACTTTTTCAGCCTGTCCTCACAGCAGAGGTGCTTCTGCTCCTTGAACCCTCCTCTGTACCCACACCAACAGGTTCATGGCTTTGTTATGATGGGAATATGATACTCCATGTGATATGTCTCCAGAGTGGAATACAAGGGCTGAATCAGCTCCACTGATCTGCTGGTCATGCTTCTTCTCATGCAGCCCAGGATACAGTTGGCTTTCTGGGATGCAACCACACATTGCCAGCTCATGTTCAATTTTCCATCCATCAACACCCCCATGTCCTTCTCTGAAAGGCTGCTTTCAATCCTTTCATCCTCCAGCCTGTGTATCAGATACTGTGGGTTGCCCTGACCCAGGTGCAGAACCTTGCACTTGGCCTTATGTAATCCAAGAAATTCACAAAGTTTGTCCAGGTTCCTCTGAATGACATCTTGTCCTTCAGGTGTGTCAACCACAGCTCTGGTGAAGCCACACCTTGAGTATTGTGTCCAGTTTTGGGCACCTCAATACAAGAGAGATGTGGAGGTGCTGGAGCCAGGGCAGAGGAGGGCAAGGAAGCTGTGAAGGGCTTGGAGAATAAATCTGATGAAGAGCAACTGAAGGAGCTGGGGATGGTTAGTTTGGAAAAGAGGAGGCTGAAGGGGAGACCTCATTGCTGCCTACAACTACCCAAAAGGACATTGTGGAGAGGCTGGTGCTGGTCTCTTGTCACAGGTAATTAGTGACAGAACAAGAGGGAATGGCCTCAAGCTGTGACTGGGTAGGTTTAGTCTGGACAGTAGGAACATTTTTTTCCCAGCAAGAGTGGTCAGGCATTGGCACAGACTGCCCAGGGAGGTGGTTGAGTCCCCAACCCTGGATGTGTTTAAAGGTGGTTTGGATATGGTGTTTGGAGCTATGGTTTAGGGGTGATCCTTGTAGAGTAGGGTTCTGGGTTGGTTCCTGAAAGTCTTTTCCAACCTGAATGCTTCTGTGATTGTGTGAACCTGCTTGATGTTGTTGGCAAACCTGCTAAGGATGTACTCAATCACACTGTCCACATCACCAACAAAGATGCTGAACCCTAAGGAATGCCACTTGTCACTGGTTCCACTTGGACATCAAGCCATTGCCCAGCAACTCTGAGTTTGACCATTCAGCCAATTGCTTATTCACCATGTGGTCCATCCATCAAATCCATGTCTCTCCAAGGCAGAGACAAGGATGTTGTGTGGAACAGTGTCAAATGCTTTGCACAAATCCTGGTAGATGACCAGATCACTTGCTCTTCCCTTATTCAGTAAAGCTGTAACCCCATCACAGAAGTCCCCCAGATTTGTCAGGCATGATTTGCCTTTAGTGAAGCCATGTTGGCTGTCACAAGTCATCTTCTTCTTTTTCATGTGCCCTAGCATAGCTTTCCAGGAGGATCATCCAGGACAGGATGTTAGGAAGAGGTTCTTCACCAGGAGAGTAGTGAGACACTGGAACAGGTTGCCCAGGGAGGTGGTGGAAGCCTCATCCCTGGAAGTTTTTAGGGCCAGGCTGGATGTGGCTCTGAGCAACCTGATGTAGTGTGAGGTGTCCCTGCCCATGGCAGGGGGCTTGGAACTGGATGATCCTTGAGGTCCCTTCCAACCCTGACAATTCTATGATCTCCTCCATAATCATGGACAGTCTGTACTATGTGTTCTACCTCTGCCTTGCTCCTTCTGCCATCTTCCCTTGGACCCTAGTTCAGTGACATGTGCAGGTAACTGGTTCTGGCCAGCTGGGCTGGCTTGGGCTGGTGCTGTCTCCTGTGCATAAAATGCTTGTAATGCAGCAGGGCCCCAGAGAGCCTGTGAGAGCAAATCCAGAAACGAAGCATGATTTTATATCGTAGGATCACAGAATCATTGAGGTTGGAAAAGACCTCTAAGATCACCAAGTCCATCCCTCAGTGCAGCACTACCATGGTCATTAAACCATGTCCACACATTTCTAGAACACCTCCAGGGAGGGTGACTCCACTACCTCCCTGGGCAGCCTGTTCCAATCCCTGACCACTCTTGCAGCAAATAAATTTGTCTTAATCTCCAATCTAAACCTCCTCTGGCACAATTTTGGGCCATCTCCTCTCATCCTGTCACCTGATACTAGGGGGAAGAGACCAATCCCCACCTCACTCCAGCCTCCTTTCTGGGAGTTGTAGAGAGCAATGAGGTCTCCCCTCAGCCTCTTCCTCTCCAGATATCATGTATCTTACAATATGAGAATATCCTATTCTCATGAAGCACATCATGGACACACTTTGTTAGCTGCAATGAAGCCAAGAGTAAGCAGGAGGGGAGGAGTCCTGCGACCAGTAGGAATGTTTGAGCTGCTGTCTGCACTGACCCATCAGGACTCTACATACTCTCTCTTGGTAGCCTTGATGTCAATGAGATTGATTTCTGAAATATTTCTTTTTTCCTCTCATTTTCAACAAAACCAAGTCAATTGTCCAGCTGTAGAAGAGGCACATGTCACTTTTTTTGACAAGGAGGAAAAGGGTGGAAATATGAGGAAATAAGAGGTGCCCTTTGAGGTGAGGTTTATAAGCAGTGGGGTGAAGAATAGGAAACCTGTATGTAAGGGGCTGAGATATATTCTGCTTTTATTTTATTGGTTTTCTTGTAATTTTTTTTTTCTTTTAAAGAAGCTTAGCAAGTGGCTGACTGGCACTGGAACATTTACATAATCATTAAATTTGGAAAAGACCTCTAAGATCATCAAGTCTAACCATCAACCCAACACTACCATGTCCCAAAGTGCCATGTCTACACATTTTGGAACACCTCCAGGGAAGGAGATTCCACCACCTCCCTGGGCAGCCTGTTCCAATGCCTGACCTCTCTTTCAGTTCAGAAATTTTTCCTAATATCCAATATAAACCTCTCCTGGCACAACTTGAGGGCATTTTCTCTTGTTGTATCATTGCTTACTTGAGAAAAAGAGACCAGCACCTCCCTCATTGAAACCTCCTTTCAGGTAGTTGTAGAGAGCAATAAGGTCTCCTCTCATTGCTCTCTGTCTTCATGAACTCTCCAACTGGGAGAGGAACTTGTACAAAATAAGACCATTCTGGTAGCTTACAGTGGTGTGGTTTTGTTGTTTTTTTTTTTTTCTTTTTTCCCAGTCTTTTTCTGGGTGCAGCAATTAAAGATTAAAAAAAAATATGCTGGATTGGAATCATGCCTAAAGCAATCCTCAGGATAATGGGTGATTTGACTGATTTTTAAAATTAAAATAGAATCCTAACTAGCTAGTTTAGAGCATGTCTTCAGCTCTGGTTTGTTGTTATTGGTCTAATTGCCTCCTGAATCAGAGATACTAATATTTTAATTCACTCTTTTTTCCTCTGAGGACTCTGACTTAATTAAGAGAGAGTGGGAAATGCTCTGTAAATGAGCTACAAGCATGAAGGATAGAAAATGGTCTTTAAAGACATTAGCCAAAACTTGGGTCTTCTCTTCACCTGTGATACCTGGACAGAGATAATGATGATTTTTTCTGTATTTATTTATTTCTCTGTCCTGACAGGTCTTTTAAATGCTTAGAAATGTAGTCTGAGGGAAAAAATGTCAATAATCTCAGCGTTGAGGAAGGAGCAGTTAATGAATCTCCAAGGAAATATCCAGAATACAGATGTGCTTTCAGGGAGAGAAGGTTAGGAGCCAGCAGAGCAGGTGCTGGAGACAGCACATCATCATGGATCTAAGACAGAAGCTGTCTGCTGATAACATAAGACATTAAAATGAGAGCCTTGTGAGCTGATTTGCTCAGGGCTGCTTTTGGAGACCCCATTTCAAGAAGTCACGGTTTGGGTCATTCTCTTTGAGATGTCCTGGTTCAGCTTTGTCAGAAACAAATCATCATGGTTTGGCAGATTTTCAGGTGTATTAAGGACTGAAACCTTCAGGGGAGCTTTCACCTATGGGGATGTAAATTCAAACCCTGTTAGAAGTTTAAAGAATACATATTTCAGGCTACATGTTTTAGGCTCAGCTCCAGCTTCTGTTTTGAAAGCTAAAAGTGGCCTAGCACAATGCAGGCCCCAAATTTGGAGAATGAAATGAGAGTGACTGAAGGAGCTGGGGCTGTTTAGTTTGAAAAAGAGGAGGCTGAGAGGAGACCTCATTGCTGTCTACAACTACTTGAAAGGACGTTGTGGAGAGGCTGGTGCTGGTCTCTTCTCACAGGTAATTAGTGATAGAACAAGAGGGAATGGCCTCAAGCTATGACTGGGTAGGCTTAGACTGGACATTACAAACATTTTTTTTCCCATCAAGAGTGGTCAGGGATTGGAAGGGGCTGGGCAGGGAGGTGGTTGAGTCCCCAACCCTGGATGTGTTTAAAGGTGGTTTGGATATGGTGCTTGGGGCTGTGGTTTGGGGATGAACCTTGTAGAGTAGGGTTCTGGGTTGGACTTGGTGATCCTGAGGGCCTTTTCCAACCTGAATATTTCTGTGATTCTGTGATTTGGATGTCTGTTTTGTAACATTTTAGTAGAGCAACAGATAAAGCTTTGAGGCTTTTGTTAAAGTAGGCTATTTAAACTCCTCAGATCAAACCAAGTGTATGCTGAAGAGTGTTCAGAGAAAAAAAACAAGAGTTATTTCCAGTCTGAATTGGCTTTTCTTAAAAATAAAAGCAACCAAACGTGTGTATCTTGGGAGGCTGTGATTCAGGACCTGTAAATACCAGCAGTACAAGAATAACCAGGAATGGAGGAACACTCAGCTCAAATGAAATGACTGGAAAGAAAGAGTGGAAAGAGCATCCTCATGCTTGCAAAGATGACCTGGGTCTCTTTATCCTGGAAAAGAAAAGACTGAGAGGGGATCTTCTGAATGTTTATCAATATTCAAAAGGTGGGGGTCAAGATGATGGGGCCAGACTCTTTTCAGTGTTGCCCAGTGACAAGCAATGGGCACAAACTGGAATACCAGGAGTTCCATCTGAACACGAGGAAAAACTTTTTTTCGGTGAGGGTGCAGAACAGTGGACCAGGCTGCCCAGAGAGGTTGTGAAGTCTCTTTCTCTGGAGACTTTCAGAAACCCCTTGGACATGTTCCTGTGCAGTCTGCTCTGGACATACCTATGTTAGCAGGGGGTATTGGACTAGATGATCTTCAGAGATTCCTTCTGACCCCCACCATTCTGGGAGATGGTTCACTTAAGCCATTGGGTTTTGCTCTACTCTGGATTGATCTGCAGGATCCCCTTTCCCACAGCCAACGTATTTCACTTCACCACATCCCTCTGCAAGGAACCCAAGAAGAGGGATGGGGAGCTGCTGCAGGCTGTGCTGCAGTGGGTGTAGGGATGTTAACTTCAGTAAAGAAGTTAATTTACATGAGGCAGGGTGTAAATGCCATAGAGTGGATGGGACAGAATTGATTTGCACTCCCATGCATTCCACCTGAATATGCTCTGAGACCAGCACTGAGTTTTCTTGTGGATTGTGAAATAGCTGTTTCCTAAATGGACTGCCCTGTTTGCATCTCAGTTTTGTAACTATTGCTGTAAAGGTGAGAGGTTAAATTTTAGTGTGCTAGCTACAGAATTTAAAATACCTTGTTTTACACTCTCCATTTACAACAGGAAAGAGAGGAAGTGTGGGAAGGTAACCTGCGGTGGATACTTAAATGAGAATTGATTTAAGTGCTGAAGAGGCTATGAGGTTACGTGTAGGTAGCTGGAACTTCTAGAAGAGTGTGCTGGTAGTGAGCATCCTTGAATCTTAATTACTGGCATTAAAGAAGGGGTGATCAGAAAACTCTGCTTCCTGATCTGCTCCATGCTGTGCTCTCACAGGGAGGCAAATTCACATGCGGATGACCTTAGCAGGAAGTAGCAGTGGGACTTCAGCAAGGTGACTTTCACTGATGGCAGGGAATATACTGAACAAGAGGGAATGGCCTCAAGCTATGACTGGGTAGGTTTAGACTGGATATTAGGAAACATTTTTTCCCAGCAAGAGTGGTCAGGCATTGGAATGGGCTGCCCAGGGAGGTGGATGAGTCACAAACCCTGGATGTGTTTAAATCTGGTTTGGATGTGGTGCTTGGGGCTATGGTTTAGGGGTGAACCTTGAAGAGCAGGGTTCTGGGTTGGACTTGGTGATCCTGAGGGTCTTTTCCAACCTGAATGTTTCTGTGATGCTGTGAAAATGCCTTGACTCCTTGAACAGCAGCCTTTGGTTGTTGTCTTTACTTTGGAAATCTGGTGAGTTTTGGTGAGCACTTAAAAAGCTTCATTACTATAGAGCTGAAGTCTATAGAGCTTCTTAACTGCTCAGTAGTGGCCCTAAAATGGCTTGTAGTATTTTAAAGTACAGAGGGGAGATGCAACCAACCTGACAAAGCAGTCTTGAGATGAATAAAACATGCATGCTGGCAACCCATCCATCAGTGAAATTCAAATTCTGCTGAATTTGCAGTTCATATTGTTGCTAATTTTGTGATGTAGATAGATGCTTGTCCTCTGGGAACTGGATTGCAAGATGCAAGCCACTTGCTGCAGATGCTGACAGGGCTGTGTACAGGAGCTCAATCAGACTCTGCTGGACTAGGTTTTGTGGCTGCAGCTCATGAGTAGGAAGGAGTTTTAAGTAGGTAGCAGTGAAGATCCACACATCCTGCTTAAAGCTGCTTAGGTAATTGTAGCCAGAACACAGAATGAGAAGGTGTGTGCCCCAGAAAGACCAGCACAAAGATACTGAGGAAAACCTTGCCTACTATTTCAGGTCCTGTTATTAACTCCTACTCCTAATTATACAGTGCCATAAAATGGGCTTGCTACTGCATTAAGTGATGTTCTTCTATTTCCTTTTATTCAATGGAGTAAAAATAGTTCACTTGGCTCATAGGCTTTATTTAACTGAGCACTAATGCAGAGTTATGCTGTAATATATTGCAGAAACAGCAATTCCTTTGTAGCAGTGCCACAGAGCTTGCCTTTCTCTACTTGCATACACAATATGATTGAGACCCAAGTAAATGATGTGTTGAAAGACTTGAGGGAACCTCCTAAACTCAAACTGCTGCTCATTAAATTCGATGATAATGATGATTCTTAATGGACTAGCGAATGCTCTGCCATCCATTTGGTACAAGAAAGGAAGCCTAGGAACAAGAGACCTTGCCATGGTGTACTTGCTATACTTACTCCTGTACATCCTGGGATTATAAAGTAGGTAGAATAGGACATTTTACTGGATGGCATATAATTATAAACACAGTGCTGATGCTCTACCAGCAAAGAAGGCTCTACTGTGAAAGCTCAATTAGGTGGAAACTCTAAGCTACCCTAGGTTTTTTCCATTTTGCCTTTTAACTGAACTGCTTTTAAAGCATTGCATGTATCATAATTGAAGGAGTAATCACGGCAAACTGGAAGCAGATTTATGTGCAGTTCTCCAGTTGTTTTTCTTTACTGATGCTAAATTAGCTCCTTCAGTTCTGGGTGTTTGCCTGCACCATCCTTGTCTCTTAATTCAGTTTGTCTACACAAAGCTTGTGTTTGAGGCAGAGATCATTCTGTCTCGGGAGGATTCTTCATTCTTCCTCTTTCCCCAGCTTTGAGGAAGAACCAAAACCTGAAGGGAGCAATGTGAAACTGAAGCAATCTTTGCCATTTCCTTTAATTGAAAACTCCTGCCAGTCTGAAAAAAATCCTGGCTAGCAATTAAGGGAATGTGACAGCTTTGCCAGTCATTACATAAATACCACGGAGCACAGGGCTTCCTACTGTCATTAGCTGCAGCCAGCACAATGGAGCTATAGAGAGGAGCGAGGGCTGCTCTGATGCTAAATGTTTGCATTTCCAATTAGCGCTCAACTGTTGCGGCATTTCCCCCTCCACCTAATTGAGGCTCTTGGATGGCTTCAACGACGCTCGATGCTGTCGTCTTGGTGCTTGGTTTCCCAGTGAGAAAGGAGCTGAATGAGTTCTGCCTTAAGAACATCACTTTCTTCTTTGCAGGTCTTGATGTCTCTTCTCCCCAGGAAAGCTCGCCTCTGACAGGTTGATGCAAACTTTCTGCTCTTTGCCTGCTGCGGCTCTTTGCTAACTGCTGCGCCGCGGTGTCCTCTGCATGCGTGGGGATGTTGGTGACTTGACCTGACAACGTTCTAGTTTTCTGGCATAATTCTTCCCCAACCCTTACCTCCACTGCTAAAATGTCAATTCTCTGCGTTTATCAAGGTGCAGGGTTTTGTTTTGTTTGTTTGTTGGGGTTTTTTTTTGCAAATAACTCCGTATTTAAGATGTGAATCCTTTTGTACTAGGAGTTATTCTGCGTTAGGGGATAACAGGGCTTAATTCTGAGCCCTGTGCTCTGTGTTCATCTCCTGGATTGGAAACTTTTGAATGGAAGAATGATTAATGATTCCGCTGCTTTCAGCTGCTCTTGCTGCTAATGTGCAGTTTGGACTTGCTGCCAAGTAACTTAGGTGGAGAGTGGTGTGTGTGGGGGTGTAACTGCGTGTGTGTGTGTGTGTGTGAATATATTTTTCTTTATGCTACATCAAGTCATTTCCTCTGGAACACAGATTTCCTCCGGGAAAACTGCTTATATGGGCTTTGGGTATGCCTGAACATAAGAGACCTTTTATTTTTCCCACCCTGCTTAGCCAGCTTGGACTCTAGTCACTACTTTGACTTGTGTGGTTGAGCCAAAGTGGAACCAGAGCCAAAGTGGCTCCAAACTGTACTGGAAAATGGATCCTATCCTGACATCTGCAACGGTGAACTTGCTTGTTGAGGCATGTAGCTGGGGGAGGGGAGACAGCATCTCTGGAGATGAGGAAATAAAGAGGATGATTTGTGGGCTGAGAGCTTTTAAAAACGATACTCTTGGTTCCTTCTGTCTCAGCTTGGATTTTTTTTTCCTCCTTTTTTTTTTTTCCCCTCTTAAATACGGATGCAATTTATTTCTCCTGGGCTGTTTAAAAGAGCTGTTAGAATGGGATAAGTGCTTGGTTGAAATGAGCAGGCTGTTGTCCAGGGATAGGAACAGCCTGAGCAGCTCTCTCTACAGCTCTCAAGCTTGAGCTACCTGTCTGGAGCACAAATAAGGTGAGTTCATGGTGTGCTTCAGGAACTTGGGCAGAGCTGGCACCGATCGTGAAATGGTTTTTGCTGGACACTGCCAGTTACTTGTGAAACAACAAAACTATGTTGAAACATGGCAATTTAGGCTGGCATTGCCTCTCTGCACTTTTGGCTTCCAGCCTAATTTGGTGGAAAGGGCTTGACCTGCCTCAGTGCTACTCAAACAGTGTGTGCCTGGGTTACTGTCACAGCGGTCATGCATGAAGCCTGCATGGGGGAGGCTGGGCTGGCTCTTGGTTATTTAAAACAAAAGAGAAAGAAGCTTCTTTAACTTCAGTGAAAAGAGAACTAGGCTCTGTTGCTAGGAACCAAGCAGATATAATTAGTCTGTTCTTCTTTAGAGGCATGCCTGTGTGGTAGGATGGCCTAACACATATATCTGCCCAGGAGGAGATTTTGCAGGTCTCCTGCCCAGAAGTAATGCCCACTGCTGTGATGTCTATGTCCTCCTGCAAAATGCAGGCTGAGCAATTCCAGCCAGCAGCTCTTTGCCCAAACCACTGGGGCTAAATTAAAGGCTCCTTTCTTTTTTCCTTTTTTCCTTTTTTCCTTTTTTCCTTTTTTCCTTTTTTCCTTTTTTCCTTTTTTCCTTTGTTCCTTTTTTCCTTTTTTCCTTTTTTCCTATTTTCCTTTTTTCCTTTTTTCCTTTTTTCCTTTTTTCCTTTTTTCCTTTTTTCCTTTTTTTTCCTTTTTTTTCCTTTTTTCCTTTTTTCCTTTTTTTCCTTTTTTCCTTTTTTTCCTGTTTTCCTTTTTTTCATTTTTTCGTTTTTTTTCCTTTTTTCCTTTTTTTTTCCTTTTTTCCTTTTTTTTCCTTTTTTCCTTTTTTTTCCTTTTTTTTCCTTTTTTCCTTTTTTTCCCTTTTTTCCTTTTTTTTCCTTTTTTCCTTTTTTTTCCTTTTTTCCTTTTTTTTCCTTTTTTTTCCTTTTTTCCTTTTTTTCCTTTTTTCCTTTTTTCCTTTTTTCCTTTTTTCCTTTCCTCCTTTAAAATTCCAAACTATGGCATCCTCCAGCATTCTGGTCGAGTTGTAAACTGGTCAGTCATCCTTTATGTCTAGCACTACGGAAATAATGCTGCCAGTGGAGCAAGACTGCAACCAGTAGTTGGCCATCTGCCATGAGAGTGTGTCTGCCTTCCCCCTCCTCACACTCACCCACTCTGGCTATAGCAGTGGGTACATTCTCTTCTAAACGTGTACTGCTCTTTAGTGTCTATGTAATTTAGCAATTCCACCTGCATCTCTAGATGTTGGCAGCACCTGCAGGGGTCTAACAGGTAAATTCTGAAGATAGATGAGAACACACTGATGTTTTGTGATTCTTTGTTTATTAGAACCTAAGGAAAACCTGTGTTGGGTTTTTGTTGTTGTTGTTGTTTTAATTCACATGTAAATGTTGGGTCTAGGTTGATGCACTGGTGGCCCATTGTGGCAATTTTAGGCTGATGCCTAGGAAAATTTTCCAGAGATTGAGCAGAAAAATGCTGGAATGTAAATAAATTACCTTTGGATATAAAAGGAAAAATAATGATAAGGTCTAAATTTAATTGGCACAGTTGCATGATGCTCAGAGGTGCAGTGCCTGACTGGGGAGACAGCTAAATGCTATGCATGATGCTCAGAGGTGCAGTGACTGACTGGGGAGACAGGTAAATGCTACAGTTTCTGGGTTTTGTTTTAATCACCTCTAAATGTTACAATCAGTCTGTCCTCCCTCAGGGTTTGTATATTGCTGCTGCAATATACAAACCAGGGTCTGTGACAGCATGTGTCCCACATCCCATCTGCTGTCAGGTGGAGGAAAAGGACATTTCTTGCCTCTTTTTTTCAGGTGGAATATGTGTGGAGTGTCCTTCCTTCAACAGGAGACTGTTTAAGACTTAGTCCCATTTAAAGTAATGCAGAAAATGAATGAATTATCTTTTCATCCTGTGTTGAAACCCAGCTGATAAACTCCGCTGCTAATTTTGTGCTGGGATTTGGATGAAAGTGTGACGCAGAGGAAGGGAATCTGCTGCTAGCAATGTGTTGGAACAGAGCTGGGGACAGCCCATGCAAGGAGGAAGAAGGGGATTTTAACTCTGTGTGTGTCTCTAGCCAGCCATGGGGTAGAAGGGAAAACTCTGGTGCAGAGGCAAAACTCTTGCTATCACAGAATCCATCAGGTTGAAAGGGACCCTCAAAGGTCATCTCATCCAAACACCCTGCAGTAAGCAGGGATGTCTCCAACTCAATCAGGTTGCTCAGGGCCATGTCAAGTTTAGAATCACAGAATGGTTTTGGGTTGGAAGGGACCTCCAAGGGTCATCTAGTCCAGCCTCCCTGCAGTCAGCAGGGACATCCTCCACTAGATCAGGTTGCTCGGAACCTTCTCAAACCTGACCTTGAATATCTCCAGGGATAGGACCTCAACTTCCTCAACTACTTCTCAGGGCAATCTGTTCCAGTGTTTCACCAGCCTCATGGTAAAGATCTCATTCCTGACATCCCATCTAAATCTATTCTTCTCTGATTTCCAATCATTGCCCCTCATCCTATCACTACAGGCCTTTGTAAGTAGTCCCTCTCCTCTCTCCAGGGAAGGTGCCCCAATCACATCTCTGGGCAACCTGTGCCAGTATTTCACCACTCTCACTGTAAAGAGCTTCCTCCTATGTCTAACCTAAGTCATCAAGCTTGGTCAGCATCAATTCAATTAAAGGTCAAGACTCCTGCCTTTTTTGAGGGTAAGACATGCTTTCCTCATCCTGGCAACAGCAGAAAAATAGCATCTTGGAAAAAAAGTGAGATTTCCTTCTGGTAGTAAGCAGAGAGGGGAAAAGAGTTACTGAGCATCTCCCTCCTCTCTTTCTTGTTTAACACAGTTTATTCATCTGCAAGTTGCAGTAAGTTACAGCTACTGTCTTGCCAGACTGCATGAATTATAGATGGCTCTTTTATGAGTTTTCCTGTTGACTCCAGCAATTAGTATGCATTGGACATGGTTATCTTTATGGTATCTCCTGTAGCGTAGGTTTCAGCTCCTCTGACTTTTTAATTGCTTTCAGTGTTAGCAATCAGTCATCTGCCTGTCTTGCCAAGGAATGCAAAGAAAACACAACCAGCTTGATAGAGACTTATAGATTAGCTTGGAGTATTGGGTTGGAAATGATGCAGTTTACCAGAAGGAAAAATGACATAAATAGAGCATCTTTGTTCTCTTTTTTTTTTTTCCTTCTTTGGTATGTGTGTGTGTATGTTACATGTGGTAGTGCCAGAAGGCTCCACGAGTGTTGGGGTCCAACTCTGCTACATGAACAGCTCAGGAGCCTGTGCCTGAATTACAGGAAAACTGCAGGAATAAACATCATGATTTCGAGCTATATCTGGAATGGTTTGGGTTGGAAGGGACCTTAAAGATTCACAGATTGCATCAGGTTGGAAGGGACCCTCAAAGGTCACCTTGTCCAACCCTGCTGCAGTGACCTGGGACTCCTCCAACTAGATCAGGCTGCCAAGGGCCACATCAAGTCTGATCTTGAATGTCTCCAAGGATGGGACCTCCACCACATCCCTGGGCAACCTGTTTCAGTATCTCACCACTCTCATTGTAAAGAACTTCCTCCTAATGTCCAACCTAACTCCACCTTGCTCCAGTTTCAAACCATTACCCCTCTTCCTGTCACTACAGGTCCTTCTAAATAGTCCCTCCCCAGCCTTCCTGTAGGTCCCCTTGGTCACCTTCACATATTGAAATGTAGCTATAAGGTCTGCCCAGAGCCTTCTCCCTCCAGGCTGAACAGCCCCAACTCTTTCAGCCTGTCTTCACAGGAGAGGTGCTTCAGCCCTCTTCACCTTTGCGACCCTCCTCTGGACCTGCTCCAGTGAGTCCATGTCTCTTTAGTTCTAACCTCCCCCACCATGGGTAGGAGCACCTTCCACTACACCAGGTTGCTCAAGGCCCCACTTTTCACACAAGTCAGTGAATGTCTGTGTACTCTGAACTCTTGGGTGTTGCTGTTGGCACCTCTGGGTGCTGTCTTCCGTTCAGCACCTCCCTTTGCTGTGTCTTGAACTGCCAAGTGGTTTCCTGAACCTCTTTGTCCCTTTGTTTGTGGTTGTCTATCACTCCTTCCTGTCTGCAGAGGTGTGAGAGGAGTATTGGTCAGGTCAGCTGTGGAAACCTGATTTAGCTAATGAGCTTCAGAAGTGGATGGGGAGGGGCAGGGAGCATTTGAAGGCCTCTGTAACTTGACTTATGGCAGGCGTGGGTGGCAGTATGCAATAAACCCTTTTTTTTTCCTAAGTACCATGTGCTGAAACAAGCCAAACTTCCAGTACTCCCAAATGGCTGCAGAAACAATAGCTCCTCCATCATGACTATGCCTTCCTAGTGGTGTCTGGGGGATTTGGTTTGAGTGTTGGTATTTTCATATATATATATATATAGTAGTTAAGAATAATTGCGTCTGCAGCTCCGATGTATTCCCTCGTCTGACTGCAGTTGAAAAGTTCATCTGCTGTTTCATTGCTTCCACTGTTCACTTAATCATACCCTGGAAAGAGAAGATGGATTTCTCAGAGCACAGTCATGCTGGCCTGAAGAAGGAACTAGCTCAGTCCAGAGACACTTTGCATTCCTGTCGGGATGGAGCAGAGTGACTCACTTTGGGCTCACAGCGCTGATGGGATGTTGGCTGGGGAAGCAATTGCCTGATGCTCTGGATTTCTGCATGGGGCTTGTTGAAAGCCTGCTTGTCTGTGAATCCACAGGAAATTATTTTAGGAAGAAGAGAATTTGCACAGTCCACAAGGCTGCCTCAGTAGCCAGTTGGTATGGCTCTGTGCTCTGGGGGCTTAGCTCTCCTGTAGAGCCCTGAAGAGGTGGATGTCCTCCTCTTTTACTCTGCTCTTCTGAGACCCCACCTCGAGTAGTGTGTCCACTTCTGCTGTGCCCAGCACAAGACAGACATGGAACTGTTGGAGTGGGTGCAGAGGAGGGCCATGAAAATGATCAGAGGGCTGGAGAACCTCCCCTGTGGGGACAGGCTGTGAGCGCTGGGGCTGTTCAGCCTGGAGAAGAGAAGGCTCCAGGGAAACCTTAGAGCAGCCTTCCAGTATCTGAAGGGGGTCTGCTGGGAAGGGACTTTTTATGAGGGCTTTTAGTGATGGGATGAGAGGGAACTGATTTATGCTGGAATAGAGCAGGTTTAGACTGGCTATTAGGAAGAGGTTCTTTACAGTGAGGGTGGTGAGACACTGGAATGGGTTGCCCAGGGAGATTGTGGATGCCCCTTCCCTGGTGGAGTTCAAGGCCAGGTTGGATGGGGCCTTGAGCAACCTGGGCTAGTGCATGGTGTCCCTGCCCATGGCAAAGGGGTTGGAACCAGGTGATCTTTAAGGTCCCCTCCAGCCCACCCCATTCTATGATTCTAATTTGGTCAGGACAGGTTTTCATCCCCGTACTTTGAAACCAATTAAAGTTTAAAATATAAGGATGTTGAGTTTGGAGATAAACTCAGTCTCTGTGTCACAGTGGGAGGACTTGTGCCAGCAGGTTTTTAGTTTTCCCTTTAAATATGTGATGGGAAAAGGCTTTTGGGAACCTGCTAGGATAGTGCTGCTGTAACCTGTGTGGAACCAGACTCTTGGTTTTGTGGGATGAAGGATTTCTCTCACCTCCCATCTCCAAACAGATTAGGTAGCTCTTGTAACTCTAAACATCATACTTTGAGGAGGAGGGAGGTCTAGAGGCTTGAGGGGTGGAGGGGAAAGGCGAGGGTGCACTGTAGGCTTTGCCTGCTTGAAAGCTGCAATTGGCAAGAGTAAAACAAAATTGTTTGTTAATCTGTGTAACTTCTCAGCAGTTACATTCAGGGCATGCTGTAAGACACACAAGAGCTTGTACTGCCAGTGGTTCTAGCCCTGTGGTAAACCAGTATTTCACCTGTGCTCTTTTCTGACTGAGGGATTTTGAAAGCCTTTCTTATGTTGAAGGAACTTACTTATATTGAACTCAGTCTGGTGAGACCCCACCTTGAGTACTGCATCCAGTTCTGGAGCCCCTATTACAAGCAGGATATGGACATGCTGGAACATGACCAGAGAAGGGCCATGAGGATGATGAGAGGGCTGGAGCTCCTCTGCTATGGAGGCAGACTGGGAGAGTTGGGGCTGTTAGCCTGGAAAGGAGAATGCTCCCAGGAGACCTCATTGTGGCCTTCCAGTATTTTAAGAGGGCCTACAAGAAAGCTGGGGAGGGAGTTTTTAGGGTGTCAGGTAGTGATAGGACTAGGGGGAATGGAGCAAAACTAGAAGTGGGTAGATTCAGATTGGTTGTTAGGAAAAAGGTCTTCACCATGAGGGTGGTGAGACACTGGAGCAGGTTGCCCAGGGAGGTGGTAGAAGCCTCATCCCTGGATATTTTTAAGTCCAGACTGGATGTGGCTGTGAGCAACCTGATCTAGGTTGAGGTGTCCCTGCCCATGGCAAGGGGTTTGGAACTGGATGATCCTTGAGGTCCCTTCCAACCCTAATGCTTAGTCCTGTGCCTTTGACAGCAGGTAGGAAACACCAGTTCTCACCTTCTCACCCCTCTGCTTAGTGTACAAGGACCTAGCAATGAGACAGTCTCCCCTCCAGTCTCAGCCATGCATGCAGCTCTGGGGAGTCTGACCAGTAGGATATCTTTGAACTGACCTTTACTGAATCACAGAATCAACCAGGTTGGAAGAGACCTCCAAAATCATCAAGTCCAACCAACCACACAACACCATCTAATCAACTAATCCATGGCACTAAGTGCCTCATCCAGGCTTTTTTTAAACACCTCCAGGGATGTTGACCCCACCACCTCCCTGGGCAGCCCATTCCAATGGCCAATCTCTCTTTCTGGGAAGAACTTCTTTCTAAGATCAAGCCTAAACTTCCCCCCTGCACAGCTTGAGACTGTGTCCTCTCATTCTGCTGCTGGTTGCCTGGGAGAAGAGACCAACCCCCACCTGCCTACAACCTCCCCTCAGGTAGTTGTAGACAGCAATAAGGTCTCCCCTGAGCCTGCTTTTCTCCAGGCTAAACACCCCCAGCTACCTCCCTTACCTGCTCCTCATATGGCTTGTGCTCCAGACTGCTGTGAGCAGATGAGGGCATTGCAGCAGCAAATGTGATGCTTGCTCCTGAGAAGGGCCATTTGGCAGGCACGGAGATGCTAATATTCATTCTCCTTCTGCTTCCCTCTTCACTGCATATTCCTAGTACCCTTCCAGCAATTTTTTTTTTTCCTCATGGTTAAATAAGCATCAATGCAAAGAATGTCTCTCTTCTGTGGCACGCCTGCTTATGTCATTTGAAATGCTTTAACTGTGCTAGTTCCATACCAACCACTGACCCTGTGCCCTGCAAAGCCCATCAGTGAGGGCTCTTCATGCTGCACAAGATACATGCTCAGCAGTGGCTGCCAAATTTACCAGTTGGGGTTTAGTTTAGACTTTTTTCCCCACTGCTTAGACAGGGAGGGTAGACATTTGCACCACTTCATGGCTGGCACTCCAGCTGTCACTTAGTTCTGCTCTGTCTTATGCTGGAGAATGGCAGGAGGCTGAAGTATGAGTGATGGGAGATGCAAAAGGCACATGCCAGAACACACCCAGACAAATGCACAGCTAATTTCCTTCCATCCCTCCCAAACACCATGTAATAAAAATGTCTATTTTTATATATCTTATAATTAATATCTTGGGCAGTGGTATCTGCAAACACCACCGTCACTTATTTACACAATAAGTATTCACAGCTTCAGTTATTCAGTTGTGGGTTTTACACCGCACATATAAAGACAGTTCAATGATTTAAGCACAGATCTAACCTTTCCAGTACAGCAATTCAAATTGGAAATACAGGTGCTGTGGTCTGTGGGTTTCCCACACATGGGATTCCGTGGCAGACTACCCTGGGACTCAGGACTTGCTCCTCTGTCTGGTATCTTCCCAGATGCTGTGGATATGATTCGAACAGTCCTTGGCTCAGAGAGGGCTAAGGAGCCTCTCTCTTGCTGGGATTCAGTTCCCTTGGAGCTTTTCCCCTTTCTGCCTTGGTCCAGGTGCAAGGCCTGGGTGAAGTTGTTGGTCTGCTAGAGCAGATTCTTCAGCTGCTACCTGGGCAGCACTTGGCTCTTGTCTCTTTGTGGTAAGCAGGCCCTCAGCTGCTACTTATGCAGCATTTGGCTCTTGTTGCTGTCTGGGTGAGAACAAGGCAAGTTGCCTGACTTCTTGGCTGGTTTAAATGCTGTCCCAAGACAATTAATGCTCTTTGGTAACACAGGACCCTGATAACTGGACCTATAGGATGGGGCGTGTCCAAACATGGCCAGGGGCACACACAGTTCATGAATGTGTTGCAAAGTTGTTATTATTATACCTGGTACATGTTTATCTGGACCCCAGGAAGTGTCCAGGCTTGCACATTCAGGGGTGCTTCCAATGTTAATCACCCCTGCTATACATTGTCTTGACCATCTGGACCCCAGGAAGTGTCCAGGTAAGCACATTCGCAGGTGCTTAGCCTATGGTCTGGGTTAGGGTGTGTCTGGGGGTTTGACCCTTTAGGACACACCAAAACTATTCCACTGTTAAAATCAACACTCCAAATGCTAGTCTGTCATTTAAAATTCCTCTGCACAGTTGTGCTGTGAGGAAGCATGGTGGGGGTGTGAACTAGATGATCTCCAGAGGTCCCTTCCAAACCCTACCGTTCTGTGATATCGTTGTGTGAAGGGAGACTGCAGTCAAACCTCTTTCAAAGCTCCAAAGCCTGATGGGCTCTGCTTTACTGCCAGCCCTCCCATGTAAGAGCAAGTCTGAAGAAACTGAGGACCACCTCAACATGAGGAAAAACTTCTTTACTGTGAGAGTGACAGAGCACTAGAACAGGCTCTCCAGGGACATCTTTGGCTGGATCAGGTTGCTCAGAGTCCTGTCCAACCTGACCTAGAATTTTTCCAGGGATGGGGCTTCTACCATCTCTCCAGGCCAATACTTCACCACCATCACTAGAAAAACTTTGTTCTTTCTATCTAGTCTAAACCTCCCCTCTTTTATCTTTAAACAGTCATCCTTTGCCCTGTTGCTACAGGTCCTGATAAAAATATTTACCTCAATTAGGCAAATTAAAGTACTGAAAAGCTACAAGACGATCTTCCTGGAGCCTTCTCTTCTGCAGGCTAAACAATCCCAACTCTCTCAGCCTTTCTTCCTAGCAGAGGGCTTCCAGCCCTCAAATACTTTTGGTTTATAGGATCACAGGATGTTAGGGATTGGAAAGGACCTGTGGAGGTCTTCAAGTCCAACCTTCTGCCAGAGCAGGACCATAGAATCTAGCACAGGTCACACAGGAATGCATCCAGATAGGTCTTGAAAGTCTCCAGAGAAGGAGGCTCCACAACCCTGGAAGCCAGCAGTGATTTCCGTTTTGTAATTGGACTTCCTTCTTGTGGTGAGAAGGTCACTCAAGGTCAGGTCGGACAGGGTTCTGAGCAACCTGGTCTAGTTAAAGATGTTTCTGCTCACTGTAGGGGGTTGGACTAGATGACCTTTAAAGGTTCCTTCCAACCCAAGCCATTCCATGGTTTTCCTTCATGAAAGCAAATTGCTTTTGACTTTCTGCCCCCCAGTAATTCTCCCTGAGTGAAACATCTTCCCTGGCTGCTTGGGTAATTTGTGCTGCTGTCGGACCGCTCCTTCCACCCAAACAGAAACTGTTCCTGTTTGGCTCTTTGTTGTGCAGTTCACTCCCAACTTTCTTTTGAGAACATAATGCAGACAAATTCCAGTTTCCAGAAGGATCTTGCTGCAGCCAGGCTGTGTCTGGAGTAAAGCTGATCTCATTTGGGTGGAACAAGCTAGTTGTCGCCGAATAACCCTGTTCCAAAGCTTCCCTCTTTAAATCTGCACAGCAGGGATTATTTACTTAAGGATTTATGTGTGTGTTGGGGATCTAGTTTGGCTTGACCCTTTCAGCAAAACAAAATGCAGTCAGCTTGCCAGCGCTTTGAATTGTGCCTGAAGCATGTCGCTTCCCCCAGCTTGGGACCAGCAAGGAGTGTGGCGTTGCGTCTGAGATGATGTGGGTCCAGCTCTGTGCCTCCCTGGCCATCTCTGCCTCTGAACCAGTTCAGCAGCTCTTGAGCAAAGAGCCTGCATCAAAATTCTGGGTGCAGACTTCAGCCTGTGTCACACTGTGCTGGAGGCAGGTGCAAGCCTTTTGATGTATTGCAGTATCACAGTACATTAGAGGTTGGAAGGGACCTCTGGAGATCATCAAGTCCCAACCCCCCTGCCAAAGCAGGATCACCCAGGGTAGTCTGCATGCAGGTGGGTTTTGAAGGTCTCCAGAGAAGGAGACTCCACAACCTCCCTGGGCAGCCTGTTCCCGTGCTTCATTACCCTCAGTGTAAAGAAGTTTCTCCTTGTGTTGAGGTGAAACCCTCTATGCTCAAGCTTGAACAGATTTAGTGGAAGAAGGATGGAGATCTTATAGTGGCCTTCCAGTATTTGAAGGAGTCCTACAAGAAAGCTGGGGAGGGACTATTTAAAAAGACATCTAGAACTAGGATGAGGGCCAATGGTTTTAAACTTAGAGAAGGGTAGATTTAGACTGGGTGTTAGGAAAAAGCTCTTTACCACGAGTGTGGTGGAACACACAGGTTGCCAAGGGAGGTGGCAGAGGCTCCATCCCTGGAGATATTCAAGGTCAAGCTTGATGGTACTCTGAGCAACCTGATCTTTGGGGATGTAGATTGGTGTTAGGAGCAAGTTCTTTACCATAAGAGTGGTGGAACACTGCAAGAAGTTGCCCAGGGAGGTGGCAGGGGCCCCATATCGGGAGACACTCAAGATCAAGCTCTCGATGGGACTCTGAGCAACTTGATCTGGTTGGCGATGTTCCTGCTTACTACAGGGAGGTTGGACTAGATGATTTTTAAAGTCCCTTCCAATCCAATGCATTCTGTAATATGACAGATCTTGTAAGCTCAGCAGCTTGCTCTTTGCCAGCTTCAATCTATTGCTCTGCCCACACTTCTGCCCCACCTTACGCTTCTGCTCTGTGTTTTGCTTGAGGATTGGCTGTACCCTAAAACAGACTTTTCTTAATGACTAATAACTGAAAGGCTTAAACACAGTCTGGCTCACAGAAAAAAATCTGGAGCTTGAGTAGGATTTGTTGCACTGACACTGAGTCTGTGTTGATGTGAGGTTACAGACTAGTCTGCAAATACCTGCCTGTGGTTTATTTGACACTCTGTGATTCTAGTTTACCAAAAAAATGAATAAATAAAGATTCTTTTTTTTATCTTCTTTTTTTTTCTCCTATTCCTAGTAACGGCCTTCCCAGCTGAAGATGTCTAACAATGGAGTGGAAACAGAAGACAAACCACCTGCTCCTCCAATGAGAAATACCAGCACCATGATTGGATCAGGAAGCAAAGATGCTGGGACTTTAAACCATGGCTCCAAACCTTTGCCTCCCAACCCAGAGGAAAAGAAAAGGAAGGATCGATTTTACCGAGCCATCTTACCAGGAGATAAAAGTACAGCATTTGAGTTCTTCTTATAAACCTCCTGTCTGAATATTGCTCTGAATGACCTTCAGTTGATCACCTCATGCCTAGTGATGGTTTGGGTTTTAGCACATGTGGTGTCTTTGTTTCCTTGGTCTCTCTTGGTCGTTTTGGGGTAAATATGGTACTGGTTGTAGGTCTGCTCTTTTGTGGCAGGATTAATCCTGCCACATTTAATCATAGAGTATTTTTTGATTAGAAAAGACTTCTAAGATCATTGAGTCCAACCATCAACCTAACACCACCATGGCCATTAAGCCATGTCCCAAAGTGCCATGTCCACACATTTCTTGAATGCTCCCAGGGATGGTGACTCCACCACCTCCCTGGGTAGCCTGTTTACATGCCTGACCACTCTTGCAGGAAAGAAATTTTTCCTAATATCCAACCTAAACCTCCCCTGGCACAATTTCAGGCCATTTCCACTTGTCCTATCACCTAATACTAGGGAGAAGAGACCAACCCCCACCTTACTCCAACCTTCTTTCAGGTAGTTGTAGAGAGTAATGAGGTCTCCCCTCAGCCTTTTCTTCTCCAGACTAAACAACCTTAGTTCCCTCAGCTGTTCCTCACCAGAGCTGTTCTCCAGACCCTTCACCAGCTTTGTTGCCCTTTTCTGGATGCACTCCAGCATCTCAAAACTCTTCTTGTAGTGAGGTACCCAAAACTGAACCCAGTATTCAAGGTGTGGCTTCACCAGTGCTGAGTACAGGGACAGGATCACTTCCCTATTTCTGCTGGCCACAGAATTCCTGATACAGGCCAGGATGCTATTTGCCTTCTGGCCTCCTGATCCTTCCTGCTTACTCTGGTTTGTGCTTTTTTCCCCCCTCACTTAAATGATGAGAACAGAGTCCTTGAGAACTGAGACTGCCACTTCCCAGCCTGACTTGTTCTTAATGGTCTTAAAAATCCAGAATTTTTTGCACCAATTATAAGTTGGCTAATGGCAGCTGGCATCAGCAAATGCTTTGGTGGGAAGCAGGGGGAGATCTTTTCCTTGTTTGTTGTTTTAAGCAGCAAATAACTAGAGTTAAGCATGGTTAACAGATTATCTCCTGCTAGATCTGTCCTATGTAACTCCCTGGCCATTTACTCTGTTCTAGTGTGTGGGTCAGGCTCTGTCTACTTGCTGTTAAGAAGAATCCATTACTGCAAATTCTTGCACATTTCCTGTGAACTGAAGGAATTTTCTCATGTTCTAGAGACTGTAACAGATGGAAATGGAGATTGGAACTGTGAACTGTACATGAAATTCTGATTTTTAAGATCAGGATATTTTAAAAAGTCTCTCTCGTAAATCTTTGTAAGTGATTTAAGGAAAAAAAAAAAAAGTATCTCCATTCCCTAATATGTGCTGGTTTCTTTTTATATCTGACCTGTTTTTTTGGAATTCTCTTTAATAGATCAGCTTTTTATAGAGTCTGGACACTAGGTAGCTGAAGTCAAGCCCAGGAATGTTCAATTTCTTGGGCTTCAGGAGGGAGGCTGCCTCCTTAACATTTGTTAGTGAAAAGAATAATTGGAGCTCTTCTCTGAAGAGAGTCCAAACCTACCTGGACACCATCCTGTGCAACCTGCTCTAGATGACCCTGCTTTAGCAGGGGGGTTGGACTAGATCACAGAATCACAAAATATTGAGGTCTGGAAGGGACCTCGAAATATCATCCAGTCCAAACACCTTCCAGAGCAGGATAACCTAGACCAGATCACACAGGAACAGATCCAGGCAGGTCTTGAATATCTCCAGAGAGGGAGACTCCACAACCCCCCTGGGCAGCCTGTTCCAGTCTTCTGTCACCCTCACAGTGAAAAAAAAATTCCTCCTGTTTCCATGGAACTTCCTATGCCTCAACTTCCATCCATTGCCTCTTGTCCTGTGATTGGGCATCACTGAGCAGAGCCTGGCTCCATCCTCTTGGCATTTACCCTTTACCTACTTATAAACATGAATGAGAGATCCCTTCCAACCCCTGCCATGCTGGGATTCTGTGACAGTTTTATTAGTTTAAACAAGCAAGATGTAGGTTCCATTTGCTGCAAAATAGTGCAGCATTCATTTTTATAATTAAATGATACCTTTGAGAGCTTTGGATTGCTTTGCAAACATGGATTTTTGATTTTGCAATCCAGAAACCCACGAACTGAGTGCTAAAAGTTTGCTGGATCTCAGTTAGGACTTGCCATTATGAGTATTAATCCTAAGAAGCTGCAAGCTTTTTCTGTTGGCTTACTCAGAAGAGTGGAGTTTTAAAATCTTTAGGCTCAGCAGTTGCAGAGAACAAAGAAAAAAGCTGAAATTTATAAGAAAGGAGTGGCTAAGGTTATTGCTAAGCCACTCTCCATCATTTTGGAAAGATTGTGGAATAGGAGTCCAAGTGCCAGGTGCTGCACTTTGGCCACAACAACCCCAAGCAGCACTACAGGCTGGGGAGAGAGTGGCTGGAGAGCAGCCAGGCAGAGAGGGACCTGGGGGTGCTGGTTGAGAGTAGGCTGAACATGAGCCAGCAGTGTGCCCAGGTGGCCAAGAAGGCCAATGGCATCCTGGCCTGCATCAGGAATAGTGTGGCCAGCAGGAGCAGGGAAGTCATTCTGCCCTGTACTCAGTACTGGTTAGACTACACCTTGAGTACTGTTTCCAGTTCTGAGCCCCTCAATTTAAGAAGGACATTGAGACACTTGAACATGTCCAGAGAAGGGCAACAAAGCTGGGGAGAGGTCTGGAGCACAGCCCTAAGAGGAGAGGCTGAGGGAGCTGGGGATGTTTAGCCTGGAGAAGAGGAGGCTCAGGGAAGACCTTTTTGATCTCTACAACTACCTGAAAGGAGGTTGCAGCTAAGTGGGGGTTGGTCTCTTCTCCCAGGCAACCAGTGACAGGACAAGAGTCTCAAGCTGTGCCAGGGGAAGTTTAGGCTGGAGGTGAGAAGAAAGTTCTTCCCAGAAAGAGAGATTGGCCATTAGAATGTGCTGCCCAGGGAGGTGGTGGAGTCACCGTTCCTGGAGGTGTTAAAAAAAAAAAAAAAGCTTGGATGTGGCACTTGGAGCCATGGTTTAGTTGTCAGGAGGTGTTAGGTAGTAGGTAGTAGGTTGGACTTGATGATCTCTGAGGTCTTTTCCAACCCCATTGATTCTGTGATTCTGTGGTTGAAAGCACCTCTGAAAGGGAGGGCTGGTGGACAAGTTCACCATGAGTCATCGATGTGTTCTCATGGCCAAGAAAGCCAGTGGTATTTTGGGGAGCATCAAGAGAGTGTGGCCAACAGATCAAGAGGTTCTCCTCCCCCTCTACTCTGCTCTGGTGTGGCCACAGTTGGAGTATTGTGTCCAGTTCTGGGCTCCCCAGTTCAAAAGGGAACTACTGGATACAGCCCAAGGGAGGGCTACAGAACATCCTGCAGCTGAAGACCCTGGAGCTTCTCTGTGAGGAGGAAAGGCTGAGAGACCTGGGTCTGTTTAGTCTGGAGGAGAGCAGCCTGAGAGAGGAATCTTACCAATGCTCACAAACACCTAAAGGGGGGAGGAAATAAGGATGGGACTGGGCTCTTTTTAGTGGTGGCCAGTGACCAGCATGTACAAACTAAAACACAGAAGGTCACTTTTGAACTTAAGGAGAAACCCAGAACATTGGACCAGGCTGCCCAGAGACGTTGTGGAGTCTTCTTCTGTGGAGACTTTCAAAACCCTCTTGGACATGACCCTGTGCAACCTGATCTAGGCATACCTACCTTAGCAATGGGGTTGGACTAGATGACCTCTGGAGGTCCCTTCCAACCCTCACCATCATGTAGTTCTGTGAAGTGCAACCCAAAATGCCAGTCTGAAGTTCTCCTTTGAAATCCAACTCAAAAGTGAATGGCTTGGTTAAACTCAGTGGGTTAAACTCAACAAAGGCAAGTGTAGAGTCTTGTACCTGGGAAAGAACAATCCCATGGATCAGTATAGGTTGGAGAGTGACCTGTTGGAGAGCAGCGAAGGGGAAAAGGACCTGGGGGTCCTAGTGGATGGAAGGTTGACCATGAGCCAGCAACGTGCTCTTGTGGCCAAGAAGTCCAATGCCATGCTGGGGTGGATTAGAAGGGGAGTGGTTAGTAGGTGGAGAGAGGTTCCTCTTCCCCCTCTACTTTGTCCAGTTCTGGGCCCCTCAGTTCAAGAAGGACCTCAGGGAACTGATTCAGAGTCCAGCACAGAGCCACAAAAATGATGAAGGGAGTGGAACATCTTCCTTGGGAGGAGAGACTGTGGGAGCTGAGGCTCTTTAGCTTGGAGAGGAGGAGACTAAGGGGTGACTTCATTCATGTTTATGATAAAGATGTAAATGGTGAGTGCCAAGAGGAGGGAGCCAGGCTCTGCTTGGTGATGCCCAATGCCAGGACAAAGGGCAATGGATGGAAGTTGAGGCATAGGAAGTTCCATGGAAACAGGAGGAAAACTTTCACTGTGAGGGTAACAGAACACTGGAACAGGCTGCTCAGGGGGGTTGTGGAGTCTCCTACTCTAGAGATATTCAAAAGCTGCCTGGATGTGTTCCAGTCTGATCTGGTCTAGGTGATCCTGCTCTGGCAGGGGGGTTGGACTGGATGATCTTTCGAGGTCCCTTCCAATCCCTGACATTCTGTGATTCTGTGATTCAGCAGACAGACTGCTGCCTATCTGGTGATGCCTGCCCTTGCTGAAGATTGGCCAACGTGGCAGATGCTTTGAGACATGAGAGATTTTTGTGTAGCCAAGCCCAGCAGAGCCTTCTGTTGCAATACACCTGCCTGAACAAGAATGGTTGCTTCTGTCCTCTAATTCCTATCCAGCAAAAATTATCTTTAACACTCACCTTCACTTCAGATTGGTTGATTTTTTTTTTTTCTTAAATGCTTCTAATTTCATGATGTCAACTAAATTCTCAGCTCCTCCTGCTACTTAAACATCAATGAAATTCCCAGGTGTTCAGACATCTCTTTGGTTTGGGCCTGAAACGATTTGAGTCATAGAATGTTTTGGGTTGGAAGGGACCTTTAAAAATCACCTAGTTCAACCCCACTGCAGTGAGTAGGGACATCTTCAACTAGATCAAGCTGTTCAGAGCCCCAAACCACCTGTCCTGGCATGGGGTATCTGCCACTTCTCTGGGCATCCTGTCTCATTGGAAAAATGCCTTCCTTCTATCTACTCTGAATCTCATCTCTTTTAGTTTCAAACTACTACTCCTTGTCCTGATGCCACAGGCCCTGCAAAGATATTGTCCCCATCTTTCTTACAGCCCCCCTTTAAAATGTTGAAAGATTGCACTATCCTGGTGTACTTTGGGTGTTATTTGTTGCTTTGGCTGGACTGCAAGGGGTCTTGGTTTCTGTTCAGTTAGAGGAACGCAAATTGGGCAAAACCACAACCTTTGGAGCTTTACTCAGAGAAGCCAGTGATTTGTGCTTACCCTCTGGTGGGGTTGCAAGGAGCCTGTGAAGATCCAAAAGTGCTTGGTGGCTAATTTTGCTAGCAAGGATGGACATGAGCTTTCATGGTGTAGCCTGAGAGCTGCTGAAGTTGATGCTCTTTGCTCTGCTGAAGTGATAGCTCTTTGTGCAGGGAACAGTGCTGGAGCAGACCCTTTACAAAGGCTGGATGGTAAAGATGGTGAAAGAATCATAGAATGGTCTGGGTTGGAAGGGACCTCCAAAGGCCATGTAGTCCAACCCCCTCTGCAGTCAGCAGGGGCATCCTCAACTAGATCAGGTTGACCAGAGCCCTGTTGAGCCTCACCTTGAACATCTCAGGGATGCAGCCCCAGTCACCTTCCTGGGCAACTCTTCCAGTGTTCCTCTACCCTCATAGTAAAGAACTTGCTCTTAACATCCAATCTGAATCTGCTCTTCTCTAGTTTGAAGCCATTGCCACTTGTCCTATCACCATAGGCCTTTGGAATCAGTCTCTCCCCATCCTTCTTGTAGGACCCCTTCAGGTACTGGAAGGTTGTTATTAGGTCTTCCCAGAGCCTCCTCTTCTCCAGCCTGAACAACCTCAGCTCCCTTAGTCTGTCCTTGTAGCAGAGGTGCTCCAACCCCCTGATCATTTTTGTGGCCCTCCTCTGGACCTGCTCCATCAGGACTTGTGCTTTATGCAAAGGTGCAGCTCAAACACATGGAGTCTTGCTGTGGAGCAGGCAAATAGATCTGTTGAGACCTTGTCTGTACAGATCATAGGGGTGGCCACCCAGCAAGGACATCTTGAGGGCATCTTTGACAGATGGTTGTATCAAGAAGGGAAATTGTAGTGGAAGTTGCTTTGGAAAGTGTCTTTTCCATTGTGCTACCCCTGTACCTAAACAGACCTATGGTGTAAAGGACTTACACCAAGGGCTTAAATCCTGGGTCTCATACCTATTTGCACACATCCATTGGGTTGTGTCCCCTTACCAGGCTGCTCTGGAAGTGTCATGTTCTGCCTGCACAATTTAGGATGTAATTTGTAGTCCTGGGTTCCTCTGTCCTAGCATAAACCCCCAAACACCAGTTTTATTAAAAAAAAAAAACATCTGTTGACTTTCTGCTGGGTGGGTCCTGTCCCCATAGAATCATAGAATCATAGAGTCAGTCAGGGTGGGAAGGGGCCACAAGGATCATCCAGTTCCAACCCCCCTGCCATGGCCAGGGACACCTCACACTACAGCAGGCTGGCCACAGCCTCATCCAGCCTGGCTGCAAACACCTCCAGGGATGGAGCCTCAACCACCTCCCTGCACAACCCATTCCAGGCTCTCACCACTCTCATGGGGGAGAACTTCTTCCTCATATCCAGTCTGAATCTCCCCACTTCCAGCTTTATTCCATCCCCCCAGTCCTATCATTACCTGACACCCTAAAAAGTCCCTCCCCAGCTTTCTTGTAGCCCCCTTCAGATACTGGAAGGCCACAAGAAGGTCACCTCAGAGCCTTCTCTTCTCCAGACTGAACAGCCCCAACATGGATGTGGAGCTTGTGTGACTTGTTGCTTTCAACAGGAGACGTGAACATCTGAAGTTCCTTGGGCTCAGGGCTCATCAGTGTCCTGGTTGAAAGTAAAAATTTGGGTTGAATGTGGCTGATTTAAGTCCTCTGAGTTTTCCTGAGCTCAGCTGCAGGAGCCCTTTCCATGCTGATGGGAAGAACTTTACTCCTCATAGAATTGTTTACCTTGGAAAAGACCTCTAAGATCACTGAGTCCAACCACCAACCTAAGACAAGCATGGCCATTAAACCACGTCCCAAAGTGCCATGTCTACATGTTTCTTGAGTCTCAGTATGCTTCAAAATGGGCTCCTGGGTTTACATCACAGTGGGACATCCTGGTTCCTGGTTGTAGCTCAGGTTGCCAAAGCATCATAAGGAAACTTCATGGGTGGCTCTTGTAGCAAGGTCACACATGTGAAGTTTTGCATGAGAAGGTGATAAGGTCTTTATGGGAATAAAGCAGCTGGTGGTTGGTAGGCCTTCTTAAACAGACAGATCTTTGATTATTTTTTGTTTTACTGAAGATTCTTCAAGGCTTTTTGATTCACTGCAGTCGCTGTAGAGGTGGATTAAGTTTGACAGGGCCTGTCTCTTTAAATCTTTTTATCTTATACCTCCTCCTGTGGCATAAATATCTGCTACAAAAAGCACTGCTAGCATTAATAGTTTAACATGTTTAGGCTTTTAGATCTGTCAGATTTTGGATTAGAAGCTTCTGAAGTTCATTGTCCTCTAAGGCTCCTGGAGGAAAGTCTCTGAGTTATGTGCCAGCTTCATGTGTGTTCACATGATGGTGAATTCAGTCTGGGTGCTGTAAAACCCAGAGCAATGGTTTCACCCACTGTAACATTATCACTAAGGCAAAGTGATTTTTTAGTGTGGGTGTTGTGGTAGCTGTCCCTAAGATCTGTTGAGAGTCAGGGGGAATGCAAAGGGTTGAGATGCTGTAGGAAATGGTTGCAGGAAATGAAAATAAGTACGAGAATATGAACTGCCTCAAGGGTGTGAAAACAACATATAACTGCAGAAAATGCTCTTCCTGTTTCTCTGCTGCTGTGTAGCCATAGTGAAACTCTCCACCCAGGTGTCAAACATGAGCAGAGAGCTGGAGTGTTGATGTGACAGGAATCAGCCCCTCCAGCACTGCTTCTGTTGCTTTCTGTAGCTGAGGCTTGTTCAGGACATCACCTCCTGCTTTGGATGATTTAGCAATCAGCAGTCATCTCAGTTTGCTAGTTGAATGGGTACTGGAACAGTTGGTTGCAAAGAAGTTTGTTAGGATTTGAGTGTGTGGCAGGGAGCTTGGGCTGTCTGAATGTAAAATTTAAGGGCAGCTAAGGGCTTCTGGATAGAACCATAGAAGTGTTTTGGTTGGAAGAGACCTTTAAGACCATAAAGTCAAACCATTAACCCAGCACTGCCAGGTCATCACTAAACCATGTCCCTCAGTGCCTCATCTATATGGCTTTTAAATCCCTCCAAGGTTGGTGATTACACCACTTCCCCAAGCAGCCTGTTCCAGGGTTTGACAACCTTTGCAGTGAAGAAAGTTTTCTTAATACCCACCCTAAGCCACCCCTGGTGCAACCTGAAGCCATTTCCTCTTGGCCTCTTGTTTGTTACCAGGGAGAAGAGACTGAGTCCCACCTTTCAGGTTGTTGTAGGAGTGAGAAGCTCTCCCCTCAGCATCCTTTTCTCCAGGCTAAACAACCCCACTTCCCTCAGCAGCTCTTCCTAAGATTTGTGCTCTAGACCCTTCAGCATCTTTGTTGCAGATCTGTGGACATGTTCCAGCACCTCAATGACCTTTTGTAGTGAGGGGCCCCAAACTGAACACAGGATTTGAGGTGTGACCTCAGTGGTGCTGAGTACAGGGGGACAATCTCTTCCATGGTCCTGCTGGACACACTATTTCTGATACAAACCTGGATGATCTTGGCCACCTTGGCCACTTGTGCCCACTGCTGGTTCATCTTCAGCTGGCTGCTGACCAACTACCCCAAGTCCTTTTTTTGCCAGGCATAGTGGCTAAATGCCCTTAAGCTTTTTTTAATGGATACCCTCAAACCTACTGCAGCAATCACCCCTGAGCATGTGTAAGTGTGCATCACCCATGCAGCACTCTTGCATAGTGGTGCTACTACTGGTGTCCTTTTGCTCCTCAGCTGAATGATGAACTTCTAGGCTGAGCTGACACCTTCTTCTTTGGCTTGGAGGAATGGATTGATTCTGTAGACAGGCCCACAGAATGTGGTAGCTCTGATAGTTCTCTCTGCTTCTCCTTCCCTCTTGCTTTGCTAGTGCATGTAGCTTTTTCTGTATACCTGCTGAATGCAGCTGCTTGTTCCTCTTTTGGCAAGCCTCCACATTGCAGATGCTCACCATCTGCTAGCCAGCAGCTGCTTTGGTCTCCTTCTAGCTCCCCACTCTGTGATGGCTCCTCCAGCATGGCAGCTTTCCCTCCAACTTCCCCTTGGCAACTCTGTCACTCTTCTGTGATGCAGCTTCCCCCATCCCTTTTGTTTCAGAGAGGGATCAAACCCAATCTGTTCCATCTTCACGTCCCAAATGGAGCACCTGGTCTCCAGAATTACTCTGTGCAACAGCAGCTCTGGAATGACTCAGAGAAGAATGCCAGAGCTGGTGCTGAAGGAGACAGGATTTGATCCTTTGGGGCAAGCCCCAGCCATCCCTACACAACTAACCACCAGCAGTGTCTTAAATCACTGCAGTGTTGAGCATCAGCTTCTGAAATAACCTGGGGTTTGGCATCCGTGTTGCCAAAAATGCACTGGGGAATGTCAGCCATGAAACAAATTCTGCTTGGCTTTAGATGCTGAAAGTAGCAGCTGGGGATCATAAGTGGTTTAATAACCTTCTCCTGGCTCTGCTGATTTTATGACTGTAAGCAGTAGCAAACCTGTGTAGAACATGGTTCGTTCTTCGTCTGGTCTCAACTGGTTTAATGCAGTAAATGTTAAAACTGGGCATGGGAGGGGACTGTGAGAAAGCTGGGAGGGACTTTTTACAAGGGCTTGTAGAGGTAGGACAAGGGGGAATGGATTTAAACTGGAAGAGGGTAAATTTAGACTGGACATTAGGAAGAAATTCTTCATAGTGAAGGTGGTGAGAGACTGAAACAGGTTGCCCAGGGAGGTTCTGATGTCCCCTTCTTGGAGGTGTTCAAGGCCAGGTTGGATGAGGCCTTGAGCAATCTGGGCTAGTGGAAGATGTCCCTGCCCATGGCAGGGAGGGGTTGGAACTAGGTGATCTTTTGGGTTCCTTCCAATCCTAAGCATTCTATGATTCTGTGAAGCTGGAGTCCTTAACACATCATGAATATGGATGAAGTTAATCCGAGGCAAAATGATAATCCTATTTGAAGACCTGACTTCTCAAATTTACAGGTTGCATCTCTTTGATTTATTTCTTTTCCTCTTTCTTCAAGACTTCTGTTCCTCACCTGCCAGATTGTGTCCTCTTGCTCCATGTCTTAGAATCACAAAATGGTCTGGGTTGGAAGGATCACAGAATGGTCTGGGTTGGAAAGATCACAGGATCATAAGATGTTAGGGGTTGGAAGGCACCTCTGGAGATCTTTGAGACCAACCTCTCTGCCAGAGCAGGACCATAGAATCTAGTGCAGGTCACACAGAACTGAAGGGACTTCCAAAAGTTCTGCTAGTCCAACCCCAAAGGTTGTCTTCAAAGCTTGTGATTAAAAACACATTTAGTGAGCAGAACATTATAAATGGCTTTGCTCATAGAGGGTTTTGTAACAGCAGCACAGGTGTTATATTTAGTTTTCCTCATGAGCTCTGTTTTGAAGAAGCAAGGTGAAGGAAGCAATTTACAAGCAGTATTTGCAATTAGTTTTGTGCCTGGTTTAATACAAGAGGCAAGTGTGTGTTTAACAGCACCTAATATTGTTTTTAAAAGTAACTGAAAACAGCAAATAAAAAAAATGTGCTCAGAACTGAATAGCTTCCACTCACTGCCTCTTGCAGTGCTTTTGGCTCTGACCTGTGTAAGTCTGACTGAATGTTTTAGGTAAATGACTCTTTTGCTGTTGAGCCCTAAAGGTTAATACTTGGCGTACCCAAAATATCAGTTTCACAGAATCACAGAATCAACCAGGTTGGAAGAGACCTCAAGATCAAGTCCAACTGATCACCCAACCCTATCTAATCAACTAATCCATGGCACTAAGTGCCTCATCCAGTCTCTTCTGAAACACCTCCAGGGACATTGACTCCACCACCTCCCTGGGCAGCCCATTCCAATGGCCAATCTCTCTTTCTGGGAAGAACTTCTTTCTAAGACCAAGCCTAAACTTCCCCCTGCACAGCTTGAGACTGTGTCCTCTTGTTCTGGTGCTGGTTGCCTGGGAGAAGATACCAACCCCCACCTGGCTACAACCTCCCTTCAGGTAGTTATAGACAGCAATGAGGTCTGCCCTGAGCCTCCTCTTCTCCAGGCTAAACACCCCCAGCTCCCTCAGCCTCTCCTCACAGGGCTGTGCTCCAGACCCCTCACCAGCCTTGTTGCCCTTCTCTGGACACGTTCCAGCATCTCAACATCTTTCTTGAATTGACCTTGAGTTTCCTTGAGCTCTTCTTTTCCTGTGCAACTGGACTGTGGTTTTTGTTGTCCACTCACTGTGGCTGCTCTTAAGTGAGGTAACAAAGCTTTTCAGCATGCTGTTTGTCTGCCCCAGAAGGAAATCTCATGGCTAGCAAAAGAGAGATGTAATTGGATAGGTAAATTGGAAGCTTTTGTGGAAGAGTTTTAATTCTTGATGGATTTATGGATTTATTTTTTTGTTGTTGTCTCTTCCAGCCAATAAAAAGAAAGAGAAAGAGCGGCCGGAGATCTCCCTGCCTTCAGACTTTGAACACACCATTCATGTGGGGTTTGATGCAGTCACAGGAGAATTCACAGTAAGTGAAGCTGGAGGAAGAGAGAACTGTGTGGTTTGGCTTATTGCTGGGAGAAGCCAGCACCCATTAATCTTTTATACAGAAGAGCTATTGCCATCACCTAGTTTGATCTCCTTTGAAAGGCTTCTGCAGAGGTTACCCACTAATTCCTGCTGAGAGACTGTTTGTCAAACTTGGCACATCCCAGGAGCCCAGGCTGCCAGCAAACTTTTCCTTTCCTGTTTTGTTTGGCTGATGTGAACATTAAAATGTGATATCTCTCTTCTCTCTTCCCCTCTTTTCCCCTCCCTTCCTCTTCTAGGGCTGGATTAGGTGTCCAGCATAATCTATGCCCACCAAATGGGGCTGGGAGAATTCCCCTTTGGGAATCAGAGTTGTGCATAAACGTTTCTGACAGCCTATGTGTGTGCTGTCCTAAGGCTAAATCACAGAATTGTCAGGGTGGCAAGGGACCTCAAAGATTATCCAGTTCCAACCCCCCTGCCATGGGCAGGGACACCTCACACTAGATCAGGTTGCCCAGAGCCCCATCCAGCCTGGCCTTAAAAACCTCCAGGGATGAGGCTTCCACCACCTTCCTGGGCAGCCTTGTCCTTGTCAGCTGTTTTTATGTTGTGGGCTTTTTTAAACTGACTTGTGAAATACTATGAAGAGAGAGTTGAATTTCATCAGATTATTCTTTTTAATTTGATCCTGAGATAGTATTTAACAGCAGCAGAAGTTCACAGAATCACAAAAGCATTCAGGTTGGAAAAGACCCTCAGGTCCAAGTCCACTAATAACCCTGCTCTACAAAGTTCACCCCTGAACCATATCCCCAGGTTGTTTGTGAGCAGGCTGGTTTCACCTGTCTTTAATATGCTTCTCTTTCAGGGACTTTGCTCTCCTAACCTGACCCACATGCAGAGTTGTGTTTTGCATGTCAGCTTCCAGACTTGCCCAAGATAACCTGGATGTACCAGTGGGGCATTACCTGTGTGGTTGTGTCCAGCCAAACCTTTGAACAGGGAGTGCAACTTTACTGATAAATCATAGAATGGTCTGGGCCAGAAGGGACCTCCAGAGGTCATCCAGTGCACCCCCCTCTGCAGTCAGCAGGGACATCCTCAACTAGATCAGGTTGCCCAGAGCCCTGTTGAACCTCATCTTGAATATCTCCAGGGATGGGGCCACAACCACCTCCCTGGGCAACCTGTTCCGGTGTTCCACCACCCTCATGCTAAAGAACTTGTTCCTAACATCTAATCTAAATCTGCTCTTCTCTAGTTTGAAAACATTGCTCCTCATCCTATCACTACAGGCCTTTGCAAACAGTCTCTCTCCATCCTTCTTGTAGGCCTCCTTCAGGTACTGGAAGGTTGTCCCTTAGTCGCCTGCCTCTTCATCTATACGAACTGTTATTCTTGCTGGTGATGAAAAACACAAGTCTGGTTGTACTTCAAATTTATTTTCTGTCTGAAATTGTCTCTCTCTAATGAAATTCTGAACTTTGTATGTGAAGTTGATATCTCTGCTCACCCAGCTCTGGTTACAAACTGCTATTATCAATGCTTATCAATATTTAAAGGGCAGGTGTCAAGAGAATGGGGCCAGACTTTTCCTATGGTGCCCAACAACAAGACAAGGAGCAATGAGCACGAACTGGAACACAGGAAGTTCCACCTAGACATAAGGAAAAAAATCCTTTCCTGTGAGGGTGCCAGAGTACTGGACCAGGCTGCCCAGAGGGGTTGTGGAGTCTCCTTCTCTGGAGAAGAGCACATCCCACTTGGATGCGTTCCTGTACAACCTGCTGTGGTGTCATGGGTTGACCCACATGTGAGTGACCCTGCTTTAGCAGAGGGGTTGGACTAGATGATCTCCAGAGGTCCCTTCCAACCCCCACCATTCTGTGATTCTTCTCAAAGAACTGTAGTGCTACAAGAAGACCCAAATGAGTGTTGAGCTGGATGTTACCTCTAGAGTCTTTCTTGGATGGATGTAAATAGGTCTGTACCTGTGCAGGAAGATTGTGGGCTTTTTGCTTGAGGCTCTTCCTGAACTGCAGTGTTAGGGTCTTCTCCTTTCTGCTTTTTAAGTTTTGGTCTTCAAAGGATCTAGGAATCACCCAGAGGCCCATGAACAGTGTGGCATTTGCATGTCCATGTTAGGAAGATGTGATTTCTAACACATTTGATGGCTTGGAAGGTTTCGATCCATCACCTCTATCACCTCTTCCCCTCTCTCTCCATTTCCTTCACAGCACTGCATAATCCCAGAAACTCTGGCAGGACTGTGAGAGCAGGGACATGGAGCATGAACCATGTTAAGCTAACTGTGAGCTAATGAGGTACCTCTCCCCACAGGGCATGCCAGAGCAATGGGCACGTTTACTGCAGACTTCCAACATCACCAAGTCAGAGCAGAAGAAGAACCCTCAGGCAGTGCTGGACGTGCTGGAGTTTTACAACTCCAAGAAGATCTCCAACAGCCAGAAGTACATGAGTTTCACAGGTACATGGTGATTGTCTCATACAGCTGCTTTGTCCAGCTGTCTGTTTGTCACTGCTTGTGGGGTTTCTTTTGTTTTATCAACAAGCAGGTCTGTCTTATCAAGGGAAATGTGAGTGAGTGTGGTGGGTTGAAAAGTGCCCCCAACATTGAATTTGCCAGAGCAGCCCAGTTGGAAGCAAATGAAGCTGTATTTACAAACAAAACTACAATCTACAATGAAATGCAATGAATGTGTACAAAATATATAATATTTACACAGATGTTGAACAAGACTGGTCCCAGAAGATCTTGCATGTCTTGGGCTGGCTGCAGTGCCTCTGCTGCTGATTTAGTCCATTGAAAACATTTTGGTTATGTGGGTTGAGGACAGTGTTCACTCAGGTGTTGCTCTGGGAATTTCCATCCTCCTGCAGCAGGGATCTGGGGCCCCTGTATTTATCTGCAGAGTGGTTTGTTTCTTTTTTTACTGCTCTTCCCATATCTGCTGGGTGTCAGCTTGTTCTGGGAAGTTGAAGGTAAATGCCATGTTTGGGAACAGCCTTTTTCCCTGCCCCTTCTGAAAAGAGCTTGCTCCTTTCTCCTCCTCCCACTGCTGCTGCAGCTACCACACACTTAAAACACTCTGTCTCTTTCAGATAAATCAACAGAGGATTACAATTCATCAAATACACTGGTAAGGCTTTTTCACATTCAGTCTCAAGTTTGGGGATTAAAGAACTTGCATGTTGAGACTGCAGTTCACTTGGTGTTTTAAAATCAAAACTGCAGATATTTACACAGGAATATATGTTTATAAAACCAGGCAAATGATCCTAAAAATGCATGTTGTTCTCTTTTTTTTCTTTTTTTTTTTCAGCTGGGAGAGATTCAAGTAGGCAGAAGAAACTTTTTATAAGTGAATGGTGAAGGAGTGAATGGAAATGAGGGAATTAAGGAATAGAAATAGTTCTGTTTTCATAGAAGTTTGTGTGTTCCTATATCTAGGATAGGATATAGGATATCTGCAGAGGATAACTGCTCTGCTTTCAGCTTTTGTGAGTCTACTATAAACATCTGTACCAAAGTTGAATTGCTAACCTGCAAGGTCTGAGTGACCACAGCTAATGTAGATTAGTGTTGATTAACCAAGCTAATCTACAGTAGAGGAGGAAATAAAGTTTTTCTCCTCCCTGCTTGACCTTCACTCTGTCCTTACCACTCCTGTTTGCTTTGCTAGGAGACATGATAGATTTCTGTATGTCCCTGTGAGATGTAAGAAACAAAACTTCCTATTTAAGATGATTCATAAACCCCCACAATTCCTTCATCTCTTGTTTTTCTCACTTCATTGTCATTATCTATTTGAATATCCAAGATGATCCAAGGGCTGGAACACCTCTGCTATGAGGATAGGCTGAAGGATCTGAGGTTGTTTAGCCTAGAGAAGACAAGACCCCTGGAGGGACCTTAGAGCTGCCTTCCAATACCTGAAGGGATCCTGCAGGAAGGCTGGAGAGGGACTTTTCATGGGGGTGTCTAGCAATAGGACAAGAGGAATGGTTTTAAGCTGAGGGAGAATAGGTTTAGACTGGATCTGCACAAACAGACCTAATCTAGTGGGTAGAAGATCTTGTCAACTTTATTTGGAAATGTTTACAGTGTGAAGGATGTCACGAACTTGCAGCCCAGAAGACAAATGGCATCCTGGGCTGCATCAAAAGCAGTGTTGCCAGCAGATCCAGAGAGGTGATTTGCTCTGGTGAGACCTCACCTGGAGTAATGCATCCAGGTCTGGAGCCCTCAATATAAAAAAGCCATGGACCTGATGGAGCAGGACCATGAGAATGATCAGGGGGTTGGAGCACCTCTGCTACAAGGACAGGCTGAGGGAGCTGGGGGTGTTCAGCCTGAAGAAGAGGAGGTTCCAGGGAGACCTAATAGCAACCTTCCAGTACCTGAAAGGGTGATGCAAGAAAGATGTAAAGGGACTGTTTGCAAAGGCCTGCAGTGATAAGATGAGAGGCAATGGCTTCAAAGTAGAGAAGAGAAGAGAAAGCTCCGAGGTGACCTTATTGTGGCCTTCCAATACCTGAAGGGGGCTACAAGAAAGCTGGGGAGGGACTTTTTAGGATATCAGGACTAGGGGGAATGGAATAAAGCTGGAAGTGGGGAGATTCAGACTGAACGTGAGGAGGAAGTTCTTCACTGTGAGGGTGGTAAGAGCCTGGAATGGGTTGTGCAGGGAGGTGGTTGAGGCCCCATCCCTGGAGGTGTTTGCAGCCAGGCTGGATGAGGCTCTGGGCAGCCTGCTGTAGTGTGAGGTGTCCCTGGCCATGGCAGGGGGGTTGGAACTGGCT
Organism: Indicator indicator; assembly: GCF_027791375.1. Classification (NCBI taxonomy): domain Eukaryota; kingdom Metazoa; phylum Chordata; class Aves; order Piciformes; family Indicatoridae; genus Indicator; species Indicator indicator. The sequence continues at coordinate 3,309,593 of NC_072010.1, read as the reverse complement.
GATCCTTGTGGTCCCTTCCAACCCTGACACTTCTATGATTCTATGAAGAGCAGATTTAGATTGGATGTTAGGAACAAGTTCTTTAGCATGAGGGTAGTGGAAGACTGAAACAGGTTGCCCAGGGAGGTAGTTGAGGCCCCATGCCTGGAGATATTCAAGGTGAGGTTCAACAGGGCTGTGGGCAACCTGATCTAGTTGAGGATGCCCCTGCTGACTGCAGAGGGGATTGGACTAGAAGACCTCTGGAGGTCTCTTCCAACCCAGACCATTCTATGTTTCTATGATTCAATTTCAAATTTAACAGGTTGAAAGTTTCTTTGATTTCTAATCACACTATTGTAATGGTTTCCAGATAATTTCACTTATGTCTCTTAACCACCTTTGAAACCTTAAAAAAAAATAATCAAAAGATTGTTCCTATTTTTCTGGACAGTTTCTTTTAAAAAAGCAATTTGTAACAGATTTTAAAGGCTTATACCAGATCCTGCATCCAAAACCTCTCATTACTTAGTTCTCAGTCACAATACCAAAGCTGATGTTAACTTCACCTCCCAGCTTTTGGAGAAAATATTAAGATTTTGATGCAAATTAAGACATTTAAAGACAGAGTTCTCCTATCTACATGATGGGGGTTTGAAGCAGGCAGCAAAACAAAAGGGAGAACATAAACAGGGACAAATATTTCCAAACACACATGCTGTCTCCAGAGCTGCTGGGTTTGCCAGCGTGGGTGTTGGGAAGGCAATGGGAGAGGCCAGGTGGCTCTCAAGTTCTTGGGAAGAAGCTTGCTGTCACACAGGGAGATCATAGAATGGTCCTGGCCAGAAGGGACCTCCAAAGCTCATCCAGTCTGACCTCCCTGCAGTCAGCAGGCACATCACAGTCTCACAGTATATCAGAGGTTGGAAGGGACCCCAAGAGATCATCAGGTTCAACCCCCCTGCCAGAGCAGCATCACTTAGGGTAGTCTGCACAGGAATGCATCCAGGTGGGTTTGGAAAGTCTCCAGAGAAGGAGACTCCACAAACTCTCTGAGCAGTCTGTTCCAGGGCTCTGTCACCCTCATGTTGAGCTGAAATCTTCTATGTTCAAGTTTGAACCCATTGTTCCTCGGCTTATCACTGTGAACCACCCAAAAGAGCCTGACCCCCTCCACTTGACACCCACCCCTCAGCTATTGATAGACATTGATCAGATCCCCTCTCAGTCTTCTCTTCTCCAGACTAAACAGCCCCAGGGCTCTCAGTCTCTCTTCATAGGGGAGATGCTCAAGTCCCCTAAGCATCCTCCTGGCTCTCCCTTGGATTCTCTGCAGCAGATCTCTGTCTCTCTTGAACTGGGGAGCCCAAAACTGGACATCCTCAACTAGATCAGGTTGCCCAGAGCTTCACCTTGAATATCTCCAGGGAAGGGGTCTCAACCACCTCCCTGGGCACCCTGCTCCAGTGTTCTACCATCCTCACAGTGAAGAATTCTTCCTAACATCCAATCTAAATCTTCTCTTCTTTGGTTTGAAGCCATTGCCTCTCATCCTGACACCGCAGGACCTTGTAAACAGTCTCTCAGATGACAAACTCTGTCTGAACAGTTGCATCAGGTGCTGCTTCTCCATTTCCCACAAAGGCTCAGGACCTCTGGGGTTTGGACTTTTCAGACATTGTAACTTTCTCACCTGTTCTGATGATTTTCTGAATGTTCTTCTGCATGTTCTGTCAGGAGCTTAACCCAGTGTCTGTGATTTTGTTTATGACAAGCAACTGGGGTTTTATTTTTGCTCTTTGTGTTATCACATGCAGAATGTGAAGTCTGTCTCCGAGACCCCTGCAGTGCCCTCAGTGTCTGAAGATGAAGATGATGAAGATGACGCAGCTCCACCCCCTGTGATAGCTCCACGACCTGAACACACAAAATCTGTGAGCAGAAATACTTCCTTCAGCCCCTGCTGCTGGAGTCATGGCTGGGTCTTGACTGTGGCTCCTCATCCATGCTGCATGGCATGGTGTTGAGTCCTTCTGGGGAGCAGGAGGGGGGAGGTGGGGAACATTCCTTCTGACAGAGTACCTTTGTGTTATCACCTCCTTAGTTTGGGGCAGGGGGGACAGGAGAGCCCTTCTTTAGTGACATTAGCTGTTAACTAAGTAGCTGTAGAAATGCATCCCCAACAAGAACAGTAAGAGGATGAATAGAAATGTTTACACCTTCATCTGATTTGTGTTCCTATGTGTGTTTTTTTCTCAACACCATTAGATATATACCCGCTCGGTGATAGATCCCCTTCCTCCTCCTACCAGAGACGTGGCCACCTCTCCTATTTCTTCTCCCTCTGAAAACAGCACAACAGCACCTGACATGCTGGTCAGGAACACAGAGAAACAAAAGAAAAAGCCAAAAATGTCAGATGAAGAGATCCTGGAAAAATTAAGTATGTCCATTTATTTATTTACTTACTTATGTGTTTATTTAAGTACTTATTTATTTATCTACCTACCTATTTGTTAGTTTATTTATTTAAAATTAAATTCCATGTCCTGCTGTGTTGATATCTCAACCTCTTCATAAACTGAACTGTTTTGACATTCCCATTTTGAGATCCCTTACTGAAGACATTGTGTTGTGTTGTGTGTGTGTGTGTGTGTGTGCCAAAATAGGGGGGGAGGTGTAAGGAGAGAGCATGAATGTAAGCTGAGCACCTGTCATACCAACTGAGGTCCCCAGGGAGTTACAGATCCTCAGGCTCTGCAAAAGAAGCCCTGAATAAGTAAAATCTAGTTAATTGTGAAGCCTGAGATTTGTTTCACAACTTGATGTTCTGTAGCTCTGGAGTGTGGATAATTATATTGCAGTGTTAGACATCATGTGTCTAAAAAATGGAGAGAAAATTAATTAACAGTCCCTACCTTCACTTCCAGTGCCTCCTCTGCTGCTTGGGTTTTTGGGTTATGCTGTGGCATATCCAGCAGCTGAACTAGCTCTTCTGTGCACCTGATTGATATCCTCAGCCTGGGATAATTTTTTTGTTAGGGTAGAGCTTTTCTAATCCTTTGAACTGTTAATCCTACATTAATTACATACATGTGTTGCTTGTCAGCTGAAGTAAATTGGGTTAGCACCTCTCTAGTCAAGCTGCTGCTGAGGGTATAGCCCTAAAGATCAGCATTTCATGAAGAAAATACTAGTAGCTGAATGAAGGAAAATTTTATCTGAGAGTATAACTTAAAAAATCCCATCTGAGTACCTCATTTCTCTCAATAAAGTCTAAATTAAATTACTGGCAGGTTAACTGCAGCTGCTTGCTGTTGGAAAACTCACAACCAGTGTCTCAAACCAGCAGCCTCAGTTGTTCACTAAATTAGCAGGACCTTTGTGCCATTAAGGGGTCAAACCATTTTGTTGTGGCTGGGGAGGGCAAACAGGAAGTGTGGTAGGCATAAAAAAAGTGATGTTTTACAGAATCATAGAACATTAGAGATTGGAAGAGACCTCAAGAGATCATCAAGACCAACCCTCCTGCCAAAGCAGGGTTACTTAGGGTAGTCCACACAGGAATGCATCCAGGTGGGTTTGGAAAGGCTCCAGAGAAGGAGACTCCACAACCCCCCTGGGCAGCCTGTTCCAGGGCTCTGTCACCCTCACTGTAAAGAAGTTTCTCCTCATGTTGAGCTGAAATCTTCTATGCTCAAGTTTGTCTCCATTGTTCTTTCCTTATTACTGTGCACCACTGAAAAGAGCCTGGCCCCCTCCACTTGACACCCACCCCTCAGATATTGATAGAATTGATCAGATCCCCTCTCAGTCTTCTCCAGACTAAACAGCCCCAGGGCTCTCAGTCTCTCTTCATAGGGGAGATGCTCAAGTCCCCTAAGCATCCTCATGGCTTTCCATTGGATTCTCTACAGCAGGTCCTTGTCTCTCTTGAATTGCTCAAAACTGGACACAGTTGAAGACGTCCCTGCTGGCTGCAGGGGGGTTGGACTTTTCTGTAATGAAGAGCACCTCTCCTATGAGGACAGACAGAGAGTTGGGGCTGTTCAGTCTGGAGAAGAGAAGGCTCTGAGGAGACCTTCTTGTAGCCTTCCAGTATCTGAAGGGGGCTACAAGAAAGCTGGGGAGGGACTTTTTAGGGTGTCAGGTAGTGATAGGACTAGAGGGAATGGAACAAAAATAGAAATGGGTAGATTCAGGTTGGATGTTAGGAAGAAGTTCTTCACCATGAGGGTGGTGAGACACTGGAATAGGTTGCCCAGGGAGGTGGTAGAAGCTTCATCCCTGGAGGTTTTTAAGGCCAGGCTGGATGTGGCTCTGAGCAACTTGCTCTAGTGTGAGGTGTCCCTGGCCCCCCCTAGGGGGTTGGAGCTAGATGACCCTTGAGGTCCCTTCCAACTCTAACAATTCTGTGATTCTATGATTCTAAGAGAGAGTTGGGAGGCAGATGTACCTTCTGACACCTTGCTTGCTCTAACAAGTGATGTTCAGTGCTGAGCTGATTCTTTAGCCCTGAAGGGTTTTGTTGTAAATACCTGTGTGTGTGTGTGTGTGAAAGTCAGTGACTGCTGTTAGGTGACAACTTCTGGATGTGGTGATGAAGTATGAATTCTGTTGTAAACTGTTTCTTTTCTACTGAGGACAGTGGAGTTGTACTTGTGCAAAGTACTTGTTTTGGTTTGAAATGTGAATATATTGACTAAAGTTTTAAAGCATATATATCTATATATATCTATACCTGCCTATCTACCTGCCTATCTACCTATCTGCCTGCCTATCTGCCTGTCTACCTACCTACCTACCTATCTATATCTACACATACTGAAGATGTCCAAAGGTTAAAAGGAGGTTGATAAATCTCCACCTTTTAGCTTTAATACAGCTTTGGTGCAAGTATTGATGAATCTTCACCTGACTCTCTGGGATGCAGGAAACATTAACCCATTTTACAGGTGACTGCATTAAACAGGGCAAAAGTGGTAGCTGCCTCTTCTCACTGCAGCATGGTCCTGTCACTGCCTTGGGGAAACATTTGCTCTTCTCACAGCCTGAACTTTCAGCCTGTGTTAGTCTTTGAGGGAAAATTTATGAATGCTTGTTCAGAAAGGCTTCTCCTCCTCATGGCAGGCAGCACTGCTCCCTAATTGTACAGTGGTGTTTCTGTAGTCAGATCTCTCTTCCCACCTTCCTTTCCATGGACCATATTCCCTTGCTTTACCTTTCTCTGCCCTAAACCCTGTGGGTTTGGCTGCTCTCTAACAGCATCAGAAAATAGCCTGCTCTTGCTCTGCTTGCTGCTAGATTTCTTGGCCTAATGACCATGAGCAGTTTCTTTGCCAATGTACATCTGTTGAAGGCTCATTCCTAGACCCCCATGAAGGCAGCACCATATGTTGGCAGCTTGAGTGACTTGCAAGCACCGACTCAGATGCAGCTCTGCATCCCTTGATCCTATTAGCCACCCTGCTGCTGTTGGAGAGGAGACTTTCTCCCAGCTGAGCTCTAGGAATTGCTGGCTCTCCTTTCTTCAGCCTAAAAAGGGTGCAATTCCTGGCTGCCACAGGGGTGTTGAGTTACAGTGATGCTCCTTTTGTCACCTTCTCCAATTTACCCCTTGGCAGCCCCTGATGCAATTCAGAAGACTCTGGCACAACTATGCAGCCTGCCCTTGTTCTGGGATCTGCCTTCTCTCATACACAAAACATTGTGTTCCTTGTGGACACCAAATCCACCTCGAGCCTGAGGGGTCCCTGACTGTCCTGTGTTGCAGAACACCAGGCAAAGTGCTTTTCTCTCTGAGGGCTGCAGTAATATGCTTGCTTTACAGAATCATAGAATCAATCAGATTGGGAAAGACCTCAGAGATCATCAGCTCCAACCTATTACCTAATACCTAACACCTCCTGACAACTAAACCATGGCTCCAAGTGCCACATCCAAGCTGGTTTTGAACACCTCCAGGAATGGTGGCTCCACCACCTCCCCAGGCAGCACATTCCACTGGCCAAATACTCTTTCTGTGAAGAACTTTCCCCTCACCTCAAGGGAGGAGAAAGCTGAACAGCCATGTGAGGGGAGAAAGAGCTGAGATTTGCCTTGGGTTGCTCTTCAAAGCAAGATGCCCCTGCATGGCAATGTCCTCTGAATTTGGTGACCTCATTCATCTCAGAGCAAACAGTCTGTCAGAGATCTAGCCAAAGATTTCATGAGAATCCCTGTCAGAACAAAAGTATTTATGATGTTTATAATACCAGCACAACCACAGCCATTACTGACCCAATAACTGGTTTGCAAGACTCTGGAAGGGAACCTTGAGAGACCCTTCAGAGTGAAGCTTCCCTTGGCCTGGCCTAGGCAACAATCACAGAAGAATTTTTCATAGGAAAAATTAATAATGCTGCAGTCACATGGTAACTGCTGCCAAACCTCCACTGCCTGGTGGGGTGCTGGAAGAGCAGCTGAGTGTTGCTCAGAGGACAAATTCAGAGGACATTGCCATGCAGGGGCATCTTAGATCATCCAGTGTGGTGAAGTTAGGGGTGACTTCAAGTTGCAGGTTCATACAGAGTCACAGAATGTTTTGGGTTGGATGGGACCTTTAAAGGTCATCTAGTCCAACCCCCCTACAGTCAGCAGGGACATCTGCAACCAGATCAAGTTGCCCAGAGCCCTGTCCAACCTGACCTGGATTTTTTTCAAGGGATGTGGCATTTACCACCCTCTCTGATCATCCAGGACTGGTGTTTCATCACCCTCAGCAGAATTTCTCTTTTTCTTTTGATCTAGTCTAAATCTCTTCTCTTTTAGTTTCAAAACATCATCCCTTGTCCTGTCACAACAGGCCCTGCTAAAAAGTCTGCCCCTATCTTTTTAGTCATAGAATTATAGAATGGTCTGGGTTGGAAGGGACCTCCAAAGTCATCCAGTCCAACCCCCTCTGCAGTCAGCATGGACATCCTCTGCTAGATCAGGTTGCCCAGAGCCCTGTTGAGCCTCACCTTAAATACCTCCAGGAATGGGGGCAGCTTTAAGTGCTAAAAAGCCTCAATAAGGTGTCTCCAGAGCCTTCTCTTCTTCAGGCTGAACAAAACCAATTCTCTCAGCCTCTCCTCCCAGCAGAGGTTCTCCAGCCCTCTGATCATTGTTGTGGCCTCTGGACCCACTCCAGCACATCCATGTCTTTTGTGCTGAGGTTTCCAGCACATGATTGTATTTGCATACATGGGAGCCATGTATCCCCATCCTGTGCCTAGTAGTGTGCAGTCACCAGCTGCTTGTGAACATGAAAGGTACTGAAAGTTCATGTTTTGAAGGGAAATACCTGTGAGGGGGATGCCTCAGCTGGTGTGTGTGTAATTAATTGAGGACTTCCTTGGTGTTTGTGTGCTTCTGGATTCCTAAGGAGTGCTTCAGAAGGCTCAGTGGAGCCTGCTGTGGACCTGGGGCTGCTCCTTGGTACTTAAAGCTGCATGAGAAAGTACTTACAAAATCCTCATGGGTTTTGATGTTTGTTTTTTTTTTTTTTTCCCCAGGAAGTATTGTGAGTGTGGGAGATCCAAAAAAGAAGTACACATGCTTTGAGAAGATTGGACAAGGGTTAGTATATTCTCTGTCCTGTACCTTTCCTTGTGCAGAAAAGGAAACACTGAAACCAGGCTAAGTTAGCTTGCTGGAAAAACTGTGAGTGATGCTTTGGAGAGTTTATTTTCATAGAATCATAGAATCATTAAGGTTGGAAAAGACCTGTGGGGTGATCAAGCCCAACTGTTAACACTACCAAGACCACTAAACCATGTCCCCAGGTGCCCTGTCTACACCACCAGGGATGGTGACTCCACCACCTCCCTGGGCAGCCTGTTCCCATGCCTGACCACTCTTTCAGTAAAGAAATGTTTCTTAATATCCAACCTAAACCTCCCCTCCTACAACTTGAGGCTATTTCCTCTTGTCCTATCACTACTTACTTGAGAGAAGAGACCAGCACCCACCTCACTATAACCTCCCTTTGCTGTACAGAACTAAGGTCTCCCCTCAGCCTGTTTGTTTGTTTGCTTGCTTGCTTGATTTTTAATTTTCTTTTGTATTTTTTTTCTGGGTTTTGGTTGTTTTGGTAGGTTCTACCCCCTCCCAGCCCTTTTCCCATTTCCTGGCAAAGTCTTGAGTTGCAGGGACTGTTTGTTTTTGTTTTTTTGGTTTTTTTTTCTTGTGTGTGTGATTGTGTTGTAATATAAGAGAATGCCATTAAATGGTCAGCTGCAAGCAGAGAAGGAATAAAGGTCCCTCTGAAGGTCCCTTCCAACCTGAAGCATTCTATGATTGTATGATTCTTCAACATGCAAGACAATCTCCAAATTACAGCTCTGCTTTCTGAATCAACTCTCCTTGACATGGATGTTGTGCCCCCTGTTGGCAGGGCAGAGGGAAAGTAGAGGTTGGGGGAGAGGCTGCAGTGAGGCAAATGAGTGCAAATCACAGAGATCTGCTGTGAGCTCCCTGTGCTGAGGCTCAGATGCCAGCTTCCCTCACTACAGGTGCCACATTTGTTTACCTTAGCTGGTCCTATCTGCTCCTAAATCATGTTGGGCAGTCTGCAAGCCAGGGCAGTGTGGTCATGCCAGTTTAGATGGGATCAACTCATGGTCCTACAAGCTGTGTTACAAGCTGTGTTACATTACCCTTGCTACAAGTAAAGGTTTGGATGACCACAGTGTCCCTTATTAGGAGCTTTGTTCCCCAAAAATTCTCTGACTTCTTCTCCAACAGCAGTCTTGGCTCAGAAAAATATTTCAGATGCTATTTACCACTGCAATTCATGCATGAAAAGGAATGGGACTGAGAACACTACAAAGAGACAAGTGGGAAGCTTTCAGTCTTACTATGAGGCACTGGTCAATGTTGGCTTTTTTTCTTCTCTCTTTTTTTTGTTTTTAGAGCCTCAGGTACAGTTTACACAGCAATGGATGTAGCTACAGGCCAGGAGGTAAGTGCTACCAGAATACCATAGCAGGGCATTTTGGTTTGTGTGCTAAAAGTTCAAGCTGATGCTACAAAATAAAGACAGTCTTTCAGGGGTTCATGCCATCTGATTTTTAATTGAGGTATTTATTTCCTTACTAATGAGGCATGGTCCAGTGGTCTGAGCAGAGAACTGGAAAAATGATTTCCCAAGTGTTTTTGATTTCTTGGAGTTATTTCATATTCGTACAGAATCCTTCTGTGGCCACAAAGGCTAGAAGCAAATGTTCAGACTGGATGGTTCCTCAGCAGAAGTTTATATCTCTTATTCTTACAAATATCTAAGGTGTGGGTGTCAGGAAGCTGGAGCCAGACTCTTGTCAGTGGTCCCCCAGTGACAGGACAAGAGGTAATGGGCAGAAACATGAACACAGAAAGTTCTGTCTAAACATGAGAAGGAACTTCTTCGCTGTGAGGGTGGCAGAGCACTGGAACAGACTGCCCAGAGAGGTGGTGGAGTCTCTGTTGATTTTCAAGGCCTGCCTGGACCTGCTCCTGTGAGATCTGCTTTAGGTGATCCTGCTCTGGCAGGAGGGTTGGACTTAGTGATCTTCAAAGGTCTCTTCCAGCCCCTAGCATTCTGTGATATCTTCATCCCCAAGATTTCTACTTGTCACCATTAAAACTCTTTTATATACCCTCTGCTCCTTTACTTCCTACACTTACACTACCTGACTTGCACAAAAATAAACCTCTCCCACCCTTTGCTCACTTGCTTTCTGCCCTTCAACTGAGAGACAAGGAATGTCTTTCTGTCTTTTTCTTTTCTTTCCCTCCCAAATATTGAAAAGTGTCCTGCATACTGCATGCTTGCATAATAAACGAGTTGTGATGGAAATGCAGTGTCAGTGGAAACCATTATTGCTAGATGGAGGATTTTTAAAGAGGGAAGTGCATGCATTGCTCCAAATATATTTCTGGAAGTCTGCAGCAGTGTGTGCTTGCTTTGCATTTCTACAAAGTCAGGGTTATCCACCAGTGAATTTCATAATTGGGCTTTTTGCTGAAACTCCTTCACCCCCTTTTCCAGCTTCTGAACTACAGAATCACAGAATGGTTTGGGTTGGAAGGGACCTTAAAATCACCTAATTCCAAGGCCCCTGCCATGGGCAGGGATACCTTCCACTAGACCAGGTTGCTTAAAGCCCCATACAACCTGGCCTTGAACATTTCCAGAGATGGGGCATCCACAGCTTCCCTGGGCAGCCTGTTCCAGTCTTTCACCCCCCTCACAGTAAAGAATTTCATCCTGTGTGGACCAGCTGCAGGAACTTGCAGAGTTCCTAGATGACTGAGCAGCTTGTGATGAAAAGGTGCTTTCCTGCTTCACATGACATGTGTCAAGCAGAAGGGGCCAGTCTCTTTTCAGGGGTGTCCTGTTTCAGGGGGCAGTGGATGCAAACTGGAGCACAGGAAGTTCCACCTCAACATGAAGAAAAACCTCTTTACTGTAAGGGTGATGGAGCATTAGAACAGGCTGCCCAGAGAGGTTGTGGAGTCTCCTTCTCTGGAGACTCTCAAGATCCATCTGGATGTGTTCCTGTGTGACCTGTCCTCTGTTCTAGGTGATCCTTCTTCAGCAGGGGGGTTGGACTAGGTGATCTCAGGAGATCCCTTCCAATCCCTACCATTCTATGATAGTATGAATGTTGGACTAAAATAATCATCATGAATTTCCAGGGTACATCTGTAATAATGCTTTATTTGGTCTTTCTTCACTGCAGGTTGCCATCAAACAGATGAACTTGCAGCAGCAGCCCAAAAAAGAACTGATTATAAATGAAATCCTCGTGATGAGGGAAAACAAAAACCCCAACATTGTCAACTACTTGGACAGGTATGTCATGATTTGAAGTGTTCACTGACTCTGGAAAATGCTTCCTTGTCACTGTCTGTAAGTGATTCTGTCACAGCTTAATGCGGGTATAGGACAACCTCACATTGCTTAGTGCAATGGTGTGGATGGATTGGTGACTGAGAGAGTTGGGGCTGTTCAGTCTGGAGAAGAGAAGGCTCTGAGGAGATCTCATTGTGGCCTTCCAGTATCTGAAGGGGGCTACAAGAAAGCTGGGGAGGGACTTTTCAGGGTGTCAGGTAGTGATAGGACTGGGGGGAATGGAGCAAAACTAGAGGAGGGGAGATTCAGATTGGATGTTAGGAAGAAGTTCTTCACCATGAGAGTTGTGAGACACTGGAACAGGTTGCCCAAGGAGGTGGTAGAAGCTTCATCCCTGGATGTTTTTAAGTCCAGGCTGGATGTGGCTCTGAGCAACCTGATCTAGGTTGAGGTGTCCCTGCCCATGGCAGGAGGGTTGGAACTGGATGATCTTTGAGGTCCCTTCCAACCTGGACAATTCTGTGGTATTTCTGTGATGTCTCTCCATATCCTAGGAGAAGGAGATGTAGTTGGGACATCCAAGCTCTCACAGATGCTGGCAGCACAGGCAGTAACAGTATCAGGACTCTGCTTTTCAGCTCTCTCCTTTGCCAAATTGGACACAAGGAGCCATTTCCTTCCTGCCACTAGAGAAGAAATGGAAATAGTTTGAAATGTGTTATTTCTTTGCTTTCTTCTTCTTCTTCTTTCTTCTGCTACTGAGCAATGATGATGCTCTCCTTCTACAAGAGCAAGCTCCTTCTAGGGTTAGATGGTAATCTTGTCCCTGTGGCTGTCCACTGAGGGTTTCTGCCCAGTAACATGACAGTGACAAGGGTGAATGACATGTGACACATAGCCAAGCAAAGCTGCTTCCTTGCAGGTGTGAACCACAGAAGTGTTTAGGTTGAAAAAGACCTTTAAGATCATCAAGTCCAACTGTAAACCTAATTCTGACAGGTCCACTGCTAATCCCTGTCCCTCAGCACCACATTTACATCTCTTTTAAATTCCTCTTGTGTTGGTGACTCCACCATTTCCCTGAGCAGCCTGTTCCAGGGCTTGACAACACTTTTGGTGATGAAGTTTTTCCTAATGCCTAACCTAAACCTCTCCTGCTGCAACTTGAGGTCATTTCCTCTTGTCCTTTGATTATTCCTTGTGAGGAGAAACCGACCCCCACCTTGCTCCAACCTCTTTTCAGAGAGTTCTAGAGTGAGAAGGTCTCCCCTGGGACTCCTTTCCTCCTGTCCACACAGCCCCTGTTCCCTCAGCTGCTCCTCAGAAGACCTGTGCTCTAGTCCCTTCACCAGCTTCATTAGTTTTCTGTGGACAAGCTCCAGTACCTCAATGTCCTTCTCATAGTGAGGGGCCCAAACCTGAACCCAGTATTTGAGGTGCAGCCTCACCAGTGCTGAGTCCAGGGGCACGATCACTTCCCTGGTCCTGCTGGCCACACTGTTTCTGAGAGAGGCCAGGATGCTGTTGGCCTTCTTGGCCCACCTGGGATGTTGAACAACATCCAGGTCCTTTTCTGCTGGACAGCCTTCTAGCCACTCTTCACTGAGGAGAAAAGGAGACCTGATGTAGATGTGAGAACTGTTTGGAAGGCAGAGGGAATGGGGCTATTCCAGCTCAGGCCTGGTTTGTGGGCTCACACATATGCTGTGGCACTCCATTTTACATCCATATGGGACAGCTCTTCCTTGAATCACAGAATCATAGAATTGTTTTGATTGGACCTTCAAGATCACTGAGGCCAACCTTCAAACTAAGACCTCCATGGCCATTAAACCATGTCCCAAAGTGCCATGTCCACACATTTCTTGAACATCTCTGGGGATGGTGACTCTGCCACCTCCCTGGGCAGCCTCTGCCAATGCCTGACCACTCTTTCAGCAAAGAAAATTTTCCTAACATCTAAGCTAAATAATCCTTGCTTCTCCTTACTGCAAGAGCTGCACTCAAGACCTGTCCTGCTTGTTCTTGAGCTGACCACAGAATCACAGAAACATTCAGGTTGGAAGAGACCCTCAGGATCACCAAGTCCAACTGATAACCCTACTCTACAAGGCTCACCCCTAAACCATATCCCCAAGCACCACATCCAAATGACCTTTAAACACATCCAGGGTTGGGGACTCAACCACCTCCCTGGGCAGCCCATTCCAATGCCTGACTTCTCTTTCTGTGAAAATTTTTTTCCTCCTGTCCAGTCTAAACCTACCCAGTGGCAGCTTGAGGCCATTCCCTCTTGTTCTATCACTAATTGCCTGTGAGAAGAGATCAGCACCAGCCTCTCCACAATGTCCTTTCAGGTAGTTGTAGACAGCAATGAGGTCTCCTCTCAGCCTCCTCTTTTCCACACTAACCATCCCCAGCTCCTTCAGTCCCTCTACATCAGATTTATTCTCCAGGCCCTTCTCCAGCTTTGTTGCCCTCCTCTGCACTTGCTCCAGCAGTCCTTGGGCTATGACAATAACAAAGCAGAATCAAGCAGCATAGTGACTGCTGCAGTGTGTGAAAACTGTATGCAAAACACACACATGTAGCCATGAAAATTCTGGTTGCTGTAGCTCAAGGCAACAAAATGCCCAGGTCTGCAGAGAAATGTGGCTGTGAGAGCTCTTCCCCACAGGATATTAATGCTGAGGGTGATGGTAGCAGGGCTGCTGTCATCAGCTGTTTGCAGGCTGACTGCTTTGGAAAGAGCAGTTAGTAAATGTGTTTCTCTGGGGGCAGGGAGATGTCCCAACAAGGAACTGTTCTATCTCCCCTGTTTGAATGCCAGGAAGCAGTCCCAAACTGTCAGCACTGAAATCTGGGGTGTACTGAAAGTGTTGCCTTCCAATACCTGAAGAGAACCTACAGGAAGGCTGCAGAGGGACTTTTCATAAGGATGTCTTGAGTCAGGACCAAGGGGAATGGTTTGAAGCTGAGGGAGAGTAGGTTTACACTGGCTCTTAGGAGGAAGTTCTTCAGTACAAGAGTGATGAGACTCTGCAATAGGTTGTCCAGGGAGGTTGTGGGTACCTCCTCCCTGGGGCTGTTCAGGGCCAGTCTGGATGAAGCCTTGAGCAGACAAGTCCAGTTGAGAGGCATCCCTGCCCATGGTGGGGAGATTGGAGTAGATGATCTCTAAGGTTGTTTCTGACCTCAACCATTCTGTGACTGTGTTCACCATCAACATAACACTCTCTCAAACCTGTCCTTCACCTCATGTTAAAGGTAAGATATAGCCAGCTCCAGTCTGCTGCACTCAACATCAGTCTGGCATTCCTGATGAGCCAGATTTGTAGCTGTGATGGGTTGAAATTACCCCCCCAACTCATCTGGAGAACTACCCCCAAAAATAAAATTGCCAGACCAGCTCAGTTTGGGATGGAAGCAAATGAAGCTCTATTTACAAGCAAACTACAATCTAGAAATATGAAATGCAATGAATATGTACAAAATATACAATGTATGTACTATCTTATCTATCTATCTATCTATCTGTCTATCTTTACAATTTATAAACAACACACAAACTCCTCAGAACCTCCCTGGATGGATCCAAGGGAATCATTCACCTCTTCCCTCACTCCTTCCTGTTACCTCACACAGTAGTCAAAACAGATACCCCTGGCAAAGCCATGGGAGAGGGAGAGAGAGGAAAGCTGCAAGCAGAAGTGACAGGAGGAGAAGAGAGAAAGAACTGTTTATGCCTCTGCTCTATAGAATATTCTATATTCTATAGAATCTGCTCTATATAGAATCTGCTCTATAGAATATTCTATATTCTATAGATTCCAATGAATTCTATAGACCTTATCATTGTTTTTCTTTTGTACCCAATGGTAATTTATTTTACTTTCAATCTTTGTAGACAGGGAGTAGGCTGAAGTTCCCCCTTCAAACTGTGACAGTAGCTAAAGAGTGGCTAGAAAGGGTGAGCTGCAGGTTTTAGGCTTGGCAGCTCTTTTATTTTTTAATGGAGGGAACACAGCATGGTAGGAGTGGGAAGGGACCTCCAGAGATCATCTAGTCCAATCCCTCTGCCAAAGCAGGTTCACCTAGGGCAGGCTGCACCTGTAGTCCAGGTGGGTTTTGAAAGTCTCCAAAGAGACTCCACAGCCTCTCTGGAGAGCCTGGTCCAGTGCTCCAACACTCTCACAGTAAAGTGTTTTTCCTTATGTTGAAGTGGAATTTCCTGTGTTCCAGTTTGCATCCATTGCCCCTTGTCCTATCACTGGACACCAGTGAAAAGAGACTGGTATCTTCTTGACACCCAGCCATAAAGTATTGGTAAACATTGACAGCTCCAGGTCTCTCAGCCTTTCCTCATAAAGGCTTAATCATCCCTTAATCCGCCTTGTAGCCTCTCTTGGATTCTCTCCAGTAGTTCCCTGTCTCTCTTCAACTGGGGAGCCCAGAACTGGACACAATACTCCAGATGAGGCCTCATCAGGGCAGAGTAGATGGGAAGGAGAACCTACCTTGACCTGCTGGCCACACTCTTAATGTGCCTCAGGATACCATTGGCTTTCTGGTCTGCAAGGGCACATTGCTCTCTCATGGTGGACAATAAGTTGACAATGACTCCAAGGTCCTTCTCCATGGAGCTGCTTTCCAGTAGTCAGCCCCTAACATGTGCTGATGCATAGGGATGTCACCTAGAATCTCTTTCTGGAAATCTGAGGGAGCATTTCACAGAATCACAGAATGATAGGGGTTGGAAGGGACCTCCAGAGATCACTGGACCCAACTCCCCTGCTGAAGTAGGATCACCTAGGGCAGGCCACACAAGAATGCATCCAGGTGGGTTTTGAGAGTCTCCAGAGAAGGAGACTCCACAACCCCTCTGAGCACCCAGTTCCAGTGCTCTGTCACCCTCACTGTAAAGAAGTTTCTCCTCATGTTGAGCTGAAATCTTCTCTGCTCAAGTTTGTATCCATTGTTCCTTGGCTTCTTATTATGCACCACCCAAAAGAGCCTGGCCCCCTCCACTTGACACTCACCCCTCAGATATTGATAGATATTGATGAGACCCCCTCTCAGTCTTCTCTTCTCCAGACTAAACAGCCCCAGGGCTCTCAGTCTCTCTTCATGGGGGAGATGCTCAAGTCCCCTAAGCATCCTGGTGGCTCCCCATTGGACTTTCTAGCAGCTCCCTGTCTCTCTTTGCACACATTTGCTCTGCATACGTTTCAAGATCTTATCAGGTGGTTCTTTAACAAGTCTCTGTAACAGGCTTTTAATGTTTGAGCTCTTCTTGTGTACTGCAGCAGTAGTTGTGATGCTGAATTTATAAGGTGCTGTGTCCCATATGTGGCTGCAAAGAGCTGCTTTGTTGAAGGGACAGAAAGTCTGCTCCTGAGATGTTGTGGAAGGGGTGTGGGCAGAGGGAAGTGATGCTGGGCAGGCACCCTCTCCTTACAAAGAGCAGAGGGATTTTTCTTGTGTAAGGCAAAACAAGTGGTAAAGAAGAGTTAAGAGCTGCATCTGGGCTGAAACTGGTTGTTTCTCATGGATGATTAGAGGCAAAACTGTTTGTGAGACACACTCTTCCCATCAGAGACAGCCTCACTGCCTACATGCACTTGCCTTCTCTAGCCAGAACATCCCAGCTGCAGGGTAGCTGCACGTCCTGCTGCCTTGTTCAAACTTCCAGCAACAAAAGCTGCTGCTTTTGTCATCCTACTTTCTCTCACTAATCCTTTTTTCAGAGGGATTAGCTTTTGTCTGAGTGCTGCAAATGGACAGAGCAGCAACTAGGAAGAAGAGGGAGGTTCTTGTGCCTCTTGTGCCTCTTTAGCCTCCCAACTGCTGGATGTTGTTGCTGTGGAGCTGTGTCCCTCCTGCCTAGTCTAATCTGTCTGTTTGCTTCCTGAGTGCTCAATAAAGCTGATGTTTGAACACTTGCTGACTTCTATCTACTGCTGTCACAGAAGGAAGAACAAGGAAGGCTTTCAGTACCTGAAGGCAGCTTAAAAGAAAGCTGGGGAAGGACTTTATAAAAGGGTGTTAGTGATAGAATGAGGGGGAGTGGGTTTAAGCATTAGGAGGGTAGATTTAGACTGGAAATTAGAAAGAAATTCTTTATACAGAGGGTGGTGAGACACTGGAAAGAGTTGCCCTGGGAAGTTGTGGATACCCCCTCCCTGAAGGTGCTCAAGGCCAGGATGGACAGTGCCTTAAGCAACCTGGGCTAGTTGCCCATGGCAAGAGGATTGGAACTAGATGATCTTTAAGGTCCCTTCCAACCCAACCCATTCCATGAATCTCTGATTCTAAGATGCACTTGCCACTGTGGGACCTGGTTTCCTTTTTGTGGTTCCATTTGTGGCAGTGCCTCCCCTTCTGAGGCCCTAAGGGGAGCTGCAAGATGGTTGCAGTATGACCCAGCTCTCTCTCTTCTCTTTACCTCAGCTCCTGCCCTTATGCAAGGGTGTCCTGCACTCTGTCCTTTCCTACTTGCCTGTCCTACTTGCTGGTGGTGAGGACAGCTTTTCTGCTGCAGCATGTGTGGCCAGGCTTGCACAAAGGTGTGCTGTGACATTTAATTTAACGTGCCCTCATTCAGCTGTGCTCAGGAGCTGAATTTAGAATCATCTTGCTCTGCAGACAGTGACACTACTCTTCTCCTGCAGACAAGCAGCCACTTGTGCTGAGTTACCTTCTGGAGGTGTCAGTTTCCTTCCAGTGTGTGAAAGAGACCTTCAGAGCCTTGCTTCTAAACACAGGCACCAGATGCCCGGTGTCTGGCATAGCAAACTCCTGCCCTTTGGTTTCTTTCTTTCTGAAGAGCTCTCCTTAATCTAACAAGCCCCACAAATCCTCACTTCTTTAAGTGGTAGCCACTGTTACCTTCACCCCAGCCACAAACACAAGTAGGGCTGGAAGGTCCATGAATAAAGCTGAAGATTCATGACAGCCATGCTAGGAGATACCACTGCTCTCTTCCCATGCTAACTTCAGCTTTGCATGTTGGAGGCATGTTCCTGGTGCAGAAATCTGTAATGAATGATCTTGTGGGCAACCCAACTTTATCAGTTAAAAAGGACTGGGACTGACTGATCTGTGTTTGTGACAGGAGGGGCTTGGTGGACACCTTCCTACATGGAAGCTGAGGAACAGCTTACAGGAGCATGACTTGCTCTTGCAGATGAAGCAAGAGAAAGCTGTAGCCCACCTCCTTTTTCCCCAAAGACTTCCATCAGCTTGCTTTTACTGTTAGTCTTGGTTTGGAAGGTGACTGTAGCTGACAAGGTGCAACACCATGCTGAGCCATGGAGAGCAGCATGTAGATGTATGGGCTTCCTGGTGGTGTCTCCAGAACTGCTGAGAGAGTGGTTTTGAGTCAGTTCTGGGCCCCTCAAGTCAAGAAAGATGTTGAGTTGCTTGAACTGTCCAGAGAAGGGCAACGAAGCTGGTGAGGGGTGTGGAGCACAAGTGCTGTGAGGAGTGACTGAGGGATCTGGGGGTGTTTAGCCTGGAGAAGAGGAGGCTCAGGGGAGACCTCATTGCTGTCTACAACTACCTGAAGGGAGGTTGTAGCCAGGTAGAGGTTGGTCTCTTCTCCTGGGCAACCAGCAACAGTCAAGAGGACACAGTCTCAAGCTGTGCAGGGGGAAGTTTAGGCTTGATCTTAGAAAGAAGTTCTTCCCAGAAAGAGAGATTGGCCATTGGAATGGGCTGCCCAGGGAGGTGGTGGGGTGAATGTCCCTGGAGGTGTTTCAGAAGAGACTGGATGAGGCACTTAGTGCCATGGTCCAGTTGATTAGTTAGGGTTGGGTGATCAGTTGGACTTGATCTTGAGGTCTCTTCCAACCTGGCTGATTCTGTGAGTCACGCCTACAGTGGGAAGCTCAGTGGCTAAAACTTGCCTCTGCTGTGCCTAGAGTGTAAAGATCCCTGAGAGGCTACCACTCAGTCTTCTGAGATGATAGTTGCTTGGTGGCAGCTGGCGAGGAGCCACAGTTTGTTCCACCACCCTGTGTGTTGTATCTCATCTCTCAGTTATTGAGGTGCCTGGGTCTTGCCATGTGCCTTTGGCTGCTCATGGCACAGCTTTGGTTCACAGTGGGGTTCTTGGCTCTCTCAGTCCCTTTTGGCTGTGAAGAGATACCAGCTTGCTCCCAGCAGGTGCAACCTAGAGATTGTCACATAGGAGTGGTGAAGCTCCTGCTGACCCCATCCTTACAGTCAAATGGATTTGGGCTCCCACTGCTGCTGGCAGGGAAGGGATGTGTTGTGATGCCCAGGGTGACACTGACTCAAGGGTGCTGACGAGATTTGGAGAGAGCCTGGTTTGGTAGAAGTGATGAAGAAGTGTAGGGGCAGGAAGGAAGGGTGTGACAGAATGGTTTTCAGCACCCATCAGAAAGTAGATGATCCATAGAGTAGAAATGGCCTGAAATTGTGCCTGGAGAGGTTTAGGTTGGATATCAGGTAAAAAGAGTGGTCAGGCATTGGAACAGGCTGCCCAGGGAGGTGGTGGAGTCACTCTCCCTGAAGGTGTTCAAGAAATGTGTGGACATGGCACCTGGGGACATGGCTTAATGGCCATCCTGGTGTTAGGTTGATGGTTGGACTTGATGGTCTTGGAGGTCTTTTCCAACCAAAACAAACTGTGATTCTGTGAGTGCTTCTGAAAGCAGTTCTGCTCCTCTCTCACTCTGAGGGGCTGCTGTGCAGGAGCTACTGCTTTTGCTGGAGTCTTTGCTGCCAGCAAAGTAATTGCCAGTGAATCAGCTTCTGTTGGGAGTTGGAGACCTCTCTGCTCCAGGAGCATAGCCCTGTGCTCTTGGGCTCTGTACCCTGAAAGAAACTCCAGGCTCTACCTCCCTGCAGAGTCTTCAGACATTTAATATCAAATGTCTTTGATATTAACAGCTCTTCATAATGCTTCTGTAACACAGCTCAGACTACAGTTCTCTTTTTGAGGAAGTTGCTTGATCAGCTCAGGTGTTGGCAGGGTGGCCTTTGGAGGTCAAAGCTTTCCTCCTGCCCACTTCCCTGATGTCTGACTCATCTCTGTCTACCTTCCATGCTAATTTGGGCTCAACAACTTCTTTCTGTTTCACTTTTGCTTTTTAGCTAATTGTTCCCTAGAACCTCTCCAGCTTTTTGCCTCTGACTTCTAGCAAGTTCGCTCTTCAGCAGGCTCAGTGTTTCAGAGCAAAGCAAGTGTGTGTTGGAGGAACTCTAATGCCAGCAGAAGTCTTTAATTAGATTCTCTGTCCTCTCTCTTGACTCATTTGTCCACTCACTTTGAAAATGGGAGGATAGGCTGAGAAAATGGGTTCTCAAGTTTTCAAGCTGATGATTCCTTCCTTCAGGAATGTGTTATCCTCGTGGATCAGTCATGGAAGATTGTGTTGATGTTTTTCCAGATGGGTCCCAAAAGGCAGAAGTGGTTGGTGGTTTGGGTTTGTTTTTTTTTTTTTCTAAAATGAGTTAATGCTGAGGTAATCATCCCAGGTCTTCTATCTTTAGACATGAGCACAACACTCCCAGCAGAGAAGAACATCTTAATAGTTGAGAAAACTTGCCTTCACTTCAGCTGTCTCCTCCTCATCTTCTCACAGGCCTTCTTGGACAAGACCTGCCCTTTGGGGCTATCTTTTTATATTTTCAGCATCCAGCAAGATGTTCTCATTTGCTCTTACAAATGGTTCTGAATTTTTCAGACAAAAATCCCTAGCTAGTTTGGTAGCATCGAAAAGGTTGAGATGAATTTCAAATACATAGTGCTTAAAAAAAAAAAAAAAAGAAAAAAAGTGTTTGTTCTCAGTTGTTCATGGGCAGCCAGCCATTGTGCCACCCAGGATTGTGTCCCTGGGCCTAGGTAAAGTAGGCAGCTGCTTAGGACAGGAGGATGTCAGAATCATTGACTTGTTTCACTTGGAAAAGACTTCTAAGATCCCTGAGTCCAACCATCAACCTAAGACCACCATGGCCATTAAACCATGTCCCAAAGTGCCATGTCCACACACTTTTTGAACACCTCCAGGGATGGTGACTCCACCACCTCCCTGGGCAGCCTGTTCCAATCCCTAACCACTCTTTCCAAATGGATTTTTTTTTCATAATCTCCAACCTCAACTTCTCCTGGCACAATTCCAGGCCAATTCCTCTCATTCTATCACCTGATACTATGGAGAAGAGACCAACTCCCACCTCACTGCAACCTCCTTTCAGGGAGCTGTAGACAACACAGCTCCCAGACACCTCTTCTGATGCAAGAGCCCTCCAAAGGCATGCTGAGTGCCAAATGTCTGGGCTGCAGGCTTGGACCCCACCCTTGACTAGTAGCTCTTCCCCTTCTCTGCCAGTGGCAGCAGGGCTTGTATGGTCAGGTCTCTATCTTAGTCTGGGGCCTTTCCATGGCAGAAAAATTCAGCCTTGCTTTTATGGCCAAGAAACTTTTGTAGCCTGCTGTCCCATTACCTCTCTCCTTGACTTTCTGCACTCACCCTTCTCTCTGCTCCTTCAGGCTGTGGTGAGATCCTCCCATGTACCACCTGTGCCTCAGCACTGTTAGGTAGACTGCTCAAGCCTCATGGTTTCTCTGCACTCCAAAGATGTCTTTAAACCCCAGTGCATTTGGGTCAGGGAAACAGTAGTGTGCTCAGAAGTGCTGATTTTAAAGCCTTGGTTTGTCTCTTCAGTTACCTTGTAGGAGAAGAGCTCTGGGTGGTCATGGAGTACTTGGCAGGAGGCTCCCTGACAGATGTTGTGACAGAGACCTGCATGGATGAAGGACAGATTGCAGCTGTGTGCCGAGAGGTAACGTGGCGGGGGTGCTTGGAGGGATGGGGACAGGGTTTTCCATGACCTCTTGTTGGGTCCACAGGAACAGCTGCCTCCAGCTTCTGTAATGCAGCAGCCATTCCTTCAGAGGATGGATTTCATCTGGAGGCTGCAGCACACAAACCTAATGATGCTTCACCCTAGAGGGTGGACTGGAGTACGAAATGGAGCTGGAATCCCCTTGGTTATGCCTGTCCTCCAGGGGCTAACTTGTCCTCCTAGGAGCTGCTGATCCCAGGAGGAGATCTCTCTGTAGCCCTGCACATACTGAATATATGAAAGACACTAAGCCCTTGCTACTCCAAACGCATTTTGTTGGAGTCTGTTAGCTGGTAAATTGTGACTGGGGAATCATGTTGGCAGCCAGTCACTAGTGGTGTCCCCCAGGGATCAGTGCTGGGCCCCATCCTGTTCAATATCTTTACTGATGATCTGGATGAGGGAATTGAGTCCACCATCAGTACATTTGCAGATGACACCAAGTTAGGAGCAGGTGTGGATCTGCTGGAGGGTAGGAGGGCCCTGCAGAGGGACCTGGGCAGGCTGGATGGGTGGGCAGAGGCCATTGGGCTGAGATTGAACAAGGCTAAGTGCAGGGTTGTACACTTTGGCCACAACAACCCCAAGCAGCACTACAGGCTGGGGTCAGAGTGGCTGGAGAGCAGCCAGACAGAGAGGGACCTGGGGTTGCTGGTTGAGAGTAGCTGAACAGGAGCCAGCAGTGTGCCCAGGTGGCCAGGAGAGCCAATGGCATCCTGGCCTGGATCAGGAATAGTGTGGCCAGCAGGACAAGGGAGGTTCTTCTTCCCCTGTACTCAGCTCTGCTCAGGCCACCCCTTGAGTGCTGTGTCCAGTTCTGGGCTCCTCAATTCAAGAGAGATGTTGAGGGACTGGAACGTGTCCAGAGAAGGGCAACAAAGCTGTGGAGGGGTCTGGAGCACAAACCCTATGAGGAGAGGCTGAGGGAGCTAGGGGTGTGTAGCCTGGAGAAGAGGAGGCTCAGGGGAGACCTCATTGCTGTCTACAACTACCTGAGAGGAGGTTGTAGCCAGGTGGGGGTTGGTCTCTTCTCCCAGGCAACCAGCAGCAGAACAAGAGGACACAGTCTCAAGCTGTGCCAGGGGAGGTCTAGGCTGGAGGTTAGGAGGAAGTTCTTCCCAGAGAGAGAGGTTGCCCATTGGAATGTTCAAGAGAAGCCTGGATGAGGCACTTGGTGCCATGGTCTGGTTGATTGGATAGGGCTGGGTGATTGGTTGGACTGGATGATCTTGGAGGTCTCTTCCAACCTGGTTGATTCTATCATTCTATGATTTCATGCACCCTATTTCAATTATTTTGATTTTTTTTTTTTCCCCCAGTGTCTCCAAGCTCTGGAATTCCTCCATTCAAACCAAGTTATTCACAGAGACATCAAGAGTGACAACATCCTGCTGGGAATGGATGGCTCTGTCAAACTAAGTACGTGGGGAACCTTGCTGGTGATAAATTACCAGCCCAGGCTTGTTATCTGCTGTTGGGCCAGGCCTGCTGGGGAGATGAGTGTGTGATGGGTGCTGTGGTGATGAAGAGAGATGCTTCTGTAGGTATTTTCATGGCATTGGCTTTAATGGAGATTGACAAATGAGCCAATACCAGACTCAAAATGAGGTCTGGGGTTCATGTAGCTTTGGGTCACCTCTTTCTGTGGACTTAAATAACAGTATTTGAATTGCTATGCTGGAGTGTGTCCAGAGAAGGGCAGTGAGGCTGGAGAAGAGCCTGGAGCACCTGACCTATGAGGAGCATCTGAGGGAGCTGGGGGTGTTCAGTCTGGAGAAGAGGAGGCTGAGGGGAGACCTCATTGCTCTCTACAACTACCTGAAGGGAGGTTGGAGCAAGGAGGGGGCAGCCTCTTCTCCTTGGTGTCAAGAGACAGAAAGGAAATGGTTTCAAGCTGCACCAGGGGAGGTTCAGGGTGGGTATCAGGAAATTTTTCTTCACTGAAAGGGTTCTCAAACATTGGAACAGGCTGCCCAGGGCAGTGGTGGTGTCACCATCCCTGGGGGTGTTCAAACACTGTGTGGACCTGGCACTTAGGGATGTGGTTTAGTGTTGACCCTTTGATGCTGGGTTGAGGGTTGGACTTGGATGATCTTTGAGGTCCCTTCCAATCAGATGTTTTCTGTGATTCTGTGACACGAGTGACATTAGGGACATGGTTTAGTGGTGGTATTGCAGTGCTGGGTCTAAGGTTGGACTAGATAATCTTGAAGGTCTCTTCCAAATAAAGATATTCTGTGATCTCTTCAGTCTGGAAAACACTGCAGGTACTTGGGTGGCCTGAAGAGTGGAGGGAAACTTGAAAATTGTATAGCTAGAAAACTTCTAATCTTAAAACACCAACCCAGACTGGCCTCTAAATGTTGTTTCCTCCTTGTGGTGTTATCACCAGTAATAAAAACCTTGAGACTGCTCTGCCCCTTGGGTGCTAAGGTAGCTGTTTTGCTTGTCATTGTCCATGCAGAGATAAGTCTGGAAGCTAGTGAATTATTATCTTCCACCTATAGCTTTAACAGAACTCTGCTTCCTTTCTCTCCCTCTCAGTTCTGTTGGCTAGCACCCAACAGGCATAAATAAATCTATTTCTGTCGACAGCAACAGCAGATATGACTCAAAATTCACACAGTGCAGATATGCTGAGTAAGAAGGAGGGGTGAGGTTTGGTTTTTGGTTGTTTGGTTTTTTTTTTTTCATGATTGCATTTTAGATTGAAGCTGCACTTTGGTACAGGCAGATCTCTGGAGTGTTAGCAATGAATCAGGGCCAAAATGGGGAGAAATAACAGCAGGCACCAGGACAGGTTAGAGGCTGCCCTGCTGGAAAGCAGCTCCACAGAGAAGGACCTTGGAGTGCTGGTGGACAGCAAGTTCTGCATGGAACAACAATGTGCTCTTGTGGCCAAGAGAGCCAATGGGATCCTGGGATGCATCAGGAAAGGTGTGTCCAGCAGGGCTAGGGAAGTTCTTCTACCTCTCTACTCTGCCCTGGGGAGACCACACCTGGAATCCTGTGTCCAGTTTTGGGCTCCCCAGTTCAAGAGAGACAGAGACCTGATGGAGAGAGTCCAAGGGAGAGGCAGGAGGATGCTTAGGGGAGTTGAGCATCTCCCCTGTGAAGAGAGACTGAGAGCCCTGAGGCTGTTTAGTGTGGAGAAGAGAAGGCTGAGAGGGGATCTGATCAATGTCTATCAATAGCTGAGGGGTGGGTGTCAAGGGGAGGGGGCCAGGCTCTTTTGGGTGCTTCACAGTGATAAGACAAGGAACAATGGGTTCAAACTTGAATGTAGAAGATTTCACCTCAGCATGAGGAGAAACTTCTTTACAGTGAGGGTGACAGAGCACTGGAACAGACTGCTCAGAGAGTTTGTGGAATCTCCTTCTCAGGAGACTTTCCAAAGCCACCTGGATGCATTCCTGTGCAGACTACCCTAAGTGATGCTGCTCTGGCAGGGGGGTTGGACCTGATGATCTCTGGAGCTCCCTTCCAACCTCTGATGTACTGTGAGACTGTGATACTGTGAAATTGCTCTGGTCTTAGGGATTAAATTCTTGGAGCACAGGTACCAGGCTGTAGTTTGAAGTTAGAGAAGTCCTTGCAGATATGAGGCACTAACCTTCTGGACTTCAGCTGCTTCTTGGCTCTCCTGGAAGTTTGCTGTTTATGAACCATATGTACCTTTCCTGGTTGTTACCCTTGATGAAAGCTCAGCCTATCAGTTTAATTTTAATCATTTGGCCTAAAATTAGCCCTGTGGTGCCACAGGGGTCAGGATGGGCAGTGCATCTTGCTGTGTTGATTCTGCTGGCCTCACAAGAACAGAATTAGCTCTCTTTTGGTAGGACAAATCCAAATAAGACACTGGACCAAGCAATCTTTGCATGAAGGCTCTCCACATTTTCTATGTGTTCAAAGAAAATGATCAGTATAAATTTAGGTCCTTTAATTCTGGGCACTGTTTGCTCTTGTAAACCAGATCCTCTTTGAGGGGATGTTATACCTACTGGGGAAGTAATATCTCTGGACCTGAAAATATCACCAGACAATAGAGTATGTGCATTGAGGGTTATATCTAGATCAGACTGTGCACTAGATTTGATTTTCACATACTCAGGAACAGTCTGGCCCATATATTACATAGTCTGTTACAGCTGCACAGTGCTGCAAGCAGTCTCAGCATCCAAAGATGGTTGTTTACTGATCCCCATCATTGTTCACACAGACAAGTCAGCAGCTCTGAAATCTCCATGGCCTCAGTGAGTCAGATTTAGAAACTTACCTCTCAACACCTTCTGCATTAGCCACAAAACCAACCCTGCTTTCACACTGGCAGCAGCAACCTACCAGAGGGTGCAGCAGGGTCATGTGTACCACAGCTCTGGCATCACTAAGCCTTGAGTTTGGGAAAACTTGCTGATGTAGGAAGCAGGACTGCCAGTTATGGAGACCTTAAACTTGAATGTGTCCAGAGAAGGGCAACAAAGCTGGGGAGGGGTCTGGAGCACAGCCCTGAGAGGAGAGGCTGAGGGAGCTGGGGGTGTTTAGCCTGGAGAAGAGGAGGCTCAGGGCAGACCTCATTGCTGTCTACAACTACCTGAAGGGAGGTTGTAGCCAGGTGGGGGTTGGTCTCTCCTCCCAGGCAACCAGCAATAGAACAAGAGGACACAGTCTCAAGCTGTGCAGGGGGAAGTTTAGGCTTGATCTTGGAAAGAAGTTCTTCCCAGAAAGAGAGATTGGCCATTGGAATGGGCTGCCCAGGGAGGTGGTGGGGTCAGTGTCCCTGGAGGTGTTTGAGAAAAGCCTGGCTGAGGCACTTAGTGCCATGGTCTGGTTGATTAGTTAGGGTTGGATGATTGGTTGGACTTGATGATCTTGGAGTTCTCTTCCAACCTGATTGAGTCTGTGATTCTGTGGTTTTTAACTTCTTGGCATGAAGTGAGCCTCCATTTCAGACTTGATGATCTCAAAGGTCTCTTCCAACCCCAACAATTCTATGATTCTGTGATCTTCCCTGGATCTGGGCCCACAATGAACAAGTTAACAGCCCAAGAAGTGCCCAGAGGTTTTAAAGGTTCATTTGAGACACCAAGGGAACCCAGTTTTCAAGGCTTTTTAATTGTTGGCTGAGCAGGCACAGTGCTTATGCTGCAAGTCAGGTTGAGCAGGGAAGGCTGCTGCCAAAACCAGGATGTTGTTGGAAGATGTTGGGCAGTGCCTTGTAACTCCAGGCTCATCACAGCTGGACATGGCACCTGGGAATGTGCTTCGATGGCCATGGTGGTCCTGATGATCTTAGAGGTCTTTTCCAACCAAAACAGTTCCAGGATTTCTAAGTCTGTTTCTTTCCCTTCCTCTTCCATTCTCCAGCTGACTTCGGCTTCTGTGCCCAGATCACTCCTGAGCAGAGCAAACGCAGCACCATGGTGGGGACTCCCTACTGGATGGCACCTGAAGTGGTGACAAGGAAAGCATATGGGCCCAAAGTGGACATCTGGTCACTGGGGATCATGGCCATCGAGATGATTGAAGGAGAGCCTCCCTACCTCAACGAGAACCCCCTGAGAGTAAGTGACTAGCTTTTGCCTTCAGGGCTTCACTAAGCCTGTGAGTGAAACTGGGCTCTAAAGGAGGCAGGTGAATCCTCCAGCATGGTTTCACCACCTGCACCCCCTCATCTCCTTAGATGTAGCAGTGAGAAGGCTGGGTTTTGGTTAAAAGCCATCATTGGTTCCAGGTAGCAGAGGTGTGAGTTCTTCATTCTGCAGACCTGGAGTACTGCATCCAGCTCTGGAGCCCTCAACAGGAAGGACATGGAGCTGATGGAGCAGCTCCAGAGGAGGACCACGAAATGCTCAGGGGGTTGGAGCAGCTCTGCTATGAGGACAGGCTGAGGGAGCTGGGGGTGTTCAGCATGGAGAAGAGAAGGCTCTGGGGAAACCTAATAGCAGCCTGCCAGTACCTGAAGAGGACCTGCCAGAAGGCTGGAAAGGGCCTGTTTACAAAGGGCTGCAGTGATAGGATGAGGGACAGTGATTTGAAATTATAGAAGATTTAGGTTGGATGTTAGGAACGAGTTCTTTACCATAAGGGTAGTGGAACACTGGAACAGGTTGTCCAGGGAGGTGGTTGAGGCCCCATTCTTGGTCATTGAAGGTCAGGCTCAACAGGGTTCTGGGCAACTTAATCTAGTGGAGGATGTCCCTGCTTACTGCAGGGTGGTTGGACTAGATGACCTTCAGAGGTCACTTCCAACCCAAGCCATTCCATGATTCTGTGATGTCTTTCCCTTTTTTAGGTTTTCTTCATAGAATTGTTTTGGTTGGATCATTGAGTCCAACCATTATCTAATTCTACCAAGTAGAATAGAAGGGGAGATGCTGCCAGTTTGGAGGGACATAGCAGCTCTTGATAGAAGTCAGGTTTATGTCTTCTCCCTCAGCTACACAGAATGAGGGGATCTAGAAAAGTTCTGCTTAACATCTGCCTCCATCTATTCATAGAATCATAGAATCCCCTGGGTTGGGAGGCACCCTTAAGGGTCCAAAACCCCTGCAGTCAGCAGGGACATCCTCAACTAGATCAGGTTGCCCAGAGCCCTGTTGAGCCTCACCTTGACTATCCCCAGGGATGGAATCTCAACTGCCCCCCTGGGCAACCTGTTCCAGTGCTCAACCACCCTCACTGGAAAGAACTGGAAGTGATTTTTGTGGAGAGAAAAGCAGCATCAGAGTGAAAGGAAGGAAACTGGGTGTTGAGTTAAGGGAGGGTGGTTAAGCCACAGCACATATTAACCTCATTTAACTCAACTTGTGCCAATTCCCAGGCTATCAGACTGCTCCCATGGGATGTGCTGAGGAAAAGGGCCTGCATATTAACAGGCCTCTGACAGATTTCCCCTTCCATTGAAAATCCATCCAGGAAGTTTGTTGCCTGGAACCCTGAAATGGGTGAATTCTGAGTTCCTTGTTTCTCAGAGGGGAGTGTGTTTGTCAATACTGCCTCCTTAAGCAGTAGTAAAGCTGATTGTTTCTGGAGGGTGTTAAAAGCTGCTCGAGGGTCTGCTGGACATCTCTTGTGAGGATCCAACTGCATCTTTATCATATTGACTCTTTAGGCATTGTGCACTCAGGCAAAGTACTGACAGAACAAAATCTCCTATTTGTCCAGGGGCACCTTCCCATGAGGATATAGTTATTGCAGGAGTCTAGCCCTGGTAGAGTCATGCCAGTTAACTTCCCTATGTAAACATGGTCTGGAATGTTGTTTTTGTCCTCTTAATCCCTTGAGAGGGCTGCAGGATCCCAACCCAGATTATGAGGGTGAAACAATAAAGGATTGGATCCCATCCACACAAGGATAGGACTGGCAGCTATTCTGTGGCTGGAACTCAAGCAATGATTAGTCCCTTTGATAAGGTGGTGTTTTTTTCCTCTCCATTGAACTGGGGAGAGAAGAAATGGGTATCTCTCTAATCCAGAGATGGAATCTAACCTTCATAACTTCCTATTTGGTGCTTGTTTTTGCCCTAGGCTCTGTATCTCATTGCCACTAATGGGACTCCAGAGCTGCAGAACCCAGAGAAGCTCTCACCCATATTCAGAGACTTCCTAAATCGCTGTCTTGAAATGGATGTGGAAAAGAGAGGCTCTGCAAAAGAGCTGCTCCAGGTAGGTGCTGGGGAACAGGGCTGTAATCAAGGTAATCATGCAATCCTGAGTGAGGCCAGGCTTATGGAGAGGGCTTGTTTGGAGTCTTAAATACTTAGAATCATAGAACTGTTGAGGCTGGAAGACACCTTTGAGATCACCAAGTCCAACCACTTGCCTAGAGCTCACAATCACTATTGCTAAGCTACTACCACTGAACCACAGGCCTAAGCACCACACCTCTGTGTCTTTTCAATCCTTCCAGGGATGATGGTGACTCCACCATGTCCCTGTGCAGCCCATTCCAAATGCCTGAGACCCCTTTCTATGAAGAAAGTTTTCCTAATATTCAGCCTGAACCTCCCTTGGCATGGCTTGAGGCTGTTTCCTCTTGTCCTGTTACTTGCTGCATGTGAGAAGAGGCTGGGACCCCACCTTGCTCCAGCCTCCTCTGAGGCAGTCATAGAGGGCAATGCTGTCTCCCCTCAGCCTCCTTTTCTGAAGGCTAAACAACCCCAGTTCCCTCAGCTGCTCCTCACACGACTTCAAGGCCCTTCACCAGCTTAGTTGCTCATCTCTGGACGTGTTCCAGCACTTCAATGTCTTTCTTATAGTGAGAGGCCCAAAACTGAACCCAGTATTTGAGTTGTGCCAAGTAGAGGGGGACTTATCAGCTGAAGGCACAAGCACAGCTAGGGTAGCCTGCCAGACAAAACCAACAAACCACCCAACAAAACAACCCCAATATCTGAATCTGTATCAAAGCCTGAAGAGGCTACTCCCATTTTACTGCTGTTCTTGCTGCTCTAGGAGCAGCTGTGCAGTGTGTTCTGTAACCAACCTCAAATAATAGCTGTGCCCCACCTCCAATATAGCTGTGCCCCAGGCCTGCCAAATGCTGAGCCCCTTAATTCCCATGGTTTTCTTCACACAGCTGCCCATGGCATCTGTACATGTTGTCATGGCCTAGCCATGCTTGTTCTAATTTGGACAGCAGGAGGGCTTCTAGCTATTGGATGTTCTGGTTGCCTCCCTTCCAGTGGAGGGATCACAGAGCTCTTTAGAACATGGATGGCTTGCTGTAACTGGAGTGGTTTGTTCTTACCATATTCTGTCAGATACTACTCACAGGATCACAGGATGTTAGGGTTTGGAAGGGACCTCTGGAGATCTTTGAGTCCAAGCCCCCTGCCAGAGCAGGACCACAGAATCTAGCACAGGTCACACAGGAATGCATCCAGATGGGCCTTGAAAGTCTCCAGAGAAGGAGACTCCACAACCTCTTTGGGGAGCCTGTTCCAGTGCTCTGTGACCCTTACAGTAAAGAAGTTCTTCCTCATGTTGAGGTGCTGTAGTTTATATCCATTGTCCTGTTACAGGGCACAAGTGAGCAGAGCCTGTCCCC
Source organism: Indicator indicator (assembly GCF_027791375.1). NCBI lineage: Eukaryota > Metazoa > Chordata > Aves > Piciformes > Indicatoridae > Indicator > Indicator indicator. Next base: position 3,278,836 of record NC_072010.1, on the reverse strand, counting down.
TCCCTCTTGACACCCAGCCTTCATATATTTATATACATTTATTAAATCCCCTCTCAGCCTTCTCCTCTCCAGACTAAATAGCCCCAGGTCTCTCAGCCTCTCCTTATCAGGCAGTGCTCCTTAATCATCCTTGTAGCCCTCTGCTGGACTCTCTCAAGTAGATTCCTGTCCCTCTTGAACTGTGGAGCCCAGAACTGGATGCAATATTCCAGGTATGGCCTCTCCAGGGCAGAGTAGAGGGGGAGGAGAACCTCCCTGGATCTGCTGGACACACTCTTCTTAATGCACCCCAGGATCCCATTGGCCTTCTTGGCCACAAGGGCACATTGCTGTCCCATGCAGAACTCATCCACCAGGACTCCCAGGTCCTTCTCCACAGGGCTGCTCTCCAGCAGATCACCTCCCAACCTGTCCTGCTGCAGTTTATTCTTCCTTCCCAGGTGCAGGACTCTGCACTTATCCTTGTTGAACCTCATTAGGTTCCTCTCTGCCCAGCTCTCAGTCTGTCCAGCTCTCACTGAATGGCCTCACAGCCTTCAGCTGCATCAGCCAAGCCTCCCAGTTTGGGATCATCAGCAAACTTGCTGAGCAGACACTCCTTGCAGAGGTGATGGAACAAAGCTTGTGAGATATCTTAATCATAGAATGGTCTGAGTTGGAAGGACCTTTAATGATCCTCTAGTTCCACCTCCCCTGCCATGGACAGGGACATCTTCCACCAGACCAGGTTGCTCAAAGCTGCATCCAGCCTGGCCTTGAACATTTCCAGGGATGGGGCATCCACAACTTCTCTGGGCAGCCTGTTCCAGTGTCTCATCACCTTGTCATCACTTATTTCACTGAAAACCTGCTGTCTTAGTCTGAACTCCTGGTGAAAGGGGAGGGCCAAGCTGCCAGACTTTTTACTGACATGGAAGAGAGGAGTGGTTTGTACATTCCTTCAGTCAAGTGTACCATGGGGGTGGAAAATGTAGCTCTTTGTAAAAGAAATCTGTGATCAGGGGCACTCAGACCTCAAACTGTAAGACAGTTCCCTTTTATGTTTTCCTTTCTTTCCACTGGTTTCTCCAGTGGATTCAGTTTTGGATGTGTTGCCCCCTTCTCAAGATGTAATGAAGCATTAATCACCTGCAAAATGGCAGTAGGTAAAAGATCATTTTTTTCTTCTGGACTTTCCATGCCCAAAATAATCAGAGAGTAGCAATGTTCTATTCTGTGGAACAGGAGAACATTTTGACTGTAACATTTCTGCCTGGTTTTTGACTGCCTTTTAGTCTCTGATTATTTTTTTTTCCCCTACTCTGGGAGCTTTGCATGATTGATCCCTTCTGATGCTCAGAAGTCCTGTGAGATATAATTGCATTTTTGTTTTCAGAACAGCTTGTGGACTTGCCCTACATGCCTCCAGTCTCATCTGAGAGCTGTTTTGATAATCAGGATTGTTTTACTCAAGAGAGCACTTGGTGTATAAGATGCACCCAATGCTATTTTTATAAGGGCATGTGACGATAGGAAAGGGGGAAATGATTTTAAACTAGAGCAGAAATTAGGAAGAAGTTCTTTACTATGAGGGTGGTGAGACACTGGAACAGGTTGCCTAGAGAAGTTGTGGACTCCTTGGAAGTATTTAAGACCAGGCTGGATGAGCCTTTGAGCAAGAGGTCGTTTGGATGTGGTGCTTGGGGTTGGTTTAGGAGTGACCCTTGTAGAGTAGGACTTGGTGATCCTGAGGGTCTTTTCCAACCTGAATGTTTCTGTGATTCTGAAGATGGTCTAGTGGGAGGTGCTTCTGCCCATGGCAGGTGGGTTGAAGTTAGATGATCTTTAAGATCCCTTCCAACTCAAGCCATTCTTTACCATGAGGCTGGTGGAACACTGGAACAGGTTGCCCAGGGAGGAAGTTGAGTCCTCATCCCAGGAGGTATTCAAGGTAAGGCTCAACAGGGCTCTGGGCAACCTGATCAGTTGAGGATGTCCCTGCTGACTGCAGAGGGGGTTGGACTAGATGACCTTTGGAGATGCCTTCCAACCCAGACCATTCCATCATTCTGTGATTCTGTATTGCAAGCTCTGTGCTGCTCTCCTAAATTCCAGCTGCTTTTCAGATCTCTAATACCCATGGAAGTCCCAGGCAATGCTTTCACCAGACCTGTGATGACAGCAAAGAGTGAGAGATGATTCCCTCAGGAACCCCTGTGCCTTGTGTTTGAACCACACAGGTTGTTCTGAGTGCACAGAATTTCACCACAGATTCTGCAAGAATTTACAATTCCCCAGGGCAACTGGCTGAGTTTTGCATGGACTTGAACATGTGCAAACATTGGAAAATTTAGCATGATGGTGCAGTCATCATCCCTGAAAGGATTTGAGAGCCATGCAGATGTGGTACTGACATAGGTTAGTCTAGGTGATCTGGCAGTGCTGGCTTAATGGTTGAACCTGGTTTTGGTGGATCACAGAATGTTAGGGGTTGGAAGGGACCTCGAAAGATCACAGAGTCCAACCCCCCTGCCAGAGCAGGATCACCTCGAGCAGGTAACACAGGAATGCATCCAGGCAGGTTCTTAAAACTGCTTACCTTGATCTCCTCTTTATTTTAACTCATTCTCTTGAATCTGAAGATCTTAGAGGTCTAGCACTGCCTGGAGGTGTTCAAGAAACCTGTGGACACTGCACTTTGTGACGTGGCTTAATCATAGAATCACAGAATTGTCAGGGTTGGAAGGGACCTCAAGGATCAGCCAGTTCCAACCCCCCTGCCATGGCCAGGGACACCTCACACTACATCAGGCTGCCCAGAGCCTCATCCAGCCTGGCCTTCAAAACCTCCAGGGATGAGGCTTCCACTACCTCCCTGGGCAACCTGTCCCAGTGTCTCACAACCCTCATGGTGAAGAATTTCTTCCTAACATCCAATCTGAATCTCCCCACTTCTAGTTTTGCTCTATTTCCCCCAGTCCTAGCACTCCCTGACATCCTAGAAAGTCCCTCACCAGACCACAGTGGTCTTAGGCTGGACTTGATGATCTTTAGAGGTCTTTTCCAACCAAAACCACTCCATGATTCTATGCTTCTATTCCAGCCAAAGGTGGGTATAAATCTGGGCAAACCCCAAAAGTTTGTGGTGGTAAAAGATTTTTTAGGGTCACCTCTTCAGAGATTAGTGTAGGTTGTAAAGCTTCATGTGGGTCTGGGTGCCAATACATTCATTGAGTGGCCACCAGACTTCTGGAGCACGTTCTGTAAAATTTAACACCCCCCCCCCCTTTTTTTTTTTTCTTTCTTTCTTTCTTTCTTTCTTTTTCTTCCCAGCACCAGTTCCTGAAAATTGCAAAGCCTCTCTCCAGTCTCACTCCTCTGATTATTGCAGCTAAAGAGGCAGCCAAGAACAACCATTAGAGTGGTGGAGTCAACCCACTCGGCACGTCAAGACTTTCAGCTGTTCATTTCAGAGACTGGATCACCTGCCCCCTCTCCCCTTCTGCTCCTTCTTCACAGGGCTGCTCTTAAACTTTGGTCTGCCCTGAAGGGTGCCAGAGGTGTTGCTCACAGGAGGTGGAAGGGCAAGCAGCAGGGATGTTGCTGGTCTTACACAGCTGCCTTTCCATCCTCGTGGTGGGGCTGAGAGGGGAATTTTCCGTGGCTGAGAAGATCCTTCTGAGAACGTCTGACCCTGACCCCACGTAGCAAAGCCAGTTTGTTTTCATACTTCTTACTATGTTTATTTTTTAAAATAATGTGGAGCCTTAGACCATGTTTATCTTAATAAATTAAATCTCGTGCTGCCTGGACTTCTCCTGCTTCTGGCAAGCTGCTATGAGACCACTGAGGCTGCTCTGTGCTTTGGATGACTCGAGGAGGGAAGGAAGCAGGCAGCAGACGTGTGAACAGCTGTAACAACTGAAAGGAGAACGAGGGGCTGAATGCTCATCTCCTACAGCACTGCTGGATGCTTCCAGGGAGCATGGAGAAGGCTTCTGTGTGCTTCCTGCAGCTGCTGGAGAACTTCATGGATGATCTTTTTTGCCAGATTGTGTGGACTGGTGGGGACTCCTCCTCTCCCTTTACTTTCAACCAGTTTAAAGAAAGCTCAATTTTTTCTGATGTTCTAGAGGATGAATCACAGGGGTAAAAAAAAGGCAGAGGGCTCTTTTAGGGTTATTTTATCAGTGCTGTGAGGCTTCTTAGAGACCCTTTCCCTGTATGATAAAGCAAACAGAGCAATTACCCTTATAAAGATAAGATTTGCCTGCAAAATGATGTTGAAAACTCTTCTTAAGAGCAAGTCCAATGGAAAACGAACTGATCATGGATGCTGCTTTCTTCTTGGAGACGTGGGGAACCTTCATTTTTGGAAATGATGGTGGTTTCTTTATGCTACTGATTCCTTTTGGTTGCTAATAGTCTGTAAAAAGAGCAGGGAACCTGGAACTACTCGAGGGATTGGCTGTAAACACTGGGCTTGTGTTCAACTGTACACTGATTTTTAATAAAATGACTGCTGCCTTTCTTAACTTGGGGCTGAGGGAGGATCAGAGAACTCACTGTCACCAAACAAGTCTGTTGGTGTCGTCACAGGATGCTTGGATGTGTTGGATGATGTAAGGTAACCTTCTCTCCTACTCCTACTCCTTCTTCTGCAGTCCTTTGGGGCACCAGGTGACTCTCAAGGGAGTGACTTTACACAGAAAATGGAGATCTGTGTTGGATCTGGGGGAGCTGCTTTCTCTGTAATCCTTTGGTCTGTTCTCTTGTCTTGCTCCCAGGCACTTGTGTTGCACAGAAAACTCATTCCTGTGTCATGCTGAGACCTGCTGCTGGCTCAGCCCTTTCCTCCCTGCACCTGGGTTTTAACTCAAATGTATTTCTCCTGTCCATTCAATACATGGCAGCTCTTCCACTACTTTTACTGGGTGTAGCCAGAATTTGTGAGGTCTTTTGCTTCTGTGGTGCCTTCTCTCATCCTTCTGTGCTCCAGCCTGGTCAATGTTTGACAAAAGACTGAAGTCTGTTGCCACTGCAGCTTCTCTTCTCTTGTGTGCCTTTTTTTCACCTTCTTGTAGTACTGAGTTTCTCCTCTCAAAGGTTGTATCCAGAGAGGAATTCTTTGGGCAAAACAGGAAAGCCCCCAGGCTGGAGAGGGATGTGAGCTCCTCTGTTTGGAGCTCAGGTGGGGACTGTGAAACAGAAGGCCACTGCCCTCAAATAATTCCCTTTGATAAGGACTTTGTTTATATGTGGAAGACTCAAGATGGCATACATGGGAAGAAAGGAATTAGGGGCTAGATCTGACTTGATCTAAAACCTCATATGGCTCTAGTCTTGCAGATTTGGCAACTAACCTTTTTTTTTGACCTCACAGGATTAAATCCAATCCACAGATATGTTGTTTATGCCCACTCCATCCTCTGCATCCCATCCTTGCCCTATCTGAGCTTATTTTTCTGCAGATTTCTGCTCAGTTTCCCCCAGGAAGGTAGAAAAGGTGGTTGCTGTGTGTTTTAAGTTGTTCTTCTGGGTTCTCTTGCATCACAGAATCAACACAAGTGACTGTTTACCGCTCCCCTTGTGCTCATGATGTGCTTCTGTCGCGTTGACTTCCACCTGGAATCAGTCCTGCCTGGTTTCTGTTAGCTGCCTGAGAGGAGGTTTGCCAAAAGCCTTTTGTTCTGCACTGAGAAGCTGCAAGACTCTGACCACAGACATGTGTCTTCTTGTCCCAGGCTTTTTCTTTCCCTCTCATGATGGGTGAGAAAAGGAGGTGGCTGCTATGGTGTTCCTGGACCTAGTTTGAAGTTAACAGGCACATCATGTCTTTATAGCTCAGAAGATCTTAGCAAGCTTTGTAACTACCTTCAGCTCAGGAGAATGGAGTTATTTTGTTGTTCTGAAGTAGGACCTTTCCTCCACTCTCCCTGCCTCTGTGCATTGCCACCTGCCTTGGCTTCCACATAGCCCTTGATGGCACCTTCCTGCCTACAGGCAGCTCTTAAACAGTGACTCTGACTTAAAACTTAACCCCTGGGGCTTATTTTTCGTAGACTCATAGAGTGGTTTGGGTTGGAAGGGACCTTAAAGAGCACCTAGTTCCACCCACACTGCCATGGGTAAGGACATCTTCCACTAGATCCAGATTGCTTAAGGACTTCTTGTTCCTGAGAACATCTTGATTCTCCTGTGACCTGAAAGTGACTCCCAACTTGACAACTTCTTTGGTAGTTTTGCTTCTTCCCCCAACCCCTGCCCTCCATGTCCCCCCCCTCCATGTTCTATGAACTGATTGACTGGAGTTGAAACCATTTTTAATCATAGCCCTTTAATTATGTATTTGTCTATTAATATTAAAGTCTTTCTTCTATATCAGAACATGAAATATTCAATTATTGGAGTAGCCTTTCAGAAAACTCCTTTTGGCCTCCTTTTGGGGGAATCTCAAGCAATCCTATACCAAAAAGGATGTAACATGCTACAGCTTACAAAGGGCTTGGTGAAGGGAGAGGCTGAAACTCATCTCTTCATTTCCAACCCCCAGAGGATTGTCTTACTGAAGAAGCACCAAGTAGCTTTGACAAGATGCTTCCTCCCATTGCTGATTTGTGTTACTTTAGGGTTGGTTTAAAGTAATGACTGGAGTTCAGCAGGGCCAAGGGTTTGCCTTGAAGAAGCTGAGAGTGATGAGCAGGGATGGAAGGGGTGGCAGGACTTGCTAGTTTAGTTGCATCAGCCATGGCCCACCTTTAACCAGCCTTAAAATGCCTTGGTTGAATGGATGTGTTTTTAAAGGGCATTCATCTGGCTGGTGAGTCATTGCAGGCTCTTCTCTGGGCAGCCTTTTTGCTCCTTCCAGACAAAAGAGGTGCATGGTTTTTCTCCAGCAAGGAGGCTCCTTGAGAAAGGAAGTTTCCATGGAGACACTTACTTGACTTAAACGATCTGGTTAGGGCTTGAGCAGAGGCTTGGTGGGCAGACAGCACACTGACACAAAAGCCACTGTTTTATGAAGCAATCAGGGTTGCTGCACTGGTTTGTTTCCAACTGGATGCCCCTTTTCAGGGGCCTGCTTTTGATAAAGTGCCAAAAAAAGGGTGCCTGGTCAGAAATGGGAGGTGTGCACAAGGCTGCTGCTTCTCAGCTGAGATCTCTGTCAGTATCCTGATCCATCTGTCCCTCAGAATGCTGCAGCATGCTCTAAGTAGGGCACGTTTGCAGCAAAGTGCTGTGCAAGAGCAGACTGCACTGGCCTCTACGTAGCTGCTTGCTTCCTTAAATCCTTGGCTGGCAGTGAAATAGGTCCAGACCAATGTCCAAGAATAATATTTCTTTGAACCTCATTCCTAACTAAGAGCTTGAAGGATCCATTTGTACAGTGGACGACAACACCTTCAGTCTTCAAACTGTTAATGGTGAGGGCTGGTTCTCCATCTTCTTCCCATAAAAAATAAGAAGACCTTTTAATGACTTCTTTCAACAGTAATTGGAGGGGATTTGACTAGATGACCTTTGGAGGTCCCTTCCAACCCAGACCATTCTATGATTCTAGAATAGAGAACCTAAAGATGTATTTTGGGATCATAAAACCAACTGGATCAAGCACCTGGATAATTAACTCTCCAGGATCTCATTGTTTGTTCCTAGTAACAACTTGCAACACCAAAGGTGGGATCCTAGAGGAGCAGCTGCCAACTGTGACAGGCAATAGCTAACAGTAGTGAAACTGCAGTACAGATGGGACCTGGACAGAAACTGGCTGCCAGAATGGATGCCTGCAGAGAAATGGTGGGAAGGGCTACAGAAGAAGATGGAGTTGGTCCAAGGAGTGCTGGGGTAGGATGAAGCAAAGATTAGAACTTCAATTACTCATTGCTGAGGAAATTCATGGAGTGCCACAGCAACCTGCTGCATCTCAAGGAGCACGTCTCTGAAGGAGGAGAGCAGAAAGGAGCCTGGGAAAGAAAGAAGTGCTGGAAGTGGAGCCTGGAGCAACAATATGGCTTTGAGTCACAGCCTGGGCTGGCAGAGCTGGAGCTAATCCAGAAAGTTTGCAAAAATGACAACATCCAGCTGAAAAGGGAAAGTGGGAGCTAGAACAGAGGGAGATGGCCTTGATGTGCCAAGGAACTGAGGAGAGAGGCCAGATTCTTGGGGTACATGAAGCAGCAGAAGCAAATTTAACACAGGCTTCTGTGGATGAGAAGCTTCTTCCCTCTTGCAGCATCAGTGTGGTGTCTTTTTGGACCTGGCAACTGCTTTGGGATTGTGTCAGCAGCTGCTGGGCTTTGGCCTCCGGTGTATAATGAAACCTTTTTTGCTCTGCACCTCCTGATTTCTGACTGTTGGTAGATGTCTTTGTGTCGTGTCCCACCTGGAGCTACAGGGGCTGTTGCTGTTTTGAAGTCAGCTAGCTAATGTGTTTCTCTTCATGCTGCCTTGGTGTAGCCCTCCTGTAGTGCTGGCTTTGGTTAATGTATGAGCACAGCTCAGCCACTTTGAAAAATAAAACTGAAACCTTAAACAAAACCCGAACACGAGTTACTGGGTTCTCCTTCCCTTGCTCTTCAATGACCCAGGGGGTTTGGGGTGCTGAAAGGAGGGGATCTGATCTTGTTTGATTGAGCAAAGTGACTATGCTGACAGTGTTGGCAGTTTTCACCCCTCAGGTGTAGTTACTGCTCTGACAAGCCTCAGCCTGGAAGCAGGATCTAGACCGTGGCTTGAGGAGGAAGCTGTTGGCAAGGGACAACGTTGCATCCTAGATGCTTGTTTTCTCCCCACGTAGAGCTTGGTGTCTGCGGCTCCTGGTGTGGAAGAGGAGATCAGGAGAGGGTTTGGAACAGGTGCCTGCATGGCTTTTTCTTGTGGGATCAGTAGGATGAGGCTGATGGCAAGAGCAGGAGGGTGTCATCCTACCTTCTCGTTTGCTGAAGTGTCTCATTGCAGGGGAGAGCAGGAACACCATGGTGTGGGAAGGATGTGTGTGCCACCATCACCCTCCTGCTGCTCTTCACCTCCTGCTCATAAAGCATCTGACCTGGATGGGGTTTTTTTTCACTCCAAAATCCAAGAAACTCAACCCCATGCTGAGAGGACTTTCTAAGCTCAGGTAAGTGGCAGTGGGAAGCTCTCTCAAGCTCTCATGAGCCAGCTGGGTGCTGAGACAGATTTTAGAGAGGAAGGAAACCCCTGGGGGGTGGTTTTGGAGGGGTGTCCTGTGGCTACAGGTGCAGTTATTGCTATTTCTGTGGCACCTCCCCCAGATCTTTAAGGTTTGATTTCTTCATTCCAAAATGTAGTGCTCTGTCCTCTTAGCTCCTGCAGGGTAAGGTTTACAGGGAGAGAAGTGATGCCTTGTGTTAGAGCAACTGCTCTGCAGAGGGGGAGCAGGGGAGGAAAGATGGGGAGGAGCTTTGGGGAACAAGACACAGCTTCAGGTCTAAGCCAGATAGAGTGAACTGGGAGCTGAACCCTGGTGTGAGCAGTTACTCTGTGTGTGACTGCAGGATGTGTGGTTGCTTGGGAGTGAAATGGGGGAGGCAGTGGTAGGAAAAGCAATGTTCTGGTAGCTACAACAGAGATGTTCTTCAGGGAGAACTGCAGCCCCCACGCAGATGATGCTTTGCTGGGTCCCTCATCCTTTGCAGCACCCAGAAGACTTCCAAGTTTCGATTCCCAAGCTCATCTTTTGGGAGGAGCTGTAGCTTGATCAAGCTGAGCGTGTGGGACTTTCTGGCAGGTCCTTCCTCATTGCTGGGGCTGTAATGCCCTCTCCTGGCAGCTGCACTTGGAGAGTCGTTTCCTTTTATGCTGCCCAGTTTTCACCAGCAGTGTTTAAAAGAAGCCTTTTGTCTTCCTTTTGGAGACTGCTGAAGGCAGCTGGCATGCAGGGGTAAGGAGGTGGCATGGGATCTGGTGTCCCAGCATGACTGCTCCCCTGAGCACATCCCATCTCCAGCTTTGCTCCTAGCTCATTTTGAAGTTGTTATTTACACATGGGTGTTGCAGCAGCCACCCAAGGCAAACATGTCCCTCCCAGTCCAACAGTTACTTGTGAGCTATTGAGGCCAGGCCCCCTGCTCCCACCACCCCACAGGTCCCTTGTGCTGGGTTCTCTGGTACATCAACAGGGTGGGGGGTTGCAGACATCCCCATGTAGAGTTGGACTCAATGATCTTAAAGGTCTTTTCCAACCAAAAGGATTCTATGATTTATGCTTCCCCTGGGCCAGGTCTGTGCTGATGTAGGCCTGGTAAGGGAGAAAGGACTTGTCCCTGCTGTCAGGCACTGCTAAGTGGAGGCTTGTCCCCTCCAAAGGAATCAGGGTTCATCCCTCACTCTGCACCTTGTTCCCCAAACCCACTAACCTGCATAAATTTAGGGGCTAGCAGCAATTCTGGCAGTCAAGGTCAGGGACCTGCTGGTCACACGTGTGGCTGTAACTGTGTCCAGGACTGAAGTGTGCCCAGATCATCCCTGAAAAGTAGTGGGCAGGTAACAACTCACTGGTTTCTCACTGCTGGAGAGCTGGAATGCTCAAAAGCTTCTCCTGGGGGCTGGGCTGGCACAGGAGGGCAGTGAGCAGGGGGTCAAACCATTCCTCCAGACCCACTCCTTTTCATTCCCCAAGCTCATGGCTGCATGAATGATGATCCCCTAGGTGGGAAGCATCCACCACTTCCCTCCTCTTCCCCACCTTTCCTGAATACACCAGACTTTAATTCCTCCTCTCAGCCAAGGTCTCTGTGTTTTGCAGGCACTCCAGAATACCCCAGGCTTTGGGAGTGGCCCAACCCAGTTACACTATAAGTTGTCCTATTTCCTTTGCCATGAAGAAGCCAGCAGGCAGGTCCCAATCCAGGGAGGACCAGCATGAGATCAGTGTCCTCACACCAGGCACATCCAGCTTGGCTTTCCCCTTGCACCAAGGAGTGGGCTGGGTGCTCCCAGGTAGGTGCAAGAGCTTTAAGCAGTGCTGCCACCTGAACTGGTGTGCTGAGGAAGGACCACTTCATTGATGGTGGCTCCCTCTGGCCAGCTTGGTTGTGCTTGCCAGGACCCCTCATATGTGTAGAAGGGTGAGCAGCACACAGTGAGATCTCTGGGCTCATCTTGGTGATGACAAATATCACACAAGAAGCTCCACAGTGGCAAAGCTGCAGCATGAACCTCATGGCTCAGGCTGGGAGACGTGGAGCAAAGCACAGAGCCCAGCTGGTGGGAAGCACCTGAAGTGGAACATCAAATCTGAGCCTCCACAAAGCTTGTGTGGACTCAGGAGCATCACACACTGCTCAGTTCCTGCTCAGTTCCTCCTCAGTTCAGAAGCACCTGAAGTGGAACATCAAATCTGAGCCTCCACAAAGCTTGTGTGGACTCAGGAGCATCACACACTGCTCAGTTCCTCCAAGGGTGATTCATTTTTTCTGTGAGGAAAAAATTAAAGGCATGGCCTTAAAATCATCAGAGCCATGTGCTTTGTAACCCCAGGGTGGTGGCAGGGCAATCTTCCTGTGATATCCTCACTGAGGAGCAGCAGGGTGCCCCCTCCACCCAGGCTGGGGAACCACCAGGTAGGAGGCTAACGTGGTCCTCCAGATGAACTCACCAAAGAGGAGCAGGAGGAGGCAGCACAGAGCAGCTGCTCAGGTTTTCACAAAACAAAGCCCTGATGTGCTTCACTCCTGACTTCCATCACAGTCCCACTGCACCTTCTTCTTTGGAGACTGTCAAAATCCACCTGGAGAGGGCTGGAGCTCCTCTCCTATGAGGACAGGCTGAGGGAGTTGGGGCTGTTCAGTCTGGAGAAGAGAAGGCTCCAAGAAGACCTTCTTGTGGCCTTCCAGTATCTGAAGGGGACTACAAGAAAGCTGGGGAGGGACACTACTACAGGTAGTGATAGGACTAGGGGGAACAGATCCAAGATAGAGGAGGGGAGATTGGGATTAGGTATCAGAAAGAAGCTCTTCAGCATGAGGGTGGTGAGACACTGGAACAGGTTGCCCAGGGAGGTGCTGGAAGCCTCATCCCTGGAGGTGTTTAAGGCCAGGCTGGATGTGGTTCTAGGCATCCTGATTTAGTGTGAGGTGTCCCTGGCCATGGCAGGGGGGTTGGAACTGGATGATCCTTGAGGTCCCTTCCAACCCTGACACTTCTATGATTCTGTGAAGTTCCTGTGCAATCTGCTCTAGGTGAGCCTGCTTTAGCAGGGGTTGTTGGAGTAGATGATCTGCAGAGGTTCCTTCCAGCTCCTGCCCTTCTGTTCTTCAGTGATTTGCAACATTACATTAAAGAGACCTTTAAGTTTCCCTTTCTAACCCCAAACAAAAAGCATGCCCAAGGAATAGTTTGCCAGACCCTCTCCTTCCTCACCAGTGCTTGCTTCTGCTTTTCCCCTCTGAGACTCCGTTGGTCCTTTGGGGCAACACAAGCTTCATCCTCACTCCAAGGACATTGAGGTGCTGGAGTGGGTCCAGAGAAGGGCAATGAAGCTGGTGAAGGGTTTGGAGAACAGGAATGGTGAGGAGCAGCTGAGGGAATTGTGATTATTTAGTCTGGAGGAGGCTGAGGGGAGACCTCATTGCTGTCTACAGCTACCTGAAAGGAAGCTGGAGTGAAGTTGGTGCTGGTCTTTTCTGCCAAGTAACAAGCAATAGGACAAGAGGCCTCAAGCTGCACCAGGGGAGGGTTAGGTTGGATATTAGAAAAGATTTCTTTATGGAAAAAGAGGTCAGGCATTGGAACAGGCTGCCCAGGGCAGTGCTGGAGTCAGAGACTATTTAAAAGGATCTGTGGTGACAGGACAAGGGGCAATGGTTTTAAACTAGAGCAGGGGAGATTTAGATTAGATATCAGGAGGAAGTTCTTTACTCTGAGGGTGGTGAGACACAGGAACAGGTTGCCCAGAGAATTTGTGGACACCTCATCCCTGGAAGAGTTTAAGACCAGGCTGGATGAGGCTTTGAGCAACCTGATCTGAGTGAGAGGTGTCCCTGTCCATGGCAGGGGGGTTACAACTGGATGATCTTTAAGGTCCCTTCCAACTCAAGCCATTCTATGCCTTTTTTTTCCCCAGCCCATTCCCTGTGCTTCCACTAGCTGACACTTCTGCTTTCTGGTGGATACCACTTGCTGCAAAAGGTAGACACCCATGGCTCTGGGACCTGTGCCAGCCTGCTGCTGTCCCCCAGGAAAGCGAGGGCAGAAGTCTGGATCATTCCAGGTCACCTCCTCCTTCTTCCCCCTGCCTGTCTTATCATCCTTGGAAATGTCAGCCCCATAAATGCTGCAATTTCTGTAATTAATCTCACAGGGACCTCGTTAACCTACATGAGTCACTTGCACTCAGGGATCTGCAGCAGCTCCCTGTGCAACCATCTGTGGTGGGTTGAAAAATTCCCCCCCAACACCACTTTGCCAGCCCAGCTGGAAGCAAATGAAGCTGTAGTTACAAGCAAAACTACAATCCACAATGAAATGCAATGAATGTGTGCAAAATAGACAACGTTTACAGGTATTTACAAGTTATAAACAGCACAAGAACCCCCCTGGACAAACCAGGGGGGCTAATAATAACCTGCCCCCTTCCTTCTGCCCCCCTGTACACAAGGGACAAGAGAAAGAGCAGAGAGTTGTTTGTTAGTAATTAGCCACAACAAAGAACACAGCCAAGGTCAGCAAAGCACCAGCCCAGAGTGGAGACAGTGAAAAGAGAGAAAGTTAGTTTACAGATTTAAGTTCTATGTCTATTATCTACCCAATGGGATTATTTAGAGTTTATCATTACTCTCTTTTTCACAGCCAGTGATGATTTATTTACATTCTACTGCTTTCTGCTCAAAACCTGTGGAAAAATTTCTGAGCACAGCCTGAAACTACCACACCATATGGGGACAGGGGGACAACCAAGCACAATTCAGGGAGGGAGACACATAGCAGCCCCTTCATGATGTACAGGGCAGGACACTGCAAGGGGACAAATGTCCCAAGCTGGGCAGGGCTTAGGTAGGAGGATGTGAAGGTCTGGAGCCCTCAACACAGGAAGGACATGGAGCTGATGGAGCAGGTCCAGAGGAAGAACATAAAAATGATCAGGGGGTTGGAGCAGCTCTGCTATGAGGGCAGGGTGAGGGAGCTGGAGGTGTTCAGCCTGGAGGAGAGGAGGCTTTGGGGACACCCAATACTGGAAGGGAGCTACAAGAAGGCTGGAGAGAGACTGTTTCCAAAGGCCTGTGGTGATAGGACAAGGGGCAATGGCTTCAAACTAGAGAAGAGGAGACTTAGATTGGATGTTAGGAACAAGTTCTTTACCATGAGGGTAGTGGAACACTGGAACAGGTTGCCCAGGGAGGTGGTTGAGGTCCCATCCCTGGAGATATTCAGTGAGGCTCAACAGGGCTCTGGGCAACCTGATCAGTTGGGGATGTCCCTGCTGACTGCAGAGGGGTTTGGACTAGATGACCTTTGGAGGTCCCTTCTGACCTAAACCATTCTGTGATTCTGCTTGGCAGCAAAATACTCCATGCCATGGCTGGTAGCTGGGCAAGGAGACCATCCTTGCTCCTTGTTTGTGCCATTTCCACCAGTTCTATCTTCTCCTGACACAAACAGAGACAAAACTCACTGGAGCTCAAGGCTGCCCTGCCCTGCTGATGCCCTCAGGGTGAGTTTCTACAGCACCAGTCTATTGCAGGAATCTTGTTTATGGGTTTATAACCTCCAAGGCTGGGCTCACTGGTGGCAGGGCTCCAGCAGATCCTTGCTTGCCTTCCTTGCCAGCTGTCAGCAGGGCTAGGACACTGGACTGGACACCTGGTGAGATCAGCTGCTGAACTCTGAGCTGAAGATATCGAAGTCAGAGCAGCCTCTGCCCAGCTGGGGAGAGGTTTTTTTGTGCTGATGACGTGGCTCAGCCCTGTCCCCTTATCTCCCGTGTACCACCTGGAGTCCATCCGTGCCACGAGGATGCAGCAGCTGGAAGAAAGGCAGCCCAGGCAAGGATGGTGGTGAAGCCCCTTCAGAAGGTGTTCTGGGGAGTGCTGACCTTGCTGCTTGCTTCAAAGGCAGATCAAGCTCTGCAGTTCTCTGGGCTCTCCACTACTCCTCAAGCTTGCTGGGCCTCTCCCATGCCATGCTTCCCCTGGGCATGGACCTTCAGGACCTTGCAGGGCCCCGTGGTGAAGCTGGGCTCAGTGAGCCCACAAACACATGAGGAGAAAACCCTCATTTAAGCTTAGGAGCTTTAATCTGCAGAGCACCTGGAAAAGCTGCTGCTCCTGCTGCCTACACCTCATGAGTGCCATCAGCCTTCTTAATCTCACCTTTCCTTGCCCTATTTACAGGATTTCCATGAATCAGACCATAAACCAAGTCAGATTGCTAGAGGCTCAGTCCCAGGCCTCTTTACTGCAGCCCAGCTGAGCATCAGCTGGAAGATGATCAGCAACAAAAAGCAGCTGCTTCTATTTTCATACCTTGCAGTTCCCTCCTTTATTTCATATTCCAAAGGCAGATGATGCTATTTTAGGACCTACTGCTAAGTGAGGATTAAGTTATTCTGCTTTTAAAGTTGAACTCTGAGGTGCCTTCTGCTTATCGTTGTGTTTCAGAGTGAACCAGGCTGTCACCTCTGCAGCTCATCTTCTGATCAAAAGTTTTCTTGGAATGTCAGCTGCCCCAAAGCTGCTGGGTCATTATGTCTGCCCTCTTCTCCTCCTCTCTGCTCTCAAGGGCAGTTTGCTGATTTTGGTTCTTTTGAGGGACCCTCTGATCCATCTTTTCATCCAACATGAGAGACCACAGGGATGAGAAAAAAAAATCCAACCCTGCAGCAGTGGTGTTTCAAAGAGCCCCCAGGGGCTGGAGGGAATGTTTCTGTAGCCTCTCATGCAGCCAAGAGCTTTTTAGGAGCAGGAAGAGCTGCGTGAGCTTGTGCAGATTTCAAGCCTGAGGAACTTTACGGTGGGATTTTGCCTGCCTGGAAATCCAGAGTGCATTGGAAGCTACAAAATACATCTATTGTACTGACCTGCCCCCTTCTCCCCCTCCAAAGGAAGTTATGTCTCTAATAGGATTTAGATACTAAAGCCCCCAAATGACTGCAAAAAAAAAAAAAAAAAAAAAAGGAGAAAATAAGTCAAATAAGCAGGTTTTGCATCCAGGGCTGCTCAGCAATCTGGTGCAGTGGATTCCTGCCCGGAGCTTACAGCTGTGGGAAACATTTTCACAGAGGATCTTCAGGAGTTTTTACTTGTGAAGGTCAGCAGCAGCCCATTTTGCCCAAATCTTTGGGATATTTCCTCAGACCTCATCCTTTCGGAGCACTGAATTCTGCAGGGCAGGATTTGAATACCAGCCTCTCCCGTTGTGGGTGGGTGAGGGAGGGATGAATCCAGCCCAAGCTCACCCTTGAGTCCCTGGTGTCTCTTAGAGCAGCTGCCTGCATCCCATGAGGAGATTTTAATTTTTCCAGCCTGGGGAAGTGAATTTATTAAGCTCTGTGTGGCCCCTCCCACGGTGGGAGGGCCGGCTCCGGCAGCCTCTCTAACTCGGGGTGTCACACAGCGCTGCCACCATTCAGATCCCGGAGTGTCACAAGCAGAGGACACAGCCAGCCAAGTGCGGCAGAAAGCAAAAAGAACCTCCCCATGTGTGTCCCGGGCAGGTAAGTTGCATCTTCTCTCCTAACTCTTCAAGATGCTCTCGCCTGGTGAAATCCACCTCTGCCTGCTCTTTCTTGCCTGCCCTAAAAGTTAGCACCGGGGAGGCTGGGCAGGATTTCTTTTATTTCTCCTGGTTGTTTTTTTTTTTTTTTTTTTTTTTCCCCTTCGTTTTTGTTTTGTTTTTCCTTTTCTTCTCGTTTTTGTTTTCCCTTTGGACTTTTCAGTGTGTTGGTTGGGATGCGCCGGCTGGTGACTGCCCCAGCCCCTGCCTCTACTGCAGCGAGAAACAAAGCCCGAAGAGGCAGGGGATGGGGAGACCTGGGAACAAAAGGGGGGTGATTTATGAGCAGAGAGGGGAGGAAGAAAGGGTCCGTGCTGCATGAGCTGGCTTGCGAGCTGTTGTGAGAAGTGGGAGCTGGGGTGAGATGTGAGAGGGGAGCGGAGGGCTGGGGTGCTGGGGTCGCTGGAGCCGCGAGGGCGGCGGGAGGGAGGGAAGCGGCGGCCGAGCTTTTGCAGCGCTGGGGATAAAGTGCTGTTTCCATAGTAAAAGGGAGAAAGGAGCCTCTCTCTTTCTTCCCCTGAGCTCCCCGAGCGTGTGAACGGGGAGCTCGACTCGGGAACAAATAACCCGTGAAAGGGTAACATCTGGGAACAGCTGTAAATAATCAGGACCTGGCTGGCTGCAGGCGCTGGAAGCGACTCTCTGGTCCGACGCTTGCTCTGCTGCCGGATACCACCCTGGGAATTGTGATGGGCAACTATTTGGAGAGCAGCTTGGTTTGCAGCTCGGAGCAGGATTTGGCCCTTCAGTCTGATGTTCTTTGAATACTTCCAAATTGTTTAAGGGATTGCACTTCTATTAAGAGTTTTTTTTTTTTTTTTTCCAATCAGGGTGGTGAACCACCAGCCCAGGTTGCCTAGGGAGGTGGTGGATGGAAACATTCCAGGCTGGCCAGGGCTCTAAGCAACCTGATCTTGTTGAAGGTGTCCCTGCTCACTGCAGGGGGGTTGGACTAGATGGTCTTTAAAGGTCCCTTCCAATCCAAACCATTCTGTGATTCTCTTCCATGACTGTTTGTAGGCCAATGATCAGTGAAATGGGGAATTTGCACTTCTAGGGAATAGTGGATTTTAGTTCAGGGTTGGGCACTCAGCTGACATGAAACTGGGGACAAGCATGAGGTCAGCTTTGGTTTGGAGAGTACAAACTTTGAGGTCCAGCCTATGGTCTACATCACATCCTCTTCACTTCTACCCCTTCTTTGGGTCTTGTAGTATAGCATCTCTCAGGACTTATCCTCCAGGTGGAAGGGCAAAAGAGAAAGGAAATAATTCCCTACAGCTGCTCAAAGCTTTTAAGCTGCATTTAACAACAACAAAAAGCATGATGGAGCATGGGGCCAGCTGGGTTTTAATTAAAAAGGTGTTCTGGATGTGAAAGGAGCCAAAGCTGCTGCTTCCTTTCCAACTTTGCTATTGCAATGTTTAAAAGGTGTGCAAGGGGAGGCTCAGGGGAGACCTTATTGCTCTCTAAAACTACCCAAAGGGAGGTTGTAGCCAGGTGGGGGTTGGTCTCTTCTCCTAGGCAACAAGTGACAGAATGAGAGGACAGTCTTAGGCTGCACCAGGGGAGGTTTAGGCTGGATGTTAGGAAGAAATTCTTCCCAGAAAGAGAGATTGGCCATTGGAATGTGCTGCCCAGGGAGGTGGTGGAGTCACCATCCTTGGAAGTGTTTAAAATAAGCCTGGATGAGGCACTTAGTGCCACGGTTGAGTTGATTAGGTGGTGTTGGGTGATGGGTTGGACTTGATGCTCTTGAAGGTCTTTTCCAACCTGGCTGATTCTGTGAAGGCTTCCAGGGCAATTTGAAATCCTGCAGAGGAATACAAAGCTGGATTTCATGACCAGCCCTGATGACATTGAGCTGAGGAGGTGACTTGATGGTGCCTTTTAAGCTTTATGTGTCATTTCTGGTGAGGAAAATGTACTTCCTCAGCTTTGGGGTAGCTCATTGTGAGACTACCTGCAGCTTCCAAAGTGCCTCTGAGCAAGCTGTCACCATACAGCAGCCAGGCATTGGAACAGGCTGCCCAGGGAGGTGGTGGAGTCACTGTCCTTGGAGGTGTTCAAGAAAAGTGTGGATGTAGTACATGGGACATGGTTTAATGGCCATGGTGGTCTTAAGTTGAAGGTTGGACTTGGTGATCTTGGAGGACTTCTCCAACCAAAACAATTCTATGATGCTATGCAAACATCAGCCAGAATTCAAGATTTTTTTTTTTTCTTTTTTTTTAGTTTGTGGCCCTTTGATAATGTGCACTTAATTCACAGAATTGTCAGGGTTGGAAGGGACCCCAAGGACCATCTAGTGCCAACCCTCCCTGCCCACCATTCTTTTGCCCTGTGAGAGCCCAGAAACCCTCCTTCAGGCAAATGTTTCTCATTGTGTCCCTCAGAAGTCTTCACTCACCAGCTGAGATGTGTGTTCCTGCCCCCTCATAGTGTGGAACAGATCCTCCCCAGTGGTGAAGTCCCAGCTTAGTGGCTCTATGTAGTGGACAGAATGGAAGAAGCTCTGCAATCACATGGACCTCCACAGGTCGTCCAGTCCAACCCACTCTGCAGTCAGCAGGGACATCCTCAACTAGATCAGGTTGCCCAGAGCCCTGTTGAGCCTCATCTTGACCATCTCCAGGGATGGGACCTCAACCACCTGCCTGCAGCTGCAGCACTGGGTGTGCAGTGATAGCCTGGTCCAAACCTGCCTCCAGGTCTTGGGATGTTTTGGAGAAGGAGGTCTGTGCCTTACCTTGGAGTGACTACCTCGTACCAGTTTGCCTTGCAGGACTGCCCCAGAGTTCTCTGTGGTGTGTGAAGAGTCACAGAATGGTGGAGGTGGGAAGGGACCTCTGGAGATCATCTAGTCCAAGCCCTCTGCTAAAGCAGGGTCAGCTAAAGCAGCTTGCACAGGATGCTGTCCAGGTGGGTTTTGAAAGTCTCCAGAGAAGGAGACTCCACAGCCTCTCTGGGCAGCCTGTTCCAGTGCTCAGCCACCCTCACAGGAAAGCAGTTTGTCCTCATGTTCAGATGGAACTTCCTGTCTGCCAGTTTGTGCCCATTGCCCCTTGTCCTGTCACTGGGCACCACTGAAAAGAGTCTGACCCCATTTTCTTGCCACACATCCTATAGACTGATAAGCATCGAGAAGATCCTCTCAGGTTTCTCTTTTCCAGACCCAGGTCTCTCAAACTTTCCTCCTAGGATGTTTCAATCCCTCCAGGATCTTTGTATCCTCTGCTGGACAATCTTAAGCAGTTCCTCTCTCTCTTGAACCTAGGAGCCCAGAACTGGACGCAATAAATGAGGGTCCTGGAATGTTGTTGTTTTGTTTTGTTTTAAGCAGATAAGATAAGCAGTTGGGAAGGTTGTTTGGGTTTCAGATCTCACTGGAAGGAAAGAAAAAGAGCCAGTGTGGGTAGAGCAGCTTGAGGATGTGACCTCTGATGCACCCTGGACTCTGCATTTATGGCAGGATGAGCCCTGAGGGCAGCATGGGGTTGGCTTCCTGTTGCTACATCTGCTCCAGCTATGGAAACCTCAGTCAGGAGAGCTGAGCAGGCTGCCTGCAGGTGCTCATCTCTCCAGCATCTTGTCCTCACCCTGGCCTTCATGTGTTGGATGCTGGATGTAGAAGATGCCCATGTCTGGGGCTCGTACTGATCCTGCTCTCCTGCCATTGTTTGCCTTCCAAGTCTTCACAGAATCACAGATTGTTAGGGGCTGGGGGGGACCTCGAGAGATTATCCAGTCCAACCCCCCTGCCAGAGCAGGATCACCTAGACCAGATCATACTGGAACACATCCAAGCAGGTCTTGAATATCTCCAGAGAGGGAGACTCCACAACCCCCCTGGGCAGCCTGTTCCAGTCTTCTGTCACCCTCACAGGGAAATAATTTTTCCTCATGTTTCCATGGAACTTCCTATGCCTCAACTTCCACCATTGCCCCTTGTCCTGTCATTGGGATCACTGAGCAGAGCCTGGCTCCATCCTCTTGGCACTCACCCTTTACATCTTTCCAGACATGAATGTGGTCACCCCTCAGGCTCCTCTTCTCCAAGCTGAAGAGCCCCAGCTCATGGCATCCCTTGGGGATGGTGTGTTAAGCATGATGAGCACCTGCTTTCTGCATGGACTCTCAGGGTAATCCAGGTGAGTGCACATGGTGCTGTAGCAACACAGAGAAGAGGAACCACCTTCTGCAGGTGTGGTGCCAAGGGAAGGCTCCTGGGGCCATCACAACACATTATCTCTTCAGTAAACACTTGTTACAGTGTGGAGAGCTGGAATTGCCCTCCCACACTGACAATAACCAGGCTAACTCCATGGAAAGATGACCAAGGGCAAGAAGTTAAGCATGATGGATAGCAGCTGGCAGGGAGATATTCAATATCTTTATTGATGATCTGGATGAGGGAATTGAGTCCATCATCAGTAAGTTTGCAGATGACACCAAGTTAGGAGCAGGTGTGGATCTGTTGGAGGGTAGGAGGGCCCTGCAGAGGGACCTTGGCAGGCTGGATGGGTGGGCAGAGGCCAATGGGCTGAGATTGAACAAGGCTAAGTGCAAGGTTCTACACTTTGGCCACAACAACCCCAAGCAGCACTACAGGCTGGGGGCAGAGTGGCTGAGAGCAGCCAGACAGAGAGGGACCTGGGGGTGCTGGTTGAGAGTAGGCTGAACAGGAGCCAGCAGTGTGCCCAGGTGGCCAGGAGAGCCAATGGCATCCTGGCCTGCATCAGGAATAGTGTGGCCAGCAGGACAAGGGAGGTTCTTCTTCCCCTGTACTCAGCTCTGCTCAGGCCACCCCTTGAGTGCTGTGTCCAGTTCTGGGCCCCTCAATTCAAGAGAGATGTTGAGGGACTGGAAGGTGTCCAGAGAAGGGCAACAAAGCTGTGGAGGGGTCTGGAACACAAACCCTATGAGGAGAGGCTGAGGGAGCTGGGGGTGTTTAGCCTGGAGAAGAGGAGGCTCAGGGGTGACCTCATTGCTGTCTACAACTACCTGAAGAGAGGTTGTAGCCAGGTGGGGGTTGGTCTCTTCTCCCAGGCAACCAGAAGCAGAACAAGAGGACACAGTCTCAAGTTGTGCCAGGGGAGGTCTAAGTTGGGTGTTAGGAGGAAGTTCTTCCCAGAGAGAGAGATTGCCCATTGGAATGTGCTGCCCAGGGAGGTGGTGGAGTTGCCATCCCTGGAGATGTTCAGAAGAAGCCTGGATGAGGCACTTGGTGCCATGGTCTGGTTGATTGGATAGGGCTGGGTGATTGGTTGGACTGGATGATCTTGGAGGTCTCTTCCAACCTGGTTGATTCTATGATTCTATAGGGTGGGATTGGGTGAGGGGGATGTTTGTCTGTGAATGAGATTTTGACTGCTGCCCATGCAGGCAGTTTAGTTGTCAGCTCCACTGCTGGTTGTAAGAAGAGGGAAGGACATACCTGCAAGTAGAGCACAGCATGGGAGCAGCTCAAAGCATCAAAAGTAGTGTGGCCAGTAGGTAAAGGGAGAGGATTCTGTCTCCTGCTGTGCTTTGGTGAGACCCCACCTGCAGTGCTAGGTGCAGCTCTGGGGTCCTCAGCAGAGGAGGGACATGGCTCTGTTGCAATGGGGCTGGAGAAGGCCACAGCAGTGCTGGGAGGGCTGGAACCCCTCTGCTGTGAGGCCAGGCTCAAGGAGTTGGGGTTGTTCAGCCTGGAGAGGAGAAGGCTCCAGGGAGACCTTAGTGCAACTTTCCAGCACGTAAAGGGGACCTGTAAGAAAGGTGGGGACAGACTTTTCATCAGGGCCTGTTGTGACAGGACAAGGGGTGATGGCTTTAAACTGCAAGAGGGAGATTCAGACCAGAGAGAAGGAAGCAATGTTTTACACTGAGGGTGGTGAGACTCTGTCCCAGGTTGCCCAGACAGGTGGTAGATGCCCCATCCCTGGGACCATTCCAGGTCAGGTTGTCTGGGGCTCTGAGCAGCCTGCTCTGGTTTAAGATGTCCCTGCTGAGTGCAAGGGTGTTGGACCAGATGACATTTAAAGGTCTCTTCCAACCTAAACCATTTGATGATTCTATGATTCTATCACTGCACACTCAGAGTGGAATCTAATTTCTTGTGTGGAAATGCTTTGCAGTCAGTTCCTTCCCCATTCTCCTGCATCATATCCTCTGTTCTCCAGTGCAAACTTGAGGAATTCCTTGGTTTTCCATCCTCCATCTGCTTTAATTCACCTAGAAGCCTCTGGAAGGTTTCCAGTCAATGAGGTGTTTGTAGAGCACCAAGCTTGGGTGACCATTCTGGGTCTGGTTCTCTCTGCTCCTTCAGCCCTGGCTGCCACCACTGATTCAGTCCAGTCCTTTCAGCATCTGCTCTTAATCACTGAACTCATTTTGGAAGGTCTCCAGGTTGGAGAAATAAAAGGCACTTGAGAAAAGGAAGGAGGGAGGAAACTGGCAAGAGCAATTGCTTTTTGAAAGGCTGCTTGTTTCTTGAGATGTGCTTGCTACTGATTAACCTTTGCTCCAGGTTTTATTGAATTGATCTGTGCCTTAGAGCAGTCAGAGAGGTTCTGTGGGGTCCTGGTGGCTTCCTCCTAAGTGCTTTCTTTTCCCTGCAGAGCTTTCAAGAATTTTTGGTCAAGCAAAACCAAATTTGTGCAAGAAATGCAGGGGAATGACACCAATCATAGAATCATAAAAACATAAAGACCTTTAGGATCATCAAGTCCAACCATTACGTAACTCTGCCAAGTCTGGTGCTAAACCATGGCACTCAGCACAATGTCTCTGCAGCTTTTAAACACCTCCAGGGATACAACCACTTCCCTGGGGAGCCTGTTCCAGTGTTTGGGACTCTTTTCAGGGAAGATTTTCTTCTAATATCCAACCTAAGCCTCCCCTGGTGCAACCTGAGGGCCATTTCCTCTTTTCCTACCACTTGTTACTAGGGAGAAGAGACCAGCACCCACTTTATTTCAGCCTCCTTTCAGGGAGCTGTAGAGGGTGAGAAGGTCTCCCCTCAGGGAGTTGAAGAGAGTGAGAAGGTCTCCCCTCAGCCTGCTTTTCTCCTGACTACACAACCCCAGTTCCCTCAGCTGCTCCTCCTAAGACTTGCTCTCTAGGTCTTATTCTTTTGCATCCTCTGTTCCCCAGACTGTCAGTTGCTGTGAATTTTTCCTTCTTCCCTGCTGCTGGTTGGCAACCTGCTACCAAGCTGAGCCTGTCCCATATTCCTCTGCAGTGGTGATTTTTTGACTCTTCTGCCAGAATGAGCCATTGTAGGGTTGGGGACTACTGTTCTCAATAAATCTGTTGGTGTCTTCCATGCAGTCCTATCCACAGGACCATCTGGGGTGACCACAGTATCATCACAGTACATTAGAGGTTGGAAGGGACCTCAAGAGATCATCCACCCCCCCTGCCAAAGCAGGATCACCTAAGGTAGTCTGCACAGGAATGCATCCAGGTGGGTTTGGAAAGTCTCCAGACAAGGAGACTCCACAACCTCTCTGGGCAGCCTGCTCCAGTGCTCTGGCAGCCTCACAGTAAAGTTTCTCCTCATGTTGAGGTGAAATCTTCTTCATGTAACTCTTCATGGAGAATTTCTGTGGCTGCTCTTTGTATGGCCACAGGCACAGACCCACAGCCAAGGCAGAGACAACTCCCTGGCAGTGGTGGCCTTGGCCTCTCCATGCTGCTGGCTGGGTGACACCAAGCAGCCCTGTCCACCTCTGTGCCTGTGGAGCAGGGCTTGAGATGCACCTGTCAGAAAGTGCTTTTTGGAAAAGGTGCTTGTTGGGCTGGAAGGAAGCAAAGCATGGTCTGTAGGTGAGAAGGGCTTGAACACTGGCATCAGAGGTGACACCAGGACATGTGTCAGGAGAGCCTGAATGAGACATCAGAGCCTGGCTCCTGGCACTGAGCCCCTGCACGTTCGTCACTGCCAGCTGTAACTGCAGAGTCCTCCTGCCTTGACCCCATCTATGATTCAGGGCTGGCTTCCAGCACAGGAGGAGCTAAACTGAGCAGGAAAAAACTGAGCAGGGCAAGGTTCATCACGTGCTTGGTGGTGCCTGGCCCTCCCTGATCCTGGGAAATGCTTTCCTCATCCCATTAGCTGATGTCAGCCTGGTCTGAGCTGTTCTATGGGTGTGTGTCCCAGGTAGCCATGGGCTTTGGTGCCCATAGCAGGGCAGCTTGTGAAGCCCAGGGTGCAGCTGTTCTTTGAAGGTGAGCTGGAAGGGTCACACAGGGCTCAGCTGGGCTTGCTGAGCTTCAGTGATGCATGCCCCTTTGCTCTGGGCTGGGTTTGTGCCCTGGCACTCTGGCACATGCAGGACAGTTCATCTGCCCTTGGATGAGTCATAGAATCATGGAACCGTTAGCGTTGGAAGGGACCTCAAGGATCAGCCAGTTCCAACCCCCCTGCCATGGGCAGGGACACCTCACACTAGAGCAGGCTGCTCAGAGCCACATCCAGCCTGGCCTTAAACACCTCCAGGGATGAGGCTTCTACCACCTCCCTGGGCAAACCTGTTCCAGTGTCTCACCACCACCATGGTGAAGAATTTCTTCCTAACATCCAATCTGGATCTACCCACTTCTAGTTTTGCTCCATTCCCCCTAGTCCTATCACTCCCTGACGCCCTAAAAAGTCCCTCCCCAGCTTTCTTGTAGCCCCCTTCAGATACTGGAAGGCCACAAGAAGGTCACCTCAGAGCCTTCTCTTCTCCAGACTGAACAGCCCCAACTCTCTGTCTGGTTCTATATGAGAGGAGCAACCTCTGCTCATCCTCGTGGCCCTTCTCTGGACACAGTCCAGCAACATGTGCTGCTTTGTCTCCACTGGCTGTATGGAAACTCAGGGTGACTACTCAAATATAAAGGAGATGAGTCCTACTGTTCTTCCAGGAAGGCCAAGAGAGGAATGAAAACATCCACCCCAAGCTCTGCAAAAAAATAATTCACTCCAGGCTGCTGGGATGTGAGTGCTGCTGGGCACTGAGCCAGCAGAGCTGACTGTCCTGGGTGTCCTGGGCCCTGAGGAGGTCCTTCAAGGTTCTGCCCATGGGTTGTGTGCGTTGATCTTCCTGTCTGACAAAGCAGACTCCCTGGCTCACACCAGCAGAAGAGAGAATCAAAGGAGCTGTGCAGTCCTCATCTGCTGCTCTTGTTGGTGCAGCCTGAAGTTGGGAAACTGAGGTTCTGGGCGACGACTCCGCTGCTTTCTTCTGCTGGTGCTAGGTCAGGAGATTCTTGCGAGGATCTTGTGTGTCACACCACCCTTTCCCTCTGAAGTGGGTTCAAAGGTTTTCTGAGATGGCTTAGGCAGAGATGTGGTGGTGTTTAATCAGCTAGAAAGGATTTTCCTCTGGGAACAGCAGAACCACATTCTTATGGTGCAAAAAAACATCCAAACCAAAACTGCAGAACCACAGAATGCCCAAGACAGGAAAAGACCTTTAAGGGCATCGAGTCCAAAAAAATGGGCCAGCCCTTGGATGCTGTACCTAGCTAAACAGAGAAACCTCTGGCTGGTGGCATGAAAAACATCCTTTCTTCCCTTTCCCTCCCCTCCTTACAGGGGTGTTTTGCTCCAAGGTCTGAACTTTAACACCCGCAGCTTGGAGGAGGGCCAGCGCTGGGGGCTTTGTCGTGGTGGCTGTCTTGGGCCCCTCTCCTTTGTCAGGGTTGAATAGCAGCTCTGCAGAGCTGCTCAGCAGAGGTATGTGATCTGCCAGCCTCTTTTCTTCCCCCCTCTTGGCTGACAAAATCTTCCCTTGGAGATGGTGCTTGCAGCAGTGTGCTGGCCTGGGAGGGGCTGTGGGGCCAGGGGAGATCCCTGCACTGTGTCCCAAGCTCCTCGTCTCCTCTCAGCAGCAGGGCACAAAGAGCTGCTTAGACATTCACAGGAGCAGAGAGGGACCCAAGCCAGGGCATGCTGACCTGCACAAAGTAGGATTTATCTTCAAAGAAATATTTCCTCCCTTTCTGAGCTATTTTGCTTTGTTTTGGGTTGGTGTTTTTTTTTTTTTTTTCCCTCCTTTCCTCAGGGGATTTATTCCTCCTCTCCACCCAGGCAGGCTTTCAGGTGTGGAAGTTCTTTTTGCCTCCTCGTGGTGGCTTTTCAATGGTGGCAGAGTGACTTCTTAGAAAGCTGTGGGCCACCCAAGGGCCAAGTCCTGGGCTGTACCTCCTGAGCTGCATGGGGCTGAGCTGGGCACGGCTGCTGGTGATGTTGTGTGGCCACAAGCATGGTGAGGACAAAGTTCTTCCCTTCTCCTGTTGACCGTGCTGAAGTGTGGGGAGCATCGTTTCATCCCTGTCTGGTTGTGCCAACAGCACCCTGGCTTGGATCAGGAGCAGTGTGGGCAGCATCATTTCATCCCTGTCTGGTTGTGCCAACAGCATCCTGGCTTGGATCAGGAGCAGTGTGGGCAGCATCATTTCATCCCTGTCTGGTTGTGCCAACAGCATCCTGGCTTGGATCAGGAGCAGTGTGGGCAGCATCATTTCATCCCTGTCTGGTTGTGCCAACAGCACCCTGGCTTGGATCAGGAGCAGTGTGGGCAGCATCATTTCATCCCTGTCTGGCTGTGCCAACAGCATCCTGGCTTGGATCAGGAGCAGTGTGGGCAGCAGGACCAAGGAAGTGATTGACCTCCTGTGCTCTGCACTGGTGAGGCTCCACCTTGAATACTGGGTTCAGTTTTGGGGCTTTCACTACAAGAAAGGCATTGAGGTGCTGGAGAGTGTCCAGAGAAGGGCAACAAACCTGGTGAAAGGTCTAGAGCAGAAGGCTTATGAAGAGTGCCTGAGGGAACTGGAATTGTTTGGCCTGGAGAAAAGGAGGTACAGGGAAGACCTTCTCACTCTCTACAACTGCCTGGAAGGAGGTTGGAGCTAGGTGTCTGTTGGTCTCTTCTCCCTAGTAACAAGGATTGGGAAAAGAGGAAATGGCCTCAAGTTGCACCTAGGGAGGTTTAGTTTGGACATTCTGAAAAATCCTCTTCCCTGAGAGGGTTGTGAAGCCCTGGAACAGGCTGCCCAGGGCAGTGACAGAGTCACCATGCCTGGGGGGATTGAAATGGCACAAAGATGTGCTGCTTAGCAGCAGTTTAGAGGTGGACTTGCCAGTGCTGAGTCAGCAGTTGGACTCCATGTTCTTAAAGGTCTTTTTCAACTGAAATACTTCTATGCTGAGTCTCCACTTTCAGGCTTGACCTGGAGGTATGAGCGCACCGATGACACCCAGACACGAACATCTCGCTGCTGCCAGCTAGCAACAACATCTGGCTTAGAGCCATAGAATCAACCAGGTGGGAAGAGACCTCCAAGATCATCCAGTCCAACCTATCACCCAGCCCTGTCCAGTCAACCAGACCATGGCACTAAGTGCCTCATCCAGGCTTCTCCTGAACATCTCCAGTGATGGTAACTCCACCACCTCCCTGGGCAGCACATTCAAATGGACAATCTCTCTCTCTGTGAAGAACTTCCTCCTAACACCCAACTTAGACCTCCCCTGGCACAACTTGAGACTGTGTCCCTCTGTTCTGCTGCTGGTTGCCTGGAAGAAGAGACCAACCCCCACCTGGCTACAACCTCCCTTCAGGTAGCTGTAGACAGCAATGAGGTCTGCCCTGAGCCTTCTCTTCTCCAGGCTAAACACCCCCAGCTCCCTCAGCCTCTCCTCACAGGGCTGTGCTCCAGACCCCTCACCAGCTTTGTTGCTCTTCTGGACACCTTCCAGTACCTCAACATCTCTCTTGAATTGAGGAGCCCAGAACTGGACACAGCACTCAAGGTGTGGCCTGACCAGTGCTGAGTACAGGGGAAAGAAGAACCTCCCTTGTCCTGCTGGCTACACTATTCCTGATCCAGGCCAGGATGCCATTGGCTCCCCTGGCCACCTGGGCACACTGCTGGCTCCTGTTCAGCCTACTATCGACCAGCACCCCCAGGTCCCTCTCTGTCTGGCTGCTCTCCAGCCACTCTGCCCCCAGCCTGTAGTGCTGCTTGGGGTTGTTGTGGCCAAAGTGTAGAACCCTGCACTTAGCCTTGTTCAATCTCAGCCCATTGGCCTCTGCCCACCCATCCAGCCTGCCCAGGTCCCTCTGCAGGGCCTTGGGTACTGGAAGGTCTCTGTGTAGTCACAGCGGGAAGATCACTGCTCCTATCCACTTTTGAGGGCTAATTTTTGCCTAGTCCCACCTGTACTGCCACCAGCTTCCCCAAAGGGCTGACTGTCCTTATACAGGCTAAACTTCAAGGCTCACCTCCATCCCCAGAAAGGGAGTGGAACATCTTCCTTATGAACAGAGCATGAGGGAGCTGAGGTTCTTTAGCTTGGAGAGGATGAGGCTCAGGGGTGACCTCATTCAAGTCCACTTGACACCCACCCCTCAGCTATTGATAGACATTGATCAGATCCCCTCTCAGCCTTCTCTTCTCCACACTAAACAGCCCCAGGGCTCTCAGTCTCTCTTCACAGGGGAGATGCTCAACTCCCCTAAGCATCCTCGTGGAGTGGGCCAGGCTCTTTTTGGTGGTTCACAGTAATAAGACAAGGAACAATGAGCTCAAACTTGAACATAGAAGATTTCAGCTCAATATGAGGAGAAACTTCTTTACACTGAGGGTGACAGAGCCCTGGAACAGGCTGCCCAGGGGGGTTGTGGAGTCTCCTTGTCTGGAGATTTTCCAAAGCCACCTGGATGCATTCCTGTGCAGACTACCCTGAGTGATCCTGCTCTGGCAGGGGGTTGGACCTGCTGATCTCTGGAGGTCCCTTCCAACCACTGTGAGACTGTGAACCATTCCATACAAGTGAGTATCTACTTTTTCTTTAATGAGATTTCTGAGGTACCAGAGTTTTTCTGGTCCTTCC
The DNA here is from genome assembly GCF_027791375.1 of Indicator indicator. NCBI lineage: Eukaryota > Metazoa > Chordata > Aves > Piciformes > Indicatoridae > Indicator > Indicator indicator. The sequence goes on along the minus strand of NC_072010.1, from coordinate 3,249,249 downwards.
ATGGCCAAAAGGAGCCCAGCCCACACTTTTAACACAGAGGAAAGTGTGGAAAATGGACAAGAAAGTAGAAAATTCTTCTCTAGTTAAGTCAATAATTGATGATGGATTTTGGGGCTTCTTTGCTATCCTCAGCCAGAATCTCCTCTTCCCCGTAACTACCATTAAAGCCAACAATTGCTGGGGTTAGGAGAGCACCTTGGGTTGGACAGGAGTCACTCTTTCCTCCCCTAGGGATTGGAGCATCCCTTCCCCAGAGCAACAAGGACTGATAAGCCTCCTGCCCACTCATCACTTGGACCCACCATGGTGGAGCTGCTGCAGTATTAGTCCATGGAGACTCAGGGCTGGCATGCACTAATGGCCACCAAACATACTAGGCTGGTGCCTGTGAGTGTCTGCCTTTGCCTGAGTGGTGCAGTGGAAGTTTCTAGGACAGTTTGGGACTTCCTAGAAGGAAGAGGAGGAGGTGCAACATCCTACAAGGCGGCTTGAGGCAGGCAAGACCTTCCAAAAGGTCTGCTTCCAAAAGGGAAGCAGAGTGGGCTGGGAGCACCTGGGACATCGTTTCCTGCTCTTCCACCTGTGAGTGCTTCACAACATTGCACCAACAGATGTAAAGGAGTAAAATCAACCTTCTGGCAAGCTTTTGGTTGATCACCATTACCACAAGCTGAAAATACATGGGTTGGACCTCTGTAGAAAGAAGCTGTCACTCAAAAGTGATTTAAACCCAGACCCCACTGAACAGCTGTGCTGGGAACAAGCTCCAGTTCTCCCTGACAGGGAAGTTTCCCTGGCCAAAATCGTCCCCATCTGTGTCAGACTCACTCTTTTGCAATGGAGGGATGCTGGTGGCATGCAGACCTCTGCAGAACTGAAACCACTTGGACCTTCAGGGAGGTTTCTGAGAAATAATGATGGATGGGAACAAGCCTGAGTCCAGCCAAGGATGTGGCATCCAGTCTTTCTCCAGCCCTTCTCTTTCCTCCTCTTCCCCCCACCCTCCCCCTCCTCCAAGCTCCTATTCACCAGCTTTATTCAAAACATTCATTTTACTCCTAGCAGGAGAGAGAGAAAATCTGTTGTAGCTCTGTGAGACCCTTTCACCAAGATGATGATTTCCCTTTGCCTGTTTCCACACAGTTTGTATAAAATCCCTTGTGAACCTTCTGGGGCTCAGCCAATATTGTCCCTGAGCACACACTTGTTAGCATAGTCCACAAAGCTCTTTGAAGATGAAGAAAAGCAGCTGTAATTCCTAATGATGGTTATGATTAAGTGAGGTTTCTGCAAGTGGTTGTGCACAATGAGTCATCTCCAGGGACTGGGCCTTTGGGACAAACCTGCTCCAAATGTGAGAGACTACTGAAAGAGGTACCTTGAAGGAGTAGAATTATAGTAACATAGAATCACAGACTGGTCTGAGTCTCATAGAATGCTCTGGGTTGGAAGGCATCTCCAAAGGTCATCCAGTCCAACCCCCCCTGCAGTCAGCAGGGGCATCCTCAACTAGATCATGTTAGCCAGAGCCCTGTTAAGCCTCACCTTGAACACCTCCAAGGATGAAGCCCAAACAACCTCCCTGGGCAACCTGTTCCAGTGTTCTACCACCCTCATAGTAAAGAATTTGTTCCTAACACCCAACCTAAATCTCCTCTTCTCTAGTTTGAAGCCATTACCCCTTGTCCTATCACTGCAGGCCTTTGGAAACAGTCTCCAGCCTTCTTGTAGCCCCCTTCAGGTACTGTCAGGCTGCTATTTGGTCTCCCTGGAGCCTTCTCTTCTCCAGGCTGAACACCCCCAGCTCCCTCAGCCTGGCCTTGCAGCAGAGCTGCTCCAACCCTCTGATCATTTTTGTGGCCCTCCTCTGGACCTGCTCCATCAGGTCCATGTCCTTCCTGTACTGAAGGCTCCAGAGCTGGGTGCAGCACACAGATGGGGCTGTTCAGTCTGGAGAAGAGAAGGCTTTGAGGAGACTTTAACTGTGGCCTTTCAGTACTGAATGGGGGCTTACATGAAGGTGAGGACAAACTTTTTTAGTAGGGCCTGCTGTGACAGGACAAGGGGTGATGGCTTTAAAATAAAAGGGAGATTTGGGGACAAGACAGAAGGAAGAATTTTTTTTTTACAATGAGGGTGGTGAAATACTGGCCCAGGTTGCTCAGAGAGGTGGTAGATGTCCCATTCCTGGAAACATTCTAGGCTGAGTTGGACGAGGCTCTAAGCAACCTCCTCTAGTTGGAGATGTCCCTGATGACTGCAAGGGTGTTGGACTGGATGACAAGTAAAGGTGCCTTCAGAGCCCAAATACTCTGTGACCCTATTAACTAATGAAATGAGCTTTGCTTTGTTTGTCTCAAGCTCCCCCTCTACTCCTCTCTGGTGAGACCCCACCTGGAGTACTGCATCCAGTTCTGGAGCCACTATTCCAAGAGGGATATGGAGATGCTGGAGGGTGTCCAGAGAAGGGCCACCAGGATGAGCAGAGGGCTGGAGCACCTCTCCTATGAGGACAGACTGAGAGAGTTGGGGCTGCTCAGTCTGGAGAGGAGAAGGCTCCAAGGTGACCTTCTTGTGGCCTTCCAGTATCTGAAGGGAGCTCCAAGAAAGCTGGGGAGGGACTTTTTAGGATCTCAGGTAGTGATAGGACTAGGGGGAATGGAGTAAAGCTGGAAGTGGGGAGATTCAGATTGGAGGTGAGGAAGAAGTTCTTCCCCATGAGAGTGGTGAGAGCCTGGAATGGGTTGTGCAGGGAGGTGGTTGGGGCTCCATCCCTGGAGGTGTTTGCAGCCAGGCTGGATGAGGCTGTGGCCAGCCTGATGTAGTGTGAGGTGTCCCTGGCCATGGCAGGGGGGTTGGAACTGGCTGATCCTTGTGGTCCCTTCCAACCCTGATTCTATGATTCTATATTTGGGATCCCACCCAGAAGCAAGGTATAAGCAAGGAGCTTAGGAAGAAACTGTTGAAAGTCTTTGTGATAAATTGTAATTGTCAGCTGCCAGAGAAAGGGAAGGATGTAGAATGTATTCCAGATCACAGGGAGGTTATGACTAGCTGTATTTCATTTGATCCTTTTTGCTTTCTTCTGTTAAACCTCATTCATACCCTGAAAAGAAACAGACAGCAGATGATTCATGGATTCATGGAATGGTTTGTGTTGGAAGGGACATTAAAGATCATCTGGTTTCAACCACCCACCACAGGCAGAGACACCTTCCTCTAGACCAGGTTGCTCAAGGCCCCATCCAGCCTGGTCTTGAACACCTCCTGGGAGGGGGCATCCATCCATGACCTCCCTGGGTAACCTGTTTCAGTGTCTCACCACCCTCACTGGGAAGAATTTCTTCCTAATCTCCAGTCTGAATCTGCCCTCCTCAAGCTTAAATCTATTTCCCCTTGCTCTACAACTACAAGCCCTTGTAAAAAGTCCTTTCTTGGCTTTTTTTAAGAGACCCCTTTCAGGTACTGGAAGGCTGCTTTAAGGTCTCCTTAGTGCCTTCTTTTCTCCAGGCTGAACAGCCCCATCTCTCACAGCCTGTCCTCACAGGGGAGGTACTCCAGCCCTCTGATGATTGTGGAGTAAAAGAGATCCTAGGCAGAAATGCAGGCTCCAGGCATGCTTTTTGTTGAGTTTTTCCAGCTGGTGGCCAGGTCTGTGTGCAGCTTGTGGTAGTGGTGATCAACCAGAAGCTTGCTAGAAGGTTGATTTTACTCCTTTGCATCAGTTGGTATGATGCTGTGGAAGATTCCCAGGTAGAATGGCAGGAAGCAATGCCCCAATGATGGAATGGCACCAGAAGTCCCCATACAAAGAAGCTGCAACCTCTCCCAACCTGCTAACCACTCCCCTTCTAATCCACCCCAGCATGGCATTGGCCTTCTTGGCCACAAGAGCACATTGCTGGCTCATGGTCAACCTTCCATCCACTAGGACCCCCAGGTCCTTTTCCCCTTCACTGCTCTCCAGCAGGTCAGTCCCCAACCTATCCATGGGGTTGTTCTTTCCCAGGTGCAAGACTCTACACTTGCCCTTGCTGAATTTCATTCAACTTCTCCCTGCCCAACTCTCCAGCCTTGCAGATCTCCGGATTTTCACAGAATCTTGGTGATCTCTAAATTTTCAGAGAATCACAGAGTGGTAGGGGGTTGGAAGATCACGTAGCCCAACCCCCCTGATAAAGCAGGGTCACCCAGAGCATGTTGAACAGGATCAGGTGCAGGAGGATTTGGAATCTCTCCAGAGAAGGAGCCTCCACAACCTCCTAGACAATGGGGGGAAAACTCTCACCACAGGAGATTAGATTTTGGGAAAAAACTCCTAATGTTAAAGCTAGTTTGGACTGGATTAGCCTGTCTGGGCAGCTGGTGGGATCTCTATCAGGGGCAATTTTTGTGAGGGGAAAATATTAAACCCTGGTTTTAACACCTGACATGCTGTTGTAACCAGCCAGATGGAGTGAGCAGTGTTTCAAGGTCTCTGTTATCTCTGTTTTCCTGTCAGATCCTGTGTGCTTGTAGGTAAATATTGCTGTGTGAGCCTGGTGTCCACATCAGGAATGTGAGTAAGAAGCCTCATGGCTCTCTGCCAGCAAAAACTCATGGGTTTGGTCCAGTGTCCTGAATTCCTGCTGCTGAAGGGCTGGGCAAGAAGAGATGCTGTGGTGTGGTTATATGGGGAATAATGGTTTAGGGATCCTTGTAGGGGATAACAAATAGTCCAACCCCATGGCACAGAAGACATCCTCTTGTGAGCTCTAAAGGTTCAGATGTATTCAAAGGACATGGCTAGGGCAACTTGGTAGCTGCTGAGTTTATGCCAGGCACATTTGAGGCCAGGTGATGAAGTCAGCAGGATCAGCTGCTGTCTGCACCACTCACTGGTGGCATAAAGCCCACGTGCCCTGTCTGTGCTCTGGGTAACTCAAGAGCAGGATCACCAGCTTGCCACCTGAGATTGGCATCAATATTTTACTATGGAGTGACCTGCTGGTGCCCAGATCTGATACTGCTGAGCCTCTAGGGACAGCTTGACCCCACCATATCCAAGAGTGTGTGATTATCATGGAATCCTAGAATCAGTCAGGGTTGGAAGGGACCACAAGGATCATCCAGTTCCAACCCCCCTGCTATGGCCAGGGACACCTCACACTACAGCAGGCTGCCCAGAGCCTCATCCAGCCTGGCTGCAAACACCTCCAGGGATGGAGCCTCAACCACCTCCCTGCACAACCCATTCCAGGCTCTCACCACTCTCATGGGGAAGAACTTCTTCCTCATGTCCAGCCTGAATCTCCCCACTTCCAGCTTTATTCCATTCCCCCCAGTCCTGTCACTACCTGATAGCCTAAGAAGTCCTTCTCCAGCTTTCTTGTAGCCCCCTTCAGATACTGGAAGGCCACAAGAAGGTCACATTGGAGCCTTCTCTTCTCCAGACTGAACAGCCCCAACTCTTTCAGTCTCTCCTCATAGGAGAGGTGCTCCAGCCCTCTGCTCACCCTTGTGGCCCTTCTCTGGACACCTTCCAGCATGTCCATATCCCTCTTGTAATAGGGGCTCCAGAACTGGATGCAGTACTCCAGGTGGGGTCTCACCAGAGCTGAGTAGAGGGGAAGAATCACCAGAGCTGAGTAGAGATTGCCTGGGACAGTCCTGGATGGGCAGTCACATTGCTCTCAGGAAAGTATCCAGGGTATGGCATGCTGGGGCACTGTTCAGTTAGTAGTGATTCAAACTGAACCCCCTTCTGTTTCCTTTTCATCCTCTTTCCTTGCACCCCAGTTGCCAATAGACTGGGACATTTGGAAAAGGGATCAGGAATGTGTCATCATCAAGGTTAAGGGCTGGGCTGGGCACTAGACAAGTGCCAGATGCTCTCCATCAACCCCTCTGCCTTCCCAAAAGGAAGAGGAAGGGAAAAAGAGAGAGAGGCTGATGGGTTAGGAAAGAAACTAAACCAGCTGTAATGATAATAATACCAAGCAAATGAAATAGATATAAATAGATACAAACCAATAGCAAACCCAGCCCCTGATGGCAACGATGTTGCTATCATCACAGATGCTGTGGGCAGGCACTGAGGAAATCTCAGACTGCACTCAGCAGCACTTCCTTTCTCATCCCATCACTACCCTTGTAAGGTACCCTTACAAGCCCTTGTAAGAAGTCCCTCCCCAGCTTTCTTGTAGGCCCCCTTTGGGTACTGGAAAGCTACTTTAAGGTCTCCCCAGAGCTTTCTTTTCTCCAGGCTGAACAGCCCCAGCTCTCACAGCCCATCTCTATAGAGAAGGTTCTCCAGTCCACCACTGATTGCTGAGGGGACTTGCAATGACCATGCTTTTCTGTTAGACATCTCATTCAGGTAGGTAAAATTAAATGGATGGAGTGTCCCACTGGTTACAGCATCCTCTTGAAGACACCTCCTCTTCTTTTTCCCTCTGATGTGAAAAGCTTACCTCAAAGGGAAGCAGAGTGAACATCTTCCCATAAAACTTCTTTGGTGGTGGGTTGAAAATCCTCTCCCAAACCTTAAATTTGTCAGTCAGTTTAGTTAATATCTTGGCTTCTGAAACAGCAAAAGTGACCAGCTCTGTGTGGTGGGTTGAAAATTCCCCCCAGTATTAACTTTGCCAGACCAGCTGAGTTGGAAGCAAATAAAAGCTGTATTTACAAGCAAAACTACAACCTACAATGGGATGCACAGAATATGTACACAATATACAGGATTTGCAATATTTACAGGTACTTACAATTAATAAACAGCACAAGGACCCCCCTGGCCAACGACCAGGGGAGCTGCAACAGCTCCTCCCTACCCTGCTGTACACGAAAGGGACAAGAGACAGAGCAGAGTTGTTGTTGTTAATAGCAGTCACAACAAAGCAGTGCAGCCAAGGTCAGTAAAGCCAGGAGAAGCATCAGCCAGAGCTGAAGAAGAGAAAAGAGAGAGAGATTGTTTTGCAAACTAAATCTTATGGTAGATACCTCTCCAATGGGATTGTTCAGAACTCTCACTGTTTTCCTTTTTACACCCCGTGGTGATTTATTTACACCTGGCCACTTTCTCTGCAAGATCCGTGAACAGTGTTTCTTTTCTTGCGTCAAGCTATCGTCCCGTCTCAGCATAGCCTAAAGCTGCCACATCTTCTTTCAGGAGGAAGATGAGATAAAGCCACTCAGATGGAGGCCAGCTCCACCAGCCTCAAGAGGCTGAAGTTTGGGAAGCTGAAGGTGGTGCGCCGGCGCTTGCTGCAGAGGTACGAGCACCAGCCCTTCGTCTCCTGCCTGGCCGGGTTCTACAGCTGCCGCTGGAAGCGCTACCAGCGCAGGAAGACCGAGCCCGGGAAGTGCTGCTGCAAGACGGTAAAGTGGCTGAAAGCCAGCACAGATCTTCACTCCTCTGCAGGCACAGATCAGGCCAGGCTGACACGGGGGTGATCTCATGGGCCAAAGACATCCTTAGGTTGACTGTGAGCCAGCAATGTGCTCTTGTGGCCAGGAAGGCCAATGCCATCCTGGGGTGGATTAGAAGGGGAGTGGTTAGCAGGTCGAGAGAGGTTCTCCTCCCTCTCTACTCTGCCCTGGTGAGGCTGCATCTGGAATATTGTGTCCAGTTCTGGGCCCCTCAGTTCAAGAGGGACCTCAGGGAACTGCTTGAAAGAGTCCAGTGCAGAGCCACAAAAAATGACGAAGGGAGTGGAACATCTTCCTTACGAGGAGAGCCTGGGGGAGCTGAGGCTCTTGAGCTTGGAGAGGAGGAGCCTGAGAGGTGACCTCATTCATGTTTATAAATATGTAAAGGGTGAGTGCCAAGAGGATGGCGCCAGGCTCTGCCCTGTGATGCCCAGTGCCAGGACAAAGGGCAATGAGTGGAAGTTAAGGCATAGGAAGTTCATGGAAGCAGGAGGAAAAATATTTTCCCTGTGAGGGTGACAGAACACTGGAACAGGCTGCCCAGGGGGGCTGGGGAGTCTCCCTCTCTGGAGATATTTAAAACCTGCCCAGATTTGTTCCTGTGTGATCTGGTCTAGGTGATCCTGTCGTGACAGGGGGGTTGGACTGGATGATCTTTCAAGGTCCCTTCCAACCCTTAACATTCTGTGATTCTGTGATTGCCCAGGATCCTTTGCATCCCACTGCATCATTCTGGGATTATTAGATTTTGCTCTAAGTGTTTGGTATATTGCTTTTGAGGACATCCTCCTGGGCACAGGGCACAGGGAGAAGGGCAACAAAGCATGTCCAGAGAAAGGCAACAAAGCTGGTGCAGGGTCTAGAGAACAAATCTTATGAGGCTGGCTGAGGGAACTGGGGTTGTTCAGTGTGGAGAGAGGAGGCTGAGGGGAGGCCTCGTTGCTCTCTACAACTATCTGAAAAGAGGTTGGAGTGAGGTGGGGCTTGGTCTCTTCTCTCAAGTAACTAGTGATAGGACAATAGGAAATGGCCTGAGACTGTGCCAGGAGAGATTTATATTGAAAATTAGGAAAAAAATCCTTTACTGAAAGAGTGGTCAGGCACTGGAACAGGCTGCCCAGGGAGGTGGTGGAGTCACCATCCCTGGAGGTGTTCAAAAAAATGTGTGGACATGGCACTTTGGGTCATGGGTTAATGGTCATGGTGGGGTTAGGTTGATGGTTGGATTTGATGATCTTAGAGGTCTTTTCCAACTGAAACAATCCAGTGACTCTATAAGTCCTCTCCATATCTACTTCAGGAGGTCCAAGACCAAGCCATGTGTTTTAGGGACAGTAGCATTTGCTCTGACTGTTTTGGGGTAGTCAAGGCTCTGACCACTTGTCCTTCCTCTCTTCCTCCAGAGGGAATGTGTGTTCTTCCCATTGCTTGTTGGAGCTTTCTGCTTTTCTCTCGTCTTTCTGTACATGTGGGGTGAAGCAAAAAACGACTACAACAACTTTGACTGGTAAGTACTGTGTTTTCCAGCTCTCCCTCTCTTCAGGAAGGTCCCCGGGGAAGCTGGGGAGAGATCAGGATCCTCCTCAGTGGCTGCAGCAGGACATCTCAGCCATGAGATAGAGATGTGGATCTTTAAACTCTTGTTTACAGCATCCAGATTAACTGTGCAGTGGCTTCAGAGGTGCTGAGGTTCTACCCTTTACTTGGCTAAAATATTTAGGTGTTAGTGTGGATTTGGGAGAAAGGGGAGAAAGTTCACCATGAAAATTAGTGATTGAAGGGGACTAAACAGGTATAACATCTTTGTAGGTGCCATGGACAGTGGCACTGAGTGCACCCTCAGCAAGTTTGCTGATGACACCAAGCTGTGTGGTGCAGCAGACAGGCTGGAGGGAAGGGATCCATCCAGAGGGACCTGGACAGGCTGCAGAGCTGGGCACAAGCCAACCTCAGGAGGTTCAACAAGACCAAGGGCAGGGTCCTGCAGCTGGGTGGAGGCAATGCCAAGCACAAATGCAGGCTGGGCAGGGACTGGCTGGAAAGCAGCCCTGAGGAGAGGGACTTGGGGGTGCTGGTGGATGAGAAGCTCAGCAGGAGCTGTCAATGTGCACTTGCAGCCCAGAAAGCCAAGCAGAGCCTGGGCTGCATCAAGAGAAGTGTGGCCAGCAGGGCAAGGGAGGTGATTCTCCCCCTCTGCTCAGCTCTGCTGAGACCCCACCTGGAGTACTGCATCCAGTTCTGGAGCCTCTATTCCAAGAGGGATCTGGACATGCTGGAAGGTGTCCAGAGAAGGGCCACCAGGATGAGCAGAGGGCTGGAGCACCTCTCCTATGAGGAGAGACTGAAAGAGTTGGGGCTGTTCAGTCTGGAGAAGAGAAGGCTCTGAGGTGACCTTCTTGTGGCCTTCCAGTATCTGAAGGGGACTCCAAGAAAGCTGTGGAGGGACTTTTTAGGCTATCAGGTAGTGACAGGACTGGGGGGAATGGAATAAAGCTGGAAGTGGGGAGATTCAGGCTGGAAGTGAGGAAGAAGTTCTTCCTCATGAGAGTGATGAGAGCCTGGAATGGGTTGTCCAGGGAGGTGGTTGAGGCTCCATCCCTGGAGGTGTTTGCAGCCAGGCTGGATGAGGCTGTGGGCAGCCTGCTGTAGTGTGAGGTGTCCCTGGCCATGGCAGGGGGTTGGAACTGGCTGATCCTTGTGGTCCCTTCCCACCCTGACTGATTCTATGATTTTTTTTCTCTGAGTCCTTTCCCCCCCACCTGCTCACTCTGAAGAAATGTCCTGGCAGGCATCAGAGGCATTGCACAGGTATCTCACTGCAAAGGCAATTGCACATCCCCAGGCTCAAAAATCACAGAGCAGAGCTTTGTGCAAACCCTTCCCTTCTGCACTAGGCAGGTAACAGGTATGCAAATCTGACCCCTAAAATTAAATTAAACCTGCTCAAATTGGGTGCATTAAGAGGAGAGTGGTCAACAAGAGGAGAGAGATTCTCCTTCCCCTCCACTCTACCCTAGTGAGGTGACATCTAGAGTATTATCACAGTCTCACAGTATATCAGAGGTTGGAAGGGACCTCCAGAGATCATCAGGTCCAACCCCCCTGCCAGAGCAGGATCACTTAGGGTAGTCTGCACAGGAATGCATCCAGGTGGGTTTGGAAAGTCTCCAGAGAAGGAGACTCCACAACCCCCCTGGGCAGCCTGTTCCAGGGCTCTGTCCCCCTCAGTGTAAAGAAGTTTCTCCTCATGTGGAGGTGAAATCTTCTGTGCTGAAGTGTGAACCCATTGTTCCTTGGCTTATCACTGTGAACCACTGAGAAGAGCCTGGCCCCCTCCACTTGACACCCACCCCTCAGGTATTTATAGACCGTTGAGATATTTATTGTGTCAAGTTCTGGGCTCCCCAGTTCAAAAGAGTCAAGGAACTGCTGGAGAGAGTCCTACAGAGGCTATGAAGATGATGAGGGAACTGGAGCATCTCTTTGAGCAGGAAAGGCTGAGACAAGTGAAGCTGTTTAGTCTGGAGAAAAGACAACTGAGGGAAGGATCTTCTCAATGCTTGTCAATATCTAATGGGCACAGATCAAGAGGATGGGACCAGGCTCTTTTCAGTGACAGGACAAGGGTCACTGGGCACCAACTGGAACCCAGGGTGTCCCACCTGAACATGAGGACAAACTACTGTGAGGTTGACAGAGCACAGGACCTGGCTGCCCAGAGAGGCTGTGGAGTCTCCTTCTCTGGAGAGATTCCAAACCCACCTGGATGTTGCAATTCTGGGCAACCTGCTTTGGGTGACCCTGATTTGACAGGGGGATTGGACTAGGTGATCCCCAACTAGAGGTCCCTTTCAGCCCCCAACATTCTGATTTTCTCTGAAATAGTGAGGGTGGAGGTGTAATGATGGGATTCACCCTTGTTGTGCCCTTGGGTGCAATAAAAGCTTCCCTCTCTCTCTCCTTGAACTCTCTCTCTGCAACTTCCTGGTGTTTTCTTCTTCAGACCTTGACTCAGATCTCCTTTTTCCCATATACCCTGCACAACCAGAGGCAGACAAGGTGGACTGTTGGCCTGAGTCATGTCCTCTTAGGCTACCTTGACTGCAGCAAGGTGCTGTTCCTTCTAGTCAGCCTGGGAGCTCTCTGCAGCAAGACCATCAGTTTGGTCTTCTGTTTTACCACTGAGGTATTAGTCTGGTGGTTGATGTAATCATGGCTTTGGGGGATGGAAGCTCTTAGCCATTTTTCTATGCTACAGGGTAGGTTATTTCTCCCTTTTTGTTTCATTGCTTTAAAAATTCTGGAGAAGAGGAAGCTGAGGAGAGACCTCATTGCCCTCTACAGTTCCATGAAAGGAGGCTGCATTGAGGTGGGGTTTGGGCTCTGCTCCCTAGTCTCAGGTGATAGAAGGAGAGGACGTGGCACTTGGTGACATGGTTTAGTAGTCATGAGGTCTTGGGTGACAGGTTGGACTTTGATGATCCTTGAGGTCTTTTCCAACCTTATTGGTTCTGTGATTCTGTGAAATGGCCTGAAATTGTGCCAGGGGAGGGTTAGGTTGGAGATGAGGAACAATTTCTTTACTGCAAGAGTGGTCAGGGATTGGAAGAGGCTGCCCAGGGAGGTGGTGGAGTCTCCATCCCTGGAAGTGTTCAAGAAACCTGTGGCATGGCAGCTGGGGACATGGTTTAGTGGCCATGGTGGTGTTGGGTTGATGGTTGGACTCAATGATCTTAGAGGTCTTTTCCAACCCAAATGATTCTCTGATTCTGTGATCCCAACCTTTCAAGGTACAAGGCTGCTGTTCCTGTCCAGTCCCTGTGCTAAACACAAACACTAGCATAATATTTCATTGCTTTTTAGGTACAACTATGGGAACCTGGGCTTCTGGTTTCTCTGGTCTCTTGTTCTCCTGATTGTGGCTGCCATCCTCTTCATGTACATCACACTGTTACTGGTAAGTAATGCCCCTTGTATGCCAACCAGGATTTACAGTCCTAAAAAGTAAACATACAGGTGGCTTTAATGTGTCAGACCAAAGCTCAGCCTAGCCCCACACGTGATCCTTAATGGATACCTGGGGAAGACTGGCAACACAGCAATGTTTACAGTACTTCCTCCTCATGTCCACCTGCAGATGGCCAATGTCAGCTCAGGGATCTCTGAGTCAGATGTATTTTTCTTGATGATTTCCCTGTAATGATTAAGTTGAATCATTGACTCTCCTTGAATCCAAGGAAAGCTGAGCCAGCAGTGGCTAGATTTAGATTCAGGGGAAGCTAAAGACTGGTGCTTTGGCAGCAGGAAAGTATGGGGCTCTGAGTCACTCCTGGTGGTGATGTCATCAAAGCTGACTTATTCCTCTATTCCCGAGTAAAAAGATTCATTAGAAGAAGGGAAATGATATCACTGAAGCTGCCTTGACTCACTTTTCTTTGCTGAAGGGTTTCTGTCCAGGCAGGAACTACAGACATGGTCACAAGACACTGCTGAATTTCATGCCCAATGAGACAATGCTCCTGAAATCTTTACTTTTCCAAATCTTGTGATATTTTCTTTGGCTCTCTGATCTGCTTGACTTGCTGGAAGAACATCAAAAGCAAGACTTTCCAAAAGCTTCTACCCACTCATCCTTTTCTCACTGTCCTTACCCTCATAGGGGACCCCCAGATAAAGACAGAGCTGTGTTTCTACCTTCTGCATCCAGAGCTAACTAAAATCACTTTCACTCCAGGGAAACTCCAGGGACTGGAGCCCACATTCAGTTTTATGCCTGCTCCAACTTTCATTTTGAAATGTCAGGTGCTGAGGGTGAGGCTTTGACTCACCTTTGTGACCAAGACAACCAACTTTTATCATCAGTTCCTGCTGTTCTTAACCATTCCCTGCTGCGTCATCACAATAATCTGCCTGCAAATTGCTCATGGCAGCAGATCTCCTTTTGCTTTCTTCATGCAGCACCTAGTACAATATGTTGCTGGGGTCCTTTATCTCTGGTGCAGTACAAAAAAAATACTGATTTTTGTTCTAGTGTTAGCAACAAAACCCCCAAGTGATAAAAAAGGACAGCTGCTTGGCCATGCCCACGGCGATCAATAGCATCTTAAAAGCTGTGGACTGACTGAACTCAGAGTAGGACAAATAATATTTAATTACAAGGGTTTTGTGACACCCTGATTGGGTCTACAGCTCAATGTCTGTTATCCAATGGCTGTGGAGTAGTGTGGGTGCTTTGGTGGTTTCAGTGCTACTTTGGGCAGCTCAGAGCTTTGCCAGAGATGCCTGTGTGCCATAGATACCTCTGAGATCATACCTCAGCAAGCTGTAGATCTAGAGTCGACCTCAGGATCAGACTAAGCTATCATAGCACATGCTGGGAATGGGATTTAAAGGGTCTTCTGGGCTTGCAGAGCTCAAAGAGCCCTGGGGGTGGTGAGTCAGCTCAGTCGTGAGGTCTGGATCCAAACAGTGTCCCAGCAGTGGAGGAGTTTCATGTCTTTGTGATGATGACAAACTGTCAGGGCAGGTGATGGGCAAAGTAAAGCCAGAAAGGAAGATATGAAGTAAAACTGGTGTCCTGTATGGTTCAGTTTATCCTTGGTCCCACTCTTCACTGTCTAGACACATCTTTCTCTTCTCAGGAGTTCAGTTCTGTCTGAGGAGGCTAACAGAATTTCTCTTGCTCAGGAGGGTGAGCATGGATAGCTGAAAGAATAGAAATAGTCTGGATAGTATCAGACAAGTCCTACAAGAGAAACACTTCAGAGGTTCCTCTGCTCTGGAGACAGCCCCTGCAGTGAGGGTGCTTTCATGAAGCTAAGTGACCCACTCAAATCTCTTGGGGATTTCTAAGGGCACTTGCCTTGCTTGATTGCACCACTGTCATCCTGTCTCATTAGGCAAGATTACTGAAGGTATCTGTTTTAAGCTGTGGGGGCTGGAAGGCATGAGACCTCACATCATCAGAGCTGTTACCTAAATAGGATTAGGTCTTGAAGGAAAGGGGATTGAGGAAAATAATCATCACAAGTAATCACCACCACCATTCATGCTCCCACAAGCTCAAAGCATTCAGGGTCACACAATGGTCACATGCAGGCTCTTGTGAAGACTTGGCAATGCTCATGCCAGCAGGGCTCCTTTCACAGAGGACTCAACCTCCATTGCTGTTTGCAGACTTTCTCTGTCCCAGAGCCTGGCCTTCCACTGTAGCGTTTGGTGAGGTGCCCAGCAAAACACCAGCAGCTTCTGTTGAGATCTGACTTCAGAGGAAGTGTTCAGGGGAGGTCCTTCAAGGATAGCTAAGGAGTGAGGTGAGGCAAACTGACACTGAGATGATTACAGATTTGTTAATTACACATTCATGCACATCATTTGGATCATGCAGTGGCTCTTAAAGAAGGTGAGGACATTAAATAGTATGTGCTAAAGAGAGAGAAGAGTGGAGAGAGAAGTGAGATAAGACCAGAGGTAAGAGGAGGATATACTCAAGAACATCCAATGGAGAGCTTTGAGATGATTAAGGACTGGAGGACTGCCTCATGAGGACAGGCTGAGAGCCCTGGGGCTTTTTGGTCTGGAGAAGACTGAGAGGGGAATTTAATAAATGTTTATAAATACCTGAGGGCTGGGGGTCAAGAGGGAGGGGACAGGCTCTGCTCACTTGTGCCCTGTGATAGGACAAGGGGCAATGGATATAAACTCCAGCACAGGAGGTTCCACCTCAGCATGAGGAGGAACTTCTTCATTGTGAGGGTCACAGAGCACTGGAACAGGCTGTCCAGGGAAGTTGTGGAGTCTTCTTCTCTGGAGACTTTCAAGACCATCTGGATGCATTCCTGTGTGACCTGTGCTGGATTCTATGGTCCTGCTCTGGCAGGGGGGTTGGACTCAATGACCTTCGGAGGTCCCTTCCAACCCCTGACATCCTGTGATCCTGTGTGATCCTGAGAATTCCAGCAGGGTCCCATGTGGTTGATGCCTTCCTGGTGGTGGGTGCACCCCAGCAGTTGGTGGTACTGCCTTTAGTTCCTCAATTGCCCTTCATTCCTGCCTAGGGGTGGTTGGTAGAGGTGGTCCCATAGCAGGGCAGGTCACACATTGCTCGTGTGACGGTGCAGGTGCATTGGGACCCCAGCTTGGCTGGGTCACTCTTGTGCCTGTGCATGGTGGTGTGGTGGTGACAAGATGGCCCAGTGCTGCCAGTGTTCTGGGTGACTGTGGCTTCACCTCTGTTTGTGCAGACTCATTTGTGAAGGTGGCATCAACTGCCTTGAGTTGGCACAGGTGTGGGTACCCAAGGGGTGTCTGAACTTCTACTCAGCTCTGGTGAGGCCACACCTTGAGTACTGTGCCCAGTTTTGGGCACCTCAATACAAGAGAGATGTGGAGGTGCTGGAGCCTGTGCAGAGGAGGGCAAGGAAGCTGGGGAAGGGCCTGGAGAATAAATCTGATGGAGAGAGACTGAAGCAGCTGGGGCTGTTTAACATGGAAAAGAGGAGGCTGAGGGGAGACCTCATTGTAGTCGACAACTACCTGAAAGGACATTGTGGAGAGGCTGGTGCTGGTCTCTTCTCCCAGGTAATTAGTGATAGAACAAGAGGGGATGGCCTCAAGCTGTGACTGGGTAGGGTTAGACTGGACATTAGGAAACATTTTTTTGCAGCAAGAGTGGTCAGGCATTGGAATGGTCTGGGCAAGGATGTGGTTGACACTGGATATGTTAAAAGGTGGTTTGGATGTGGTGCTTGGGGTTATGATTTAGAGGTGAACCTCATGAAGTTTAATAAGGACAAGTGCAGGGTCCCATCATCAGTGGCACAGAGTCAACTTGGAGGCCTGTGGCAAGTGCTGTCCCCCAGGGATCGGTACTGGGTCCAGTTTTGTTCAACATCTTTATCAATGACCTGGATGAGGGCATTGAGAGTACCCTCAGCAAGCTCCTGAGGATACAAAACTGGGGGGGTTGGCTGACACCTGTCAGGCTGTGCAGCATCCAACATGACCTGGACAGGCTGAGAGCTGGGTGCAGGGAAGCCTCATGAAGTTCAATAAGGACAAGTGCAGGGTCCTACACCTGGGGAGAAATAACAACAGGCACCAGGATAGGTTAGAGGCTGCCCTGCTGGAAAGCAGCTCCACAGAGAAGGACCTTGGAGTGCTGGTGGACAGCAAGTTCTGCATGGAACAACAATGTGCTCTTGTGGCCAAGAGAGCCAATGGGATCCTGGGATGCATCAGGAAAGGTGTGTCCAGCAGGGCTAGGGAAGTTCTTCTACCTCTCTACTCTGCCCTGGGGAGACCACACCTGGAATCCTGTGTCCGGTTTTGGGCTCCCCAGTTGAAGAGAGACAGAGACCTGCTGGAGAGAATCCAAAGGAGAGCCATGAGGATGCTTAGGGGACTTGAGCATCTGCCCTGTGAAGAGAGACTGAGAGCCCTGGGGCTGTTTAGTCTGGAGAAGAGAAGACTGAGAGGGGATCTGATCAATGTCTATCAATATGCGAGGGGTGGGTGTCAAGTGGAGGGGGCCAGGCTTCACAGTGATAAGCCAAGGAACAATGGATTCAAGCTTGAACATAGAAAATTTCAACTCAACATGAGGAGAAACTTCTTTCCAGTGAGGGTGACAGAGCCCTGGAACAGGCTGCCCACGGGGGCTGTGGAGTTTCCTTCTCTGGAGATTTTCCAAACCCACCTGGATGCATTCCTGTGCAGACTACCCTAAGTGATGCTGCTCTGGCAGGGGGGTTGGACCTGATGACCTCTGGAGGTCCCTTCCAACCTGCGATATACTGTGAGACTGTGAAAGAGCACCCTGATGTTCTTGGTGGAGCAGAGAGCTTTTACAGCAACCAATGGCTGGTTTGGTTTTGTCTGTGAGCACTATACCCTCTTCCTTAATGATGGCACCCAACCTGAGCCTGCAAGCCTTCTTCCATCACCTTATTGTGAACCACTGAAGCAAACACTCTCCTGCCCAGGGGCAAAATGCTGCACAAAAAGCACTTGCGTTGTCTGTACAAAGACCCTCTCTGTCCACATGCATCATTGTAACTCTTTTCAGACAATCAGTTTCAATTAATTCAATTGTTCTCACTCTCCAAGACAATTTTCTCATCCCCATTACAGCTAAAAGGTTAAGCTGAGGGGTCTAACTGCAGGGCCATTCATGCTCAGTGGAGAAGAAAAAAGCTTTCCTTGTTCAGTCTTTTAAACACCATCAGGTAATATTTTCTTCTCTGCAGTTAAAAATATGTTAGTTGGAAGGGTTTTTGGGGAGGTGACTCATGACTGCAGGCTAAGAGAAAACTCAAAATAGTACATTGGCACTGAAGGCCAAACAGTGATCTCAAACATCCATCTCCAAAAGTCTAGGGTACCTTTTTTTTTTTTTTTTTTTTTTTTTGCCAGAAAGTGAGTGCAAGGACCTGAATTCTGCTGTTGTGAACATCTAAGTGAGCAGATGTTCCAGGGCAGTTGGGTGTCTAAGTGCTTGCCTCTGTGGCCTTGTGGTGCTAGGTTCACAGAATCATGGAATGGTCTGGGTTAGAAGGGACCCCCAAAGGTCATCTGGTCCAACCCCCTCTGCAGTCAGCAGGGACATTCTCAACTAGATCAGGTTGCCCAGAGCCCCCTCAAGACTCACCAGGGATGGGACCTCAATCTTCTCACTGGACAACCTGTTCCAGTGTTCCACTACCCTCAGGGTAAAGAATCTGTTCCTAACAACCAATCCAAATCTGCTTTTCTCTACTTTGAAGCCACTGCTCTCCAGAGCCTTCTCTTCTCCAGGCTGAACATCCCCACCTCCCTCAGCCTGTCCTTGTAACAGAGGTGCTCCAACCCCCCTGAGCATTTTCGTGGTTCAGGTCCATGTCTTTTCTGTATTGAGGGCTCCAGACTTGGATGCAGTACTCCAGGTGAGGTCTCACCAGAGCAAATCCCCTCTCTGGATCTGC